>NC_071992.2:72408152-72714021 GCF_028885655.2 Pongo abelii
ATTGAATGAATCAGCAAAAGCTACAGACAGATAATTTTGCATTTGATCACACCCTTATATCTTGAGCATTTCACAAACTGAGTGGACTGCCTGGCAAGTCAGTGAGCGCCCAGTGCCTAGGAAAGTTCAGACAGGATCAGGAAGCAAGAACATGAGGAGGGGGCTCTGCCCAGAGGGGCTGTGTCTGGGTCTCCTTTGGCCTGTTCCTACCTCCCAGTCCTACTCATCGCAGGCATGCATGGGCAAAAACTGCACGCAGTTCACAGAGTAAAAGGTGTCTCCAAGTGCGCACTCACAAATGTCATCAACGTGAATATAAAAATGTTGAGTTTTGCTCTTCGGGCTTGATTACATTGACCATGTACATCTCTGTTGAGGTTATGTTACATATTACAGGGAAAAAAAATTTCACAAAGAGGTGTTGGCTTTACAGTCAATTAATGCAAGCAAGGGTGTCGTCTTTATGGTCAATTAATGCAAGACACCTTTGTGGAGGTGGAAATGGATGAAATATTTTTTCTTTTCTTCTCAACAAAATATTTTAGCTGAGTCAAGGCTCTCCAGACCTGATATATTATATCTTCTAATGGATTTATTATTATATTCATTGTGCTTATTAAAGGCCAGTGGACATTTATGTCACTATAACTAATATATCCAATCCTTTGTCTAAGTATATTGACATTTTGCTGCTTTTAATAAATAAATTGTGACACTTTATCATGTTTGGTCAGAGTCTGTTCATCTCAATTGGATATATTTCTTAGCATCTAAAACGTTTTGATATTGTTCTTTCATTGATATTACCAGAAAGTGTCAATAGAATATTTGCACTAAAGTGCATTATATTTGCTACTTAGCTGACAGTAACCATTCAGTTGATTGTCAGAAACACCTCAATTTTAGAGAACCTAAAATATAAAATGGTTTATTCCTCAGGGGTAAACAAAAGCTGTTATTAATATAAAATTATGTGTGAGTGTGTGAACTAATAAATGTAGGATTTTTTAATTCAGAAGGAATGAAATTAAATATTTAGACAATCATCATTTGCAACAATCAGTAAAATGACAAATTCAGGCAAGAATCAGTAAAATATATTAGAATCACTAGTGACAGCTATTGAACAGAATATTGGCAAGGTTCCCAGCAGAAGTTTCCACATAATCACAAAGGGGAAGATGACCTTTACAGTGAATCTCTCTGGTGGGCACCAGTTTAGGACAATAATCCAATTCAGCTTTAAGAAGAGTGGGTCAACATGAAGGTATATATTTCATGATTCAGTATGAAATACTCAACATCATTTATGCCATATTTCTACCAAGACTAACTTATAGGAAATAAAATATAGAGAAACAATTCAAGTATACTATGAATAAATATTTAGAAAAACTTAAAGTGTTCTGTAAGACAGAGAACCTAGTCTCTTGATATTCACCATGAAAAGACAAAGGAGATGTTTTGTTTTCTGAAACAATTATTTTTTAAATTGACATGTAATAATTTTATAATTTATCAGGTATGATATGATGTTTTAATACATGTGTATATTGTGCAATGACCAGATCGGGATAATCTGCATATCCATCACTTCAAATGTTTATCACTTCTTAATAGTAAGAACATATAAAATTCTCTCTTCTAGCTGTTTTGAAATATATATAATACATTATTGTTAACTCTAGTCACCCTACTGTGCAGTAGGACACCAGAACTTAGGCCTTATATGTCACTCTAACTTTTTACCCTTTGACCAGTCTTTCCCTATGCCTCCACCACCCCACATTTCCCAGCCTCTGGTAATAACTGTTCTACTCACTACTTCTATGGGATCATCTTTTTAGATTCCACATTTGAGTGAGACCATGTGGTATGTGTCTTTCTGTGCCTGGCTTATTTCACTTGGCATAATGTCCTTTAGGTTCATTCATGCTGTCACAAATGACAGGATTTCATTCTTTCTTATGGTTGAATAGTATTCTGTTTCTGTATGTATATATATATATATCACATTTTCTTTATACATTTATCTCTTGATGGACACTTAGGTTGATTCCATACAATGGCTATAGTGAATAGTGCCGCAAAAAAAAAAAAAAAAAATGGGAGTGCAGAATCTCTTTTGCATGTGAATTTCATTTTCTTTGGATAAATACCCATAGTGAGATTGATGTGTCATTTGGTAGTTCTAGTTTTATTTTTTTGAGGAAACTTCATATAGTTTTTCATAATGGCTGTACATGAGATTTTTAATTAAAAGAAAATAATTAAATGTAAGGTATAGGGTTCCTATTTTTAAGAATAATCTCTAAGAACTATTTCAGAATAATTAGGGAAATTGGAATATAGACTAGATATTAGACACCTTTAGAAAATCATTAATTAACTTAGATGTGAAATGGTACCAAGATTATATGGGAAAATGTCCTCACTTGGGGGAAATGAGTGCTAATATATTAAGACTGAAATGTCATAGGGCTGCAGTTCATTTTTAAATGATTTAGCAAACATAACAAAAACATATATCTATAGATAAGTAAATGGAATACTGCAAAATGTTAGTAATTATTAAATCAGGTGTAAGTATATAGGTGTTTATTGTACTATTCTTTCAAATTTTCAACTTTGAAAATTTTATAATACAAAGTTAAGAGGAAAGTAAATACTCAGATAATGACTGTTTGTTGATTCAAGAACATCTTATGAATCGATAAGCAACTTTTAAATGTCCAGAAAAATCCTACCCCAAAGTGATGTGACTTAATAGAGTTATCGACCTAAGGAATATAAAATCATTGAGCCAAGAGGATCTGGACAACTTCTCTTTTGGTGGCATTAAGGAGAAACAAGCAAATGAATAAGACCCATTCTGACATGACAGCTCCCCCCGAATCACAGCTTAGCTTGATATATCTCCATCTGATATAGCCTCCTTGGTAAGAGGAACCTATGGGAAGCTGGCTTTGCTCTGAAGACAGACATGTGAATATAGGGAAGGGTATAGTAGAATGGCTTCAGGTTGGAAATAGGCTGAGCTGATGCAGTTCATGTTATAGATGTATCTTAGGATAGAACTCAAGCCTCCTTGTCCAGAAAAGAGGTGAGAGCTTGTGCAGTAGACCTCAATCCAAGAGGAACAATAATCACTGTATTCTCTCTCAGCCACATAAATCAGGAGAAAAAGCCAACCCAGACATACAGGAGTCTTTCTAGCAAGAGATGATGGGGCGATAATCACCAGTTAAGTGTATTCATTATTTATCCTATACCCATTACTTGAATTAAAAAAAAAAAACTATCCAATATTTAGAAGGTATTTACTTTCTTTAAACCAAGCATGTGTGTTAGAAATAAGATAGAAGGGGCTGTAAATTACTGGTGTTGGCCCACAGAAATGATTTTGCAGAAGAAAGACACATAAATGTTCTTAGACTAGGCACAGGATCACAGGAACTTATAACCTTTGTGGGCAATCAGTGGAGGTGGAAACAAAACATTGTAGGCAGGGGTATCAGGATTTCTATGAAAGCAGAGTTTTGTTCTCAGTGGTTTGGAGTGGATGAGGTGGGAAGATGTGGAGAAATGAGCCTGCTTGGGCCAGATCACACAGGACTTTGCATGTGCACAAATATAATAGTTCTTACACTGAAATCTTTGCATTTTCAATGAGTATTTCTGTAACTTGGTGTTTTAATGTTTATGGTAATCTAAAAAATGGGCATAAATATATTTGGAAACTTTTAGATGACTATCTGTATCAGTTACCATAGATTATTTGCTATAACAAGTAAGCTGTAAAATCTATAATGGTTCAAATGCAATAGAAGGATATTTCCTTATCATATAACAGTATTGGGTAGATGGATAGGTTGGAAGAACAAGCTTTCTCCATGCAGACATTCAGGGAACGAGGCTGTCAGAAGCTCTGTTAACTTTAGAAAGTTTATTCCAAGGTTTCCCTGAGTGCCTTTCCATTCCAGGGAAATAAAGAGCCCTGAGGATATCATATGAGAGGTATTTATGGGGGTTTGGAAATAGTGCACATCACTTCTCATATCCCATTAGCTAGAATTCAAACCCATGGCTATGTACTGGCTAACTGCAAGGGAGGATGGGAAACGTTGCCTGGCTGTGTGCTAATGGACAGGAGGAGAATTCAGATTTTGATAGCTTCTATATTACTTATAATTGTGTACAAATATTTATATTTATTGCCCATGTTTACTTTTATGTTTAAGAGCTTACTTGTTCAATGTCCCTCAACTGAAAGTCCATCTCAAAATGAGATTTATGAATTTGTACATTTGAGTTCTGTGTTCACTCTCAGCCACATATGATATGAAGTGAAAACAAGCATCTTCATGAAAGGGGTTGGTTCAAACCTTACTCAGAATTTTCTAAGATGAATCACAACCTGGCTTTGCCTACTCCTGGCACCAGCATTGTGGGTGAAAGGGAATGACAGAAAGGGGAATGACAGATTACTAAAAGTTCATTTTCCAGAAATAATCACTTTTTATTTGGGTTGGGAGATGTGCATGGATCTTCAGCTTGTTCATCTGCTTTCCTTTAAATATAAATAATAACACTACCTTACAGTTGTAGGGGTTCAGTCAGTATGGTGGGAAAAATTGTAAAATAAACCTTCTTGGAAGGCCAGGTTTTTGCAAAAGCCTCAGGATAGAGTTATGGCTGAAGGCAGCCTAATCCTCCTTGAGCTATAGCAAGGGTAACTAACATAAGAATGTAGAGGAGTCTATCTCAACAGCTTGTTTACTCATGTGGTCCTAAGACTAATCTTTGACCATCCGTGGGTGCATGATTGCTCTCTACTCAGGGTGTCGCAACAGTAATTACCTTCTAGTGGTGTTTACTTGAGATATTTGTCATTTAATGTGTGCTGAATAAATGCCAGGAAGGCCAGTGAGTCAGGACATGGTTGCAGCTCTTTACAGCACTCTCCTGGGAGTCTGTAAGTGGCTCGACTCTCAGCTGGACTGACAAGCATAATATCTGTGTCAGTGTACATTATTAATCTGTTGTTGGGTCAGGGTCTGTGGGACGGATCCCTGCAGCTAATGCCCCATGTGACGAACACAGTGAAGGAAGCACGATGGACCCCCCAAAAACAGAGGTGAAAAGGACTGCATGGTCAGTGAGTAATCAGTAAGTCATTGGTGCCCACTCAGGATCTCCAAGTTTGGGGGGAATTGTTCAGGCTGAGGTTTCATCATGGGGCAACAGTTATCAGCTCAATGGAAATAATATATAAAAGTGTTGAAACAGCTGCTTAAAGCTAGTGGAGCCTCAGTTTTGCAGGCTCAATTAAAGGACCTACTGCAAATTGTTGTAAACCATAATCCATGGTTCTCAAAAGAAGGAATGATGATATAGAGCTCTGGGAACAAGTTGGGAGAAATCTTACACAACATTATGCACAAGGGCAACAGGTCCCAGTAACAACTCTAACACTATGGGCTTTAATTAAGGTGGCCCTGGCTCCATTATGCACAGAAGAGCCTAAAAAGGGAAAGGAGGAGGAACCATCACCTGCCTTACTGCCTCCTCTTCCCTCAGCCCAGATATCACTGGGCCAAAATAACAAAGAGGAAACAGACATTTTGCCTGAGCCCCCTCATCTGATAAGTAGGAAAGAAGACAAGAAACATGTGCCGGCTATAAAACCTTGTCTTAAGCAAGCGGCATTAAAAGGGGAGCTCTTAGCCTGCCTGGTAATGCAAGATTGGCAAGTCAATCAAGTATACAAACCCATTTTTTTTAATGCTTATAAAACGATGAGAAAAAGCATTAGAGGCCTGGTAAGCAAAAGGGAAAACTCAGCAGCAGGGAAGCTTGTGAACCCCAAGCCAGCAAATGCTCCTGGGAACTTGGCCTGCATGGTGGTGGCAGGGGCGACAGGGAGCCAGTTCCAGGGCACTGGAGGTGACCTGCTGGGGAGGGGCAGGAGGTGCTGGTGAAAAGGTCCACGTGGCTGGCAGCAACCACCCAGGAGTTGGGGGAGGGAGTGGCACAGAAAGAAGCAGCACCAACAAAAAGCAGCAGCGCCTAAGCAAGCGCAAAGCAGCTGCCACCCTGGGACCCACTTGCTCAGCTCTCCAGCTCCTCAGGTGGCCCACAGCAAAATTTCATGTTTTCCTTGTATACAAGAGACATCCCAAATTATAATTATCTGCTATGATTTAAGTAAAAATTAAGAATTTAAAAGACCTCTGATATTGGCCACTGTTGTTATCTCTCTCCTATCCCTAACATGACTCTCCCCAAGTCCAACTTCAGTAAAAGAGTAACCTCTAAAAGGAGAGAAATTACAGAAAGCCCATAATTGTGGCAATTCCTCAAGATTGGCCTATGATCATTACTGCCTTAAAAGACTGGTTTTATATGGCTCCCCTAGCAGAAGAAGACAGAGAAAATTTTGCCTTTACAATACTAGCTATCAATAATGAAAAGCCAGCTTGTCAATTTCATTGGACAGTGCTTCCTCTAGGCATGCTAAATAGTCCTACCATGTGTCAGTATCTTGTAAATCAAGCTTTGCTCCCCAGTAGAAAAGAATTTCCTGATTGCAAGATTATTCATTTTATGGATGATATTCTACTAGTAGCCCCAACAGAGCTAATACTTTTATACACCCCTGTCATAAAGAATACACAGCTAAAAGGTTTAATCATTGTACCTGAGAAAGTACAAATGTCTTCTCCTTAAAGATATCTTGGGTACATACTAATTTCCCAGTCAGTAAGACCTCAAAAGGTTAAATTAAATGCTAGCAACTTACACAGCTTAAATGATTATCAGAAATTACTAGGTGATATTACTTGGCTCTTCCTCACTTTAGGCATATCTACTGATAAGCTGTAAAACCTGTTTTCTATCTTAAAGGGCAATACAGCCCTGGATTCTCCCAGATATTTAACCCCTGTGGCAAAAATGAAATTGAGGAAATAGAGCAAGCCATCCCTCAGAGGCAGCTAAATCACATTGGTCCATGGTATTCAATTCAATTGTTTATTTTTCCCACTAAACAGTCCCCTACAGGATTGATAGGACACGTGGCTCCCAGGCTACGCTTCCTAGAATGGGCTTTTTGCTTACATACTGGGACTAAAACACTATCTCCCTATATTCAGTTAATTACTAAAGTCATCTATTCAGGCCACAAATGATGCGATCAGTTGATAGATTATGACCCTGATGTCGTCAGGATTCCTTTAAGTAAAAAGCAATTGGAAGCAGTATTGCCAGTATCTATCGATCTGCAAATAGCTTTCTCTGATACACAGGGCAAATAGAGCATGCCCTCCCTGCTGATAAACTCCTTCATTGCTTATCTTATCTCATACTCCAATAATCTTGCCCTCAAAAAATAGTTCACTCTCCCATACCTAATGCTTTAACACTGTTTGCTGATGGTTCTGGTAAACATGGAAAAGGGCAGTCTGCTGCAAGCCACATAATTCAATCACTTGATCTGGGTTTACTAGCACTCAGAGAGCTGAGATTGGGGCCCTGATATTGGCCTTGGAAACTTTTTTCACTCATCCCATAAATATTGTGAGTGAATTGGCTTACTCCGTTTATTTATTGCAGAACCTTGAAACAGCCTTAATTAAGTCCACTCTTGAGTCCACCCTGTGTGCTCTTTTTCTTCAACTTCAGCAATTGCTAGATCAACATACACATCCTCTGAGCCCACAGCTCTCTGCCTGGGCCATTGGCTTATGGCAATGAACAAGCAGACCTTCAGGTTATGACATCACTGCTTGACCAAGCCACTCAATCACATCAATTTTTCCACTAAAATTGGATAAACTTATCTAAACAATTTCAACTTACCCAGAGACTGGCTAAACAAATTATCCTACAATGCCCAGATGGCCAGCTCACAGGCACATCCCCTCCTTGCGTAGGTGTTAACCCTAGAGGACTAGAACCTAATCAGTTATGACAAACAGATGTTACACACATCCCTAAATTTAGAAAACGTAGATATATACATGTATCCATTAATACGAATTCTCACTTAATTAGTGTCCATGCTTTGCCTGGAGAATCAACCTGATATGTCATTAAACATCTTTTAACTTTTGCATTTATGGGGCGGCCCACAAAAATTAAAACTGATAATGATCCAGCTTATGCCAGCTCACAATTTCAACAATTTTGTCACAAGTAGAATATCCAACATTCCACAGGCACCCTATATAACCCCCAAGGACAGGCCATAGTAGAACATGCCCACTCCACCCTTAAAAATATGCTCAAAAACCAGAAAAAGGGGAGTATGGGTAAAGACCCTGCAACACTATTGGCACAAGACTTTTTTACCCTAAATTTTCTAAATTTAGATGACAAATTTCAATCAGCTTTAGAAAAGCACTTTGCTAAAACCTCTGAAGGCATAAAACCTGCAATTTTATGGAAAGATGTAAACAGTAATGAATGGTGTGGTCCAAATGAATTATGAACTTGGGGAAGAGGGTATGCTTCTGTTCACACCCCCTTAGGTCCTCTTTGGATTCCAGCATGATGCATCAAACCATACCATGGCATGGCTGGGACCCAACCCAGTACCAGAGATGAAGGAACTGACCCTACAGGACCTGCAGGCCCAGACAGTGTGGCTTCCATGGATGACACAAGCCCCAGATGTTACCTGGGGGATGCTGAAGAGGTCAACTCAGGAGACTGAACAAATCCTGTGCTGGACACAGACACTGTTTACTCCATATAATTTGTTCTTTGCTATGCTTTCTGTTGCACATTGCAACTCATGTAGGGTATTGATCCTTTTTATGCTCTTGCTTTGTCTGCAACTGTACCTGCTACACTCTACTGGGCTCATATCTTAGATCTGCCTTTCTTTCACCCTGTCACCTGGGCAGACACCCCTTTCCCAGCCGGTAATAATGTAACTGCTTGGCTGGGAGGGATAGATTTACCCCCAGTGGGGTCTGCCACTAATGGCACACATTGGATTAATGGCCAGGTAACACTACATATCAATTCACTATCCTCCCACTGTGTGTAATGTATAAAGGTTCTAACCCTTACTGTGTATCTTCCCAAATACAATTATGGCTACATCATGGCAAAGGAAATGCCTTAACAGCCTTAGCTGCAGGTAGCCTCAAACCAGGTAATGCAATCATTGCCGCTTTCCCAAACAATCATTCCTGTGCCAAAGAACAAAGCCTGGAAAGTAATGGATTTCATTTTAGCTGGGAGGTCTGTCACAGGGGAGAAGCCCATTGCCTCCAGTTAGACAATTATAACATCTTAGACTGGAGCCTGCATGGCCATTTGCAGGGCACCCTTACTAATGTCCTCATCCGTCGTGGCATCAATCACAGTTTTGTAGCCACATCCTGTTCCCCTATGATTTGGGCTGATAGGGGGATGGGATATTCCAAACCCCAAGTAAAATCCATGCTACTTGAACACACCTAGGTGCCTAGGACATCTTGGCACCTCCCTTGACACCTGGCATGGGACATATCATAATTCCACTAACAACTATACTATAACCATTATTCATAATCACGCTGATCAGTGCCTAATTTGCACTACCCATCCGTATGTTTTCCTTATGGGAACCAATATTTCTATTTCACCCCAAAACTCTGCCTTTGTGACCCAGGTGCAGTGACAGGCTTGGTTTGCCTCATGTATCACTAATTACAACATATCTGATCTAAATATTACTAGTGTCATGGTATTAAGGAGAAAATCTGAGGCATTCCTACCAGTCAATTTGACACGTGATTGGCAAGGTTCCTCTGCCCTTGCCATGTGAGAATGTGCCCTGTCCCAGATCAGACATAAAAGATTCATAGTTACACTTACGGCCTTTATAGTCTCAGCCATAGTCATCCTGGCAACTGCTAGTGTTGCTGTTGCACCTACTACTGAGTCAGTACAAACAGCTGCCTTTGTAGATAATCTGACCAAAAATGTGTCTAATTGGGGAAGAGGATATGCTTGTGTTCACACCCCCTTAGGTCCTCTTTGGATTCCAGCATGACACATCAAACCATACCATGGTGTGGCTGGGACCCAACCTGGTACCAGAGATGAAGGAACTGACCCTACAGGACCTGCAGGGACCTAAGTTGGCATAGATAGATAGCAGGGTATAGATCAAAGAATTCTTGCACATCTGCAAGCCCTCGAGGCTGCTTTGGAATATGTTGGGGAGCGACAAGATGCACTGGCATTCTGACAGCAATTTAACTGCAACTGGGAACATAAACATATCTGTGTCACTTCTCTACCATGGAATCAATCAATGCATGATCAGGATGACATGAAACAACACCTCTAAGAAACCTTTCATGACAATTTAACAACAGATGTAAAGCAACTTAAAACTAAAATTTTAGAATCCCTTCAGGCTATAGATCTACACACCCAAAAAACAGCCATATGGAAGGGTGTGCAAGATCATCTCTCCTGGTTAGATCCCTACTCCTGGGGGGGTCACTCTTTGACTGGAAAAAATGTTGCTAATTGTTGGAGGTTGCACAAATGTTCCTTATGATTAGGCATAATTGAAGCCTGTCAGCAACAATATGAACCTGTGATCAATTAAGCAACAGGCCAATCGTTATCTCCTTCTGCCTACTCATTCTACCCAATAAATACAAAGGGCTGTAGGAGCTCAGGGGCTGCCTTTGCTCTCTAGAAGCAGGGAGCTCTCTTATTCTCCCCATGTTACCTTTTCTTTAAAATCGTTTCTTTTTGGTTTTCATTTCTAAGTTCACCCATTCATTTAGTCATAATGAGAGAAGAGAGATAGATGCTCTCATATTGTTTTATATTGTTTTATACTCAGAAAAGAAAAGCAAAACAAAAGGCAGGCAGCCCGGTGCCTAGGAACCAGACCCAAAACCAGGCCTGGGCCTGCCTGACCTAAGCCTGGTAGTTAAAGATTGACCCCTGACCTAACTGGTTATGTTATCTATAGATTCCAGATATTGTATAGAAAAGATATTGTGAAACTTCCCGACCTGTTCTGTTTCACTCTGACCACCCATGCATGCAGCCCTTGTCACGTACCTCCTGCTTGCTCAATTGATCATGACCCTCTCACGTGGACCCCCTTAGAGTTGTGAGCCCTTAAAAGGGACAGGAATTGCTCACTCAGGGAGCTTGGCTCTTGAGACAGAAGTCTTGCTTGATGCTCCTGGCTGAATAAACCACTTCGTTCTTTAACTCGGTGTCTGAGGAGTTTTGTCTGTGGCTCGTCCTGCTACATTTCTTGGTTCCCTGACTGGGAAGCAAGGTGATTGGCAGATGGTTGAGGTGCCTCCTTAGGCAGCTTAAGCCTGCCCTGTGGAATATCCCTGCAAGAGACTCTGACCAGCCTGAGCGACGCAGATCCTGAGAGCGCTCCTGGGTAGGCATTTGCCCCGGTGGGATGCTTCACCACAGCAGTGTGTGGAAGGCCCCCATGGAGGATCAACGCGGTGGCTGAACACCAGGAAGGAACTGGTACTTGTAGCAGACATCTGAAACTTGGTAAGACTAGTCTTTAGAACTTGCCTACTCTAAGTGGAAGCATGGCCTGATCAACCACAGTGTGCCTTTACCAGCACTTTGGTTTGGTTTTGGTTTTAGTTTTGACTCGGTTTGAATTGCTTGACAGGACTGGTCTTGGGAACTTTCCCACTCCATTTGAGTGGAAGCATGGACTGATCACCCATGGTATGACTGTACCAGCACTATGGTTTTTGTTTTTGACTTGACTTGGATTGTTTAATACTTTGGTTTTGGTTTTGACCTGGCTTGGATTTCTAGATACTCTGATTTTGGTTTGGTGTAAACTGCAAAAGTGTGTGTGTGCCCTTTTTATCTGTTCTTTGTTTTGTGGTGTGCATGTGGTGTGAGTGTGGTGTTTTATCTTGAAGAAGCATAGGTCAGGCACAAATAAGCCCACACTACTAGGAACTATGTTGAAAAATTTCAAGAAAGGATTTAAAGGAGACTGTGGAGTACTGTGACACCAGGAAAACTTAAAACTTTGTGTAAAGTAGACTGGCCAGCATTAGAGGTAGGTTGGCCATCAGAAGGAAGCCTGGACAGGTCCCTTGATTCAAAGGTATGGCACAAGGTAACCTGTAAAGCCAGGGCACCCAGACCAGTTCCCGTACATAGACGCTTCGTTAGAGCTGGTTTTAGATCTCTCCACAGTGATTGAGAAAACTGCAGCAGAAGTGAGAGGAGAGAGAGGAAGAGACAGAGGCAAAAGGAAAGTCAAAGAGAGAGAGACAAGGTCAAAGAGAGAAAGAAAGAGAGAAAAAGAGATATATACAAGTAGTTAAGAAAAAAAAAGTGTACCCCATTCCTTTAAAAGCTAAAGTAAATTTAAAACCTGTAATTGATAATTGAAAGTATTCTCTGTAACCCTAAAATGCTCCAATACCACTTTCTTGTCAGTGTAAACAAGGTTGTATCCCAAAAGCACTGAGGCATTCCTATCAAAAATCCTTAACCCTGTAACCTGCAGATGGCCCAAATGCATTGAATCTGTAGTGGCAACTGCTTTGTTAACACAAAAAAAGTGAAAACAAAAACAAAAACTTTTAGAGGAAACCTCATCATGAGCACACCTCACTAGTTCAGTTCAGAGCTATCCTAAATCAAAAAAGCAAAAAAAATAGCTTACTAACTCAAAAATCTTAAGGTATGAGGCTATTCTGTTAGGGAAAAAAAAAGCCATCTATACCAATTCTAAATTAATTTGGACAAAATAAGGTCTTATTAATAGCAAAGGATAATTAAAATCCCAAACTTACAAGATTTTCAACAAAAGTTTGCTAAAACAGTGTAACATGTATCATACTAACTTCTATTCTTGTGACCTTAGGCAGTCTAGCCCACAGACATAAAAGAAGTTTGCTTTAGAAAAGAATGGTTATCATCTTCAAAAAAATAAAAATAGTGAACTCCCATTCACAATTGTTTCAAAGAGAATAAAATACTTAGGAATCCAACTTACAAGGGTTGTGAAGGACCTCTTCAAGGAGAACTACAAACCACTGCTCAATGAAATAAAAGAGGATATGAACAAATGGAAGAACATTCCATGCTCATGGGTAGGAAGAATCAATATCATGAAAATGGCCATACTGCCCAAGGTAATTTATAGATTCAATGCCATCCCCACTAAGCTACCAATGACTTTCTTCACAGAATTGGAAAAAACTACTTTCAAGTTCATATGGAACCAAAAAAGAGCCTGCATTGCCAAGTCAATCATAAGCCAAAAGAACAAAGCTGGAGGCATCACGCTACCTGACTTCAAACTATACTACAAGGCTACAGTAACCAAAACAGCATGGTACTGGTACCAAAACAGAGATATAGATCAATGGAACAGAACAGAGCCCTCAGAAATAATGCCGCATATCTACAACCATCTGATCTTTGACAAACCTGAGAAAAACAAGCAATGGGGAAAGGATTCCCTATTTAATAAGTGGTGCTGGGAAAACTGGCTAGCCATATGTAGAAAGCTGAAACTGGATCCCTTCCTTACACCTTATACAAAAATTAATTCAAGATAGATTAAAGACTTAAATGTTAGACCTAAAACCATAAAAACCCTAGAAGAAAACCTAGGCATTACCATTCAGGACATAGGCATGGTCAAGGACTTCATATCTAAAACACCAAAAGCAATGGCAACAAAGCCAAAATTGACAAATGGGATCTAATTAAACTAAAGAGCTTCTGCACAGCAAAAGAAACTACCATCAGAGTGAACAGGCAATCTACAAAATGGGAGAAAATTTTCACAACCTACTTATCTGACAAAGGGCTAATATCCAGAATCTACAATGAACTCAAACAAATTTACAAGAAAAAAGCAACCCCATCAAAAAGTGGGCAAAGGATACGAACAGACACTTCTCAAAAGAAGACATTTATGCAGTCAACAGACACATGAAAAAATGCTCACCATCACTGGCCATCAGAGAAATGCAAATCAAAACCACAATGAGATACCATCTCACACCAGTTAGAATGGCAATCATTAAAAAGTCAGGAAAGAGCAGGTGCTGGAGAGGATGTGGAGAAATAGGAACACTTTTACACTGTTGGTGGGACTGTAAACTACTTCAACCATTGTGGAAGTCAGTGTGGCGATTCCTCAGGGATCTAGAACTAGAAATACCATTTGACCCAGCCATCCCCTTACTGGGTATATACCCAAGGGACTATAAATCATGCTGCTATAAAGACACATACATAAGTATGTTTATTGTGGCACTATTCACAATAGCAAAGACTTGGAACCAACCCAAATGTCCAACAATGATAGACTGGATTAAGGAAATGTGGCACATATACACCATGGAATACTATGCAGCCATAAAAAAGGATGAGTTCATGTCCTTTGTAGGGACATGGATGAAATTGGAAATCATCATTCTCAGTAAACTATCGCAAGAACAAAAAACCAAACACCACATATTCTCACTCATAGGTGGGAATTGAACAATGAGAACACATGGACACAGGAAGGAACATCACACTCTGGGGACTATTGTGGCATGGGGGGACGGGGGAGGGATAGCTTTAGGAGATATACCTAATGCTAAATGACGAGTTAATGGGTGCAGCACACCAGCATGGCATATATATACATATGTAACTAACCTGCACATTGTGCGCATGTACCCTAAAACTTAA
The DNA here is from genome assembly GCF_028885655.2 of Pongo abelii. Lineage (NCBI taxonomy): Eukaryota > Metazoa > Chordata > Mammalia > Primates > Hominidae > Pongo > Pongo abelii. Next base: position 72,422,874 of record NC_071992.2, read on the forward strand.
AGTATAATAATAATAAAATAAAATAAATAAATAAATAAAAAATAAAAATAAAATAAGGAAAAAAGGAGGGGGTGGAATTTATGTAAAAAAAGTATTATGTGGTAAATTCTTGTCCTGAAATAAATTGGTTGTTTAAAGAAAAAAAATTTGTAATAAGTCAGAAAGTTAAAGCACGTCGAAAAATTGTCTGCGAACATCATAAAAGAGAAAAATGTTATAAAAAAGAATTTATGCAAGAAATGTTGTATAATTTAAAAGTAGGCCTCCTGAATGTAAAACAAAACAAAAAAAATGTTTATGTGCAAGGTATATAAAAAAAGTAAAATATAACTTTAGTAAAATAATTATAAAGAGGCATAAAAATATATATTTTTACCTAAATATGTATAATTTTTTTAAAAGTTTTAATCAAGTTTTAAAATGTTAATTGGAAAGAAAATTCTGTGTGTAAACATTGGCTAAAGTTAAAGAGGTATCATCCAGTTTTTCTGTAAACTGGACATTAAAATAAAAGCATAGCAGGCTTTTCTTAAAGCACCAACCTGCTCTTTAGCAAAAATTATAAAAGGTTAAAAAGAGTCTAAAAAATCTTACCTTATGGTCAAACATTAAAAATTGGATAAATATGTCTACAAGATTTTATGAAAATTAAGTTTAACATTAATAACACACTAATATAAAGGTAAAATTTACTTTATCTGGTATAAAAATCATACAAAAGTCATTGTTAAATATAAAATAGTATTTGGTTTTCTTTGGTTTAAAAACTAATAAAAATAGGTGCTAAAAGAAATTTCTCAGTAAAAATGCACTAAGGTCTATAAAGTCCACTGCCAAGGTCCCCACATTTAAAACAAAAGTCAGTTTCCTAAAAATTATGTACTTGGTTTATCTTCCACTTTCCTTTCCCTCAAAAACAAAAAGTCTTTTAGCACATGTACCACCCCTAGAATTTCCAGTAAACCAGCACCAGCCTGAAGATCACATTCTCATCAAAGGGTGGAAAGAAGAAAAACTTGAGCCAGCCTAGGAAGGACCCTACCTTGTGCTGCTAACCACCAAGACTGCTGCTTGTACAGCAAAAAAGGATGGACTCATCACATCTGAGTCAAGAAAGCACCACCCCCTCCAGAGTCGTGGGCCGTAGTCCCAGGGGAAAACCTTACCAAACTAAAGCAAAGAAAAATTTAACTCTTTTCATCTATTATATTACTCTTTCTTCTTTCCTCATTCTATTGCTGACCATCTAGTTATTAACATAACCAAGTCAATTTTGCCTCAAACTATTGCATTTAATGCTTGCCTTGTTATACCCTGTGGAGACTTGCCTAGTCAAAGACAGCTTTCTACTTCAGAAAAGTACTTCTGTCCCTCCTGACTCTCCTCAGACTAGGCATTAGTAAACTAGGACCATTTAATCCGGGGAGATTTTGATAAAGACCCCAGTGCCAACCAGGTGTCTTGCCCCTCAATATAGAGCTTTCATGCCATAATTGGTCCAACATTCTGTGGACTACTAAAGAGCAAGGATGGACTGCCCCAACCAGTTTTCATAATTTTCTAAAACCATACATTCATTTTATTAGAGGATCATAGAAGTTAAAGACTTAAAACAAACTTTAGCAATTAAGACAGGATACCAAGATGCAAATGCCTGGTTAAAATGGATCAAATATTCCATCTGCATGTTAAACAAAAGCAATTGTTATGCTTGCACACATGGCAGGCCAGAGGCCCAAATTATCCCCTTTCCACTAAGGTGGTCCTTCAGTCGACCAGGCATAGGTTGCATGGTAGCTTTTTTCCAGGATTCTACAGACTGGAGTAATAAGTCATACCAAGCTCTCTCTGCTATATCCCGAAGTCTGGCACCCTGTGGGTCAGCCCCCTGAGGGCCATCCAGCTTCCATCTCCCAACACTAAGTTCACTTCATGTCTCTCATGACAGGGAGGAAACTTAGCATTCCTTGGAGACATGAAGGGATGCGATGAGCTTAAGAACTTTCAAGAGCTTATCAATCAGTCAGCCCTTGTTCATCCCCGAATGGATGTGTGGTGGTATTGTGGTGGGCCTTTACTAGGCACTCTGCTGAAGAACTATAGAGTGTCACTTGTGCTTTAGTCCATTTGGCTATCCCTTTCACCCTGGCATTTCTTCAACCAGAGAGGAAAAAATAAGACATCATAAAGCAAGAGAAGCCCCTTATGGGTCTTTTGACTCTCACTTCTATTTAGATGCAATTGGAGCCCCACAAGGAATACCAGATCAATGTAAAGCTTGAAATCAAATAGCTACAGGATTCAAGTCAATATTTTAGTAGGTGACAGTTAATAAAAATGTGGATTAGATAAACTACTTCTATTACAACCAACAGCAACAAGCTTTTCATGAGTTAAAAGAAAAACTCATGTCGGCCCCAGCCCTGGGGCTACCTTACCTGACAAAACCCTTTACACCCCATGTTTCAGAAAGAAAAAAAAAAAAGGCAGTTGGAGTTTTAACCCAGACTGTAGGGCCCTGGACAAGGCCAGTGGCCTATCTCTCAAAACAACTAGACAGGGTTTCCAAAGGCTGGCCCCCATGTCTAAGTGCCCTAGCAGCAATGGCCCTGTTAGCACAAGAAGCAGATAAGCTAACTGATAGGCAAAACCCAAACATAAAGTCCCCCCATGCTGTGGTGACTTTAATAAATACCAAAGGACATCATTAGCTAACGAATGCTAGACTAAGTAGATACCAAAGCTTGCTCTGTGAAAATCCCCTCATAACCATTGAAGTTTACAACAGCCTAAACCCCACCACCTTGCTCCCAGTATCAGAGAGCACAGTTAAAGATAACTATGTAGAGGTATTGGACTCAGTTTATTCTAGAAGGCCCAACCTCCGAGACCATCCTTAAACATCAGTAGACTGGGAGCTGTATGTGGATAGGAGAGGCTTTGCCAATCCCTGCAAAGTGACTCTGAAGAAGATGAAAAGCCCTGCTCCAGTCACACCTGGAAGCTGACTGGTCCATGCGCAGCCAAAACATGAGGAAACTCATCGCAGGACTCATTTTCCTTAAACTTTTGACTTGTACAGTAAGGACTTCAACTGACCTTCCTCAGACTGAGGGCTGTTCCCAGTGTATACATCAAGTCACTGAGGTAGGACAAAAGGTTGCTACAGTCCTATAATTTTATGGTTATTATAAGTGTACTAGAACTCTAAAAAAACTTGTTTGTATAATGTTACTCTATACAAGGTATGTAGCCCAGGAAATGACCAACCTGATTTGTGTTATGACCCATCTCAGCCTCCCGTGACCACAGTTTTTAAAATAAGATTAAGAACTGAAGACTGGTGAAGGCTCATAAATGATACGAGTAATGTGTTAGCCAAAACAAAACAAAAAAAAAAGAGGTGCCCAAACAAGTCACCTTAAAATTTGATGCCTGTGCTGTCATTAATAAAAATAAGTTAAAAATAGGATGTAGCTCTCTTAATTAAAAAAAGGCTATATGACAGAAAATAAGTACATTTATCATAAATTAAGACTGTGTAAAAATAAATGTAGATACTGGTCTTGTGTCATTTAGGCTATTTGACTAAAAAAAATGAAAAAATCCTGTCCACCTTCAGCAAAGGAAAAGTGGCCCTTCCTATACCAGTGGTAAATGTAACCCCTTAAAACTAGTAATAACCAACCCTCTTAATCCTCACTAGAAAAATGGGAATGCATAACCCTAAGAATTGATAGAGCTGGACTGGATCTTAAAGTAAATATCATGGTTTGAGAAAAAGTTTATAAACACTCTCCTGAGCCAGTATTTCAAACCTTCTATGATGAACTGAATGTGCCAGTACCAGAAATTCCAGGAAAAACAAGAAATTTGTTTTTGCAATTAGTTGAGCATATAGCCCAGTCTCTCAATGTCACTTCACGTTATGTATCAGCATAAGCATACTATATGAATCATTATCAATCTATTGCACAGGAAGATATAAGTAGTGAAAATAAGAGTAAGAACTCCCACTAATAAAAAGTGAGGGTCTCAAAGGGGGGAAATGAGAGAAGAGAGACAGACCCTCTTATATTGTTTTATATTGTTTTATACTCAGAAAAGAAAAGTGAAACAAAAGGCAGGCAGCCCGGTGCCTATGAACCAGACCCAAAACCAGGCCTTGGCCTGCCTGACCTAATCCTGGTAGTTAAAGATCGACCCGTGACCTAACCGGTTATGTTATCTATAGATTCCAGATATTGTATAGAAAAGACATTGTGAAACTTCCCGGTCTGTTCTGTTTCACTCTGACCACCGGTGCATGCAGCCCCTGTCACGTACCTCCTTCTTGCTCAATTGATCATGACCCTCTCATGCAGACCCCCTTAGAGTTGTGAGCCCTTAAAAAGGACAGGAATTGCTCACTCAGGGAGCTTGGCTCTTGAGACAGAAGTCTTGCCCGATGCTCCTGGCCGCATAAACCACTTCTTTCTCTAACTCGGTGTCTGAGGAGTTTTGTCTGTGGCTAGTCCTGCTACAGTAATGATGGTCTCAAGTGGTAATGGTAGTAACTGCTGTAATGACAGTCTCAGGCAGTAATAATAGTAAATGCTGTAATGACGGTCTCAAGTAGTAACTGTGGCAGTCAGCCATAGGTGGCACCCAAACAGGGAAATGAAGGACAATCAGGGACAAACAGAGACCTGAAGAGACCTGAAAGGACTGGAAGAGGCCTGCAGGGACAAGTGGAGATAAGTAAGTAGAGATAAGTGAGAGACAAATAGAAATAGGTAGGGAAAGACAGGGACTTGCAGGAACTAACGGGTACCATATGGACAGTTAGGGATAGATAAAGACTAGCAAAGACTAGAAATATAAGGTCAGTGCCCTAAAAAGGTACTGGTCAGTGCCCTAAAGAGGTACAAAAGTAGAAACTAGCAAAGACTAGCAGAGATTTGCAGGGACAGACAGGGACATGTAGGGTCCTATCGGGACTTGAATGAGGAAGGTCTGCTGGAACAGAAAAAGCTAAAACCCAGAAAAAACTAAAGCCAACCAGATGAAAAATAAACCCTGTTACAAGTCTGCCAGCAGCATTATAAGGTCAGTGCTCTGAAAAGGTAATGGTCAGTGCCCTAGAGGTACAAAGAATGGGAAGTTTTTGAATCAGGGTAACATGAGGGAGGGTTTGATTATTTCTTTTCTCTTTTTTGTTTGGAGTTTGGTACATATCATTTTTTAATTTCAGGGTTTATGAAAATTTTTTGCCCTACGTACAGCACTTATTGAGGGTGGTGAACAGGAGAGGGAGGATGAAAATTGGCTCGTACCATCTTTTGTGGTACAGAAAGGCCAACTTTAGCTTTGGCTTTCATGGATTGTAAACGTGCACTGGCACCTGTGAGATGTACAGAGAACTTGGAAGGTTTTCTCAAAGCTTGGTAAGATGTGGGAATTGAGCTTCATTGTTCTGTAGTATTGACTCAGGCAATGGCTAATTTGGTAACTGACAGATCTAAAAGAAACCAAGGGTTAAGCCCTAAAGTGGGAAAGTGTTATAAGTGTAGAAAAAATTGATGTTTGAATGCCATCAGACCTCTGGGAAGAAGGGATCTTATAACACAGTTCCCCTTTCAACAGAAAAAATGCCAGGACTTTGCCCTCATTGCAATAAAGGAAATCATTGAGCTAATCAATGCCACTCAAAATTTCATCAAAATGGCACACCCCTGTCTGGAAATGAGAAGGGGGCTTGGACCTGAGCACCTCAAACTATGAGGGCATTCACTGTCCAGGCCACAGCTCCATTTCAAGGGTGGGTTTCCAGAGGCACATTGATTCCCTCTTCCCAGGAACACCTAGAAGCTCAAGATTAGATCTCCCAGTTAGAAAACAGGCTATGTTAATTGGAAGAAACAAACTCACCAAGATTCACATGGTATTTAGAGACCTTTGCCAACAGGATACATGGGATTAATTTTTGGGCAAAAGCTGTCTTAATGTACAGGCCCAGGAGTTGTTGATTTTGATTGTGAAGGAGAAATTCAGGTAGTGGTAAAGTCACAAGATCTTTGGGTTTTTGAACCAGGAGAATATGTTGCTCAAGTATTGCTTGTTCCCTGTAAATTGTACACTTTTCTACGTAAGAAGCAGTGAGGAGGTCAGGGATTTGGAAGTACAAATAGGAGATTTATCCATCACAACCCATAGCATCTCATAGACACAGTTGTGCAGTGTATAGTGAAGAAAAGTTTTGTGGACTTATGGATACAGGAGCAAGAGATTGGTCTCTCATGGTAATAGATCTTGAGGATTGTTTGTGAGAAGGATAAGCCTCGATTTGCTTTTTTTGTGTCTTCTGTTAATCAGAAAGAGCCTGTTTCTCATTATCAGTGGAAAGTTTTACCCCATGGTAATTAACCAAAGAGGCAGAAACTGAGTTACAGCTCGTAGAACAAATGCTCAGCAATGGCATGCCTCCTGGCTATAGCCACAAGAGCCTTTTCCTTTTTTTCAGTAGATTTACTAACGTGGGGATGAGAGTATGCTTGTGTTTTTGCAGGAGATGAACAAGCCATGTGGGTGCCCTCAAGAAGTGTGCAACCATGGAGACTGGAGGGACCCATGGATTCCAACTACAGGCCTTGTTACCCCAGTTCAACAGGGCATGAGCCAGTTGAATCTGAATGTGAAGACAGAATGAGGACAGACCAGAGTCATGTTGACATCAACCCCCATAACATGGAGACAGATCAAGAAAACCACACAGGAAGCTGAGTGACTGCTGGAACACCAGGGTTTCACCTTTTGCTGGAACTCAGAGGTATAATCAATGCTTAAGAGACCAATGCTTTCTGAGTTCCTCTCTACCCTGAATACAAGAGACATTAATAGTTATGTGGAAATATCATCACCCTTATTCAGCATGAAGAAGTTGCAGTAGATGGACCTTCATCCTTCTGCAACCCTTAGGATTAAGGGTCCTCTTGTAAAAGGGAAGGGGGAAATATGTAAGAAGCATTCAAACCAGAGTGACACCATTTTGAATAGGGGCTAAGAAAAATGAAGCTGGATCACAAACTGGCAATTAAGGGCTGCACAGTCTGCAATTTCCTTGCTCAATTAATTTAAAAACAAAGGAGATGTTGGAGGCTACACAAATGTTTCTTATGATTAGGCATAATTAAAGCCTGTCACTAAAAATATGAACCTGTGATCAATTAAGCACCTGACCAATTGTTACCTCCTCCTGCCAGCTCATTCTAATCAATAAATACAAAGGGCAGTAGAAGCTCAGGGGCTGCCTTTGCTCTTTAGAAGCAGGGAGCTCTCTTCTCCCCATGTTACCTTTCCTTTAAGACAGTGTTTTTTTCCTTGGTTTTCATTTCTACATTTGTCCATTCGTTCAGTCATATTGATGGTCTCAAGTGGTAACAGTAGTAACTTCTGTAATGACGGTCTTAAGCAGTAACAGTAGTAACTGCTGTAATGACAGTCTCAAGTAGTAACTGTGGTAGTCAGCCAGAGCTAATTATACTCATGATTGTCTTACATTATTTGCTAATTCTAGAATGCAAAGCCAGAATAAGAGCAAAGACCACCATGCCTGACAAACCTGTTGCTGCATACATCTGCGCTCTCCAATCAATAAGGCCTGATGCAGAAAACAGAAAAGGGGGAGATGGAGGGGTTCAGTCAGGATGGTGGGAAAAATTGTAAAATAAACCTTCCTGGAAGGCCAGAAGGTTTTTACAAAAGCCTTAGGATAGAGTTATGGCTGAAGGCAACCTAATCCTCTTTGAGCTATAGCAAGGGTAATTAACAAAGGAATGTAGAGGAGTCTATCTAAATAGCTTGTTTACTCATGTGGACCTATGACTAATCTTTGACCATCTGCAGGTGCATTATTGCTCACTACTCAGGGGATCAGCAATGGTAATTTTCTTCTAGTGGTGTTTACTTGAGACTTTTGTTATTTAATGTGTGCTGAATAAATGCCGGGAAGGCCAGTGAGTTGGGGCCATGGTGGCAACTCTTTACAGCACCCTCCTGGGAGTCTGCAAGTGGCCCAGGCTCTCAGCTGGACTGACAAGCATAATATCTGTGTCAGTGTACATTATTCATCCATTGTTGGGTCAGGGTATGCAGGAGACGGATCCCATGTAGTGTTGGCAATCATTTTATATCTAATATAACATGCATTATAAAATGTGTAATTTAACATCTTAACAATTCCATCACCTTGCATTTGTTGTGACATGTTATAATTTACAAAGTATTCTTAAAAACATTTATTACCTAACTTAATTTCAAAGTAATCTAATAGGATTGAAATTTTTACTCCATTTGATAACAAGGAAACTGAGCTTTTGACATTTGGCCAATCACTTATTCAATAAATATCTAAATAACTCTTTTGTGTTGCAGAAGCAATAGCTGGTCAGTGTTTTTATAATACTCTTATTTTGAGGAGACAAATAATGTCTTCCTAGTGCTCTGTAATCACACCATTACTCAGCTTCTCGCCTCTATTTTTTTTTTGCACCTGTGTGTAATTTCTGGCTTGATTCTTTCTATGGCACTGCATGATTAAGCAGTTTGGAAGTGCTTCAATGACAATTTGAAGGTGGTGTTTAAAAAGTTTGGAATTATCTTTTTGGTTCTCTGCATTTGCTAGATATACACAATTCCTCCCTCAGTGTCCATCTTCATTTGAAATTACAGACAATTCATTTAGTGCTTTGCTTTTAAATATGATTTGGAATTTATTCTTTTACAGCTTTAACTATGTGCACAGATTTTTTTGATAGACACTAATAGCAATATTTGTTGCAAAGGAACTTTGTGAAGTTTACCTTTTCTCTTTGCAAATCAGAGTAATTTGTGTCTGTGTCAATGAGAAGGCATTGTGGACACTAAAGAGATGTGACTGAAAAATGTGTTAGGTGGAAAAAAGAGTATGGCTACAGAAAAGTATGAAAATACATTTATATGCTTTTAGAGACAGCTGTGTTTTGATCATTTAGTCACATCTTAGCAAAGGCAATTATATTGCAAAATGAAAATGTGATTTTTCATTTTGAAATATAATTATAGCTCATGGAGAAATCTGGAGGAATGTTTATTTTTAGGCTCATCCCTATAGGTATTAAATGATAATGGTGGTTATTAGTTATGAAAGAGAACTGAAGACTCAACAATTCTGCCATAGCACTGAGTCAGGTGGTGCTCATTTTGTGTGATGGACAATTGTTTCTCATGCAAAGGAGACAAAAATATTCAGTAACAGTTCCTGAGAAGAAGCTATGCAATGGGAACTGAAAATTGACAAAGTCCATCAATAGTAGAGCTTACTTGAGATGAATTTAAAACATTTACTTTCCAAAATAACATCAGCATATTGTTTTCAGTCAATTTGCTTACTTGTTTTACCCTCTTATTGGAACGTAATTGAATCACATATCAGGGAATGTCAAAGATGGCACAAGTTCTTGCAATTTTGCATTCCTCTTTCCATAAAAACAGTAAACCATTAGAATTCAGTTTATATACATAATTTCACCCTAAGAAAAAAGACTTCTAAGAATATTCTCAGGGACACCTGCCCCATACATATTCTTGTATTTATTTGTAGCATGGATTCACAGAACATGTCAGCTAAAGCTGGACCAAAGAGATAGTCTAATGCAATTCTATTGTTTTAGAGTAAAAGAGGGAGAAGGAGAAGGAGGAGGGTGAGGAGAAGGAACTGGAGAATGTAGTGGAAGGAGAGGTGACAAGGGAAATAGCCAGGGAGAAGAGGGGAAGGGGACAGAGGAGAAGAGAAAGGAGAGGAGAAGGAGAAGCACAAAGAAGCAAATAGGTGATTTTGTCCAAAGGAAACAAAGCAAATAGCAGCAACTAAACTAGAATTTAGGGTCTGTAACTCCTTATTTTTGTCTTTTCCATGGCTGGGTAGAATATCACAATAGTGAAAATCCTTACTTCTAAACTGTGGCACAGTTCACTGTTTACTAGGTATGTGACATTGGATAGATTCCTAAATCTATCTACCTCAATTCCCTCACCTATAAAATGGGAGTATTCTAGTATCTACATCATGAGATTGTTGAAAGGATTATATGAAATAGCATGTGTACTGCACTTAGTAGAATGCATTTGTTTGTAACTTTGTGTGGGTGCAAGTGTGTGTGTTCACTGGAGGTTTTGTAATTTTTTCATTACTGTTGTATCTGGCGTGCTGGTTCACTTAACTCATAGTTCACATTACAAATGTGAGGGTTCATGCCGCTATTTTTCCAGTCTCATCTTTGATCAGAGGTGATGCCTGGAGTTGGCTTCCAAGTGAGAGTCCCCAGAGCAACTGTTGAGAATTTAAGTTAAAAATAAATTATCAAATAATTAATTTGATCACTGGTTGACCTGAATATGTATAATACAATCTGTTGAACTCTGATAAAAAAGTCAGAGTGATTATTGTTGAATGTGAACTTGCTTTTGAATAACAGACTCAGTTAACAATACTTGCAAACTGTATCATCAGTGCCACCCCAGGGGGTTACAAGGCTGACCCCACTCGTATCTGGAGATTAAGTTCATTATTTCTGATATTTGTCACTCAGGGAGGCCTGTCTTAGCTGATTACATGAAAGAATTTTCCAATAGACCTACTCAAAAGGAATGGTCCGGCTCAGGGAAGCAAGTCCCAGCTGGTGTCCAAGAACAGAGTCTGAGTGATTCACATGGAAAGACTGGAGCAGCCAGGATTGGAGTGTGGAATGGGTGGGCCAATATGCAGACATTGAAGTTCTTTCTCGAGGTGAGATTTTAGGTCTGGAATTCTTGAATTAAAACTATTAAAGTGAGGAACCTTTCCTTCTACATTTCCTTAACATATGTGGGATTATGTTACTTTGTTGCAATGAGCAAATAGAAGCACACACACACACACACACACACACACACACACACACACACAACCTTTTTTAGAGCACTTTTAAGTTCAGAGCAAAACTGAGAGAAAATATAGAGATTTCCTTATGTGCCCTGCGTAACTCCCACATATAGCCTTCCTGATTAGGACCATACCCCATCAGCGTGGAACATCTTTGAAAAGTAATGAAACTACAGTGGTACATCATAATCACCCAAAGTCCACAGTTTTTCATTAGGGTTCACTCTTGGTGTTGTACATTCTATGAGTTGAACAAATGTTTAACAACACATATCCATCATTAGCATCATACAGAGTATTTTCCCTGCCTTAAAAATCCTCTACATTGTCGCTTTTGATCTTTGTTGGTTTAAAGTCTGTTTTATCAGAGACTAGGATTGCAACCCCTGCCTTTTTTTGTTTTCCATTTGCTTGGTAGATCTTCCTCCATCCTTTTATTTTGAGCCTATGTGTGTCTCTGCACGTGAGATGGGTTTCCTGAATACAGCACACTGATGGGTCTTGAGTCTTTATCCAATTTGCCAGTCTGTGTCTTTTAATTGGAGCATTTAGTCCATTTACATTTAAAGTTAATATTGTTATGTGTGAATTTTATCCTGTCATTATGATGTTAGCTGGATATTTTGCTCGTTAGTTGATGCAGTCTCTTCCTAGTCTCCATGGTCTTTACATTTCGGTATGATTTTGCAGTGGCTGGTACCGGTTGTGCCTTTCCATGTTTAGTGCTTCCTTCAAGAGCTCTTTTAGGGCAGGCCTGGTGGTGACAAAATCTCTCAGCCTTTGCTTGTCTGTAAAGTATTTTATTTCTCCTTCACTTATGAAGCTTAGTTTGGCAGGATATGAAATTCTGGGTTGAAAATTCTTTTCTTTAAGAATGTTGAATATTGGCCCCCACTCTCTTCTGGCTTGTAGGGTTTCTGCCGAGAGATCCGCTGTTAGTCTGATGGGCTTCCCTTTGATGGTAACCCGTCCTTTCTCTCTGGCTGCCCTTAACATTTTTTCCTTCATTTCAACTTTGGTGAATCTGACAATTATGTGTCTTGGAGTTGCTCTTCTCGAGGAGTATCTTTGTGGCATTCTCTGTATTTCCTGAATCTGAATGTTGGCCTGCCTTGCTAGATTGGGGAAGTTCTCCTGGATAATATCTGCAGAGTGTTTTCCAACTTGTTTCCATTCTCCCCATCACTTTCAGGTACACCAATCAGACGTAGATTTGGTCTTTTCACATAGTCCCACATTTCTTGGAGGCTTTGCTCATTTCTTTTTATTCTTTTTTCTCTAAACTTCCCTTCTCGCTTCATTTCATTCATTTCATCTTCTAGGGCTGTTACCCTTTCTTCCATTTGATCGCATCAGCTCCTGAGGCTTCTGCATTCTTCACGTAGTTCTCGAGCCTTGGTTTTCAGCTCCATCAGCTCATTTAAGCACTTCTCTGTATTGGTTATTCTAGTTATACATTCTTCTAAATTTTTTTCAAAGTTTTCAACTTCTTTGCCTTTGGTTTGAATATCCTCCCATAGCTCGGAGTAATTTGATCGTCTGAAGCCTTCTTCTCTCAGCTCGTCAAAGTCATTCTCCATCCAGCTTTGTTCCGTTGCTGGTGAGGAACTGCATTCCTTTGGAGGAGGAGAGGTACTCTGCTTTTTAGAGTTTCCAGTTTTTCTGCTCTGTTTTTTCCCCATCTTTGTGGTTTTATCTACTTTTGGTCTTTGATGATGGTGATGTACAGATGGGTTTTTGGTGTGGATGTCCTTTCTGTTAGTTTTCCTTCTAACAGACAGGACCCTCAGCTGTAGGTCTGTTGGAGTACCTGGCCGGCCGTGTGAGGTGTCAGTCTGCCCCTGCTGGGGGGTGCCTCCCAGTTAGGCTGCTCGGGGGTCAGGGGTCAGGGACCCACTTGAGGAGGCAGTCAGCCCGTTCTCAGATCTCCAGTTGCGTGCTGGGAGAACCACTGCTCTCCTCACAGCTCAGATGGAAAGGCCATTATATAATGGTAAAGGGATTAATTCAACAAGAAGAGCTAACTATCCTAAATATATATGCACCCAATACAGGAGCACCCAGATTCATAAAGCAAGTCCTGAGTGACCTACAAAGAGACTTAGACTCCCACACATTAATAATGGAAGACTTTAACACCCCACTGTCAACATTAGACAGATCAACGAGACAGAAAGTCAACAAGGATACCCAGGAATTGAACTCAGCTCTGCACCAAGCGGACCTAATAGACATCTACAGAACTCTCCACCTCAAATCAACAGAATATACATTTTTTTCAGCACCACACCACACCTATTCCAAAATTGACCATATACTTGGAAGTAAAGCTCTCCTCAATAAATGTAAAAGAACAGAAATTGTAACAAACTGTCTCTCAGATCACAGTGCAATCAAGCTAGAACTCAGGCTTAAGAATCTCACTCAAAACCGCTCAACTACGTGGAAACTGAACAACCTGCTCCTGAATGACTACTGGGTACATAACGAAATGAAGGCAGAAATAAAGATGTTCTTTGAAACCAACGAGAACCAAGACACAACCTACCAGAATCTCTGGGATGCATTCAAAGCAGTGTGTAGAGGGAAATTTATAGCACTAAATGCCCACAAGAGAAAACAGGAAAGATCCAAAATTGACACCCTAACATCACAATTAAAAGAACTAGAAAAGCAAGAGCAAACACATTCAAAAGCTAGCAGAAGGCAAGAAATAACTAAAATCAGAGCAGAACTGAAGGAAATAGAGACACAAAAAACCCTTCAAAAAATAAATGAATCCAGGAGCTGGTTTTTTGAAAGGATCAACAAAATTGATAGACCACTAGCAAGATTAATAAAGAAAAAAAGAGAGAAGAATCAAATAGATGCAATAAAAAATGATAAAGGGGATATCACCACCGATCCCACAGAAATACAAACTACCATCAGAGAATATTACAAACACCTCTATGCAAATAAACTAGAAAATCTAGAAGAAATGGATAAATTCCTCAACACATACACCCTCCCAAGACTAAACCAAGAAGAAGTTGAATCTCTGAATAGACCGATAACAGGAGCCGAAATTGTGGCAATAATCAATAGCTTACCAACCAAAAAAAGTCCAGGACCAGATGGGTTCACAGCCGAATTCTACCAGAGGTACAAGGAGGAGCTGGTACCATTCCTTCTGAAACTATTCCAATCAATAGAAAAAGAGGGAATCCTCCCTAACTCATTTTATGAGGCCAGCATCATCCTGATACCAAAGCCTGGCAGAGACACAACAAAAAAAGAGAATTTTAGACCAATATCCTTGATGAACATTGATGCAAAAATCCTCAATAAAATACTGGCAAACAGAATCCAGCAGCACATCAAAAAGCTTATCCACCATGATCAAGTGGGCTTCATCCCTGGGATGCAAGACTGGTTCAATATACGCAAATCAATAAATGTAATCCAGCATATAAACAGAACCAAAGACAAAAACCACATGATTATCTCAATAGATGCAGAAAAGGCCTTTGACAAAATTCAACAACCCTTCATGCTAAAAACTCTCAATAAATTAGGAATTGATGGGACGTATCTCAAAATAATAAGAGCTATTTATGACAAACCCACAGCCAATATCATACTGAATGGGCAAAAACTGGAAGCATTCCCTTTGAAAACTGGCACAAGACAGGGATGCCCTCTTTCGCCACTTCTATTCAACATAGTGTTGGAAGTTCTGGCCAGGGCAATTAGGCAGGAGAAGGAAATCAAGGGTATTCAATTAGGAAAAGAGGAAGTCAAATTGTCCCTGTTTGCAGATGACATGATAGTATATCTAGAAAACCCCATTGTCTCAGCCCAAAATCTCCTTAAGCTGATAAGCAACTTCAGCAAAGTCTCAGGATACAAAATCAATGTGCAAAAATCACAAGCATTCTTATACATCAATAACAGACAAACAGAGAGCCAAATCATGAGTGAACTCCCATTCACAATTGCTTCAAAGAGAATAAAATACTTAGGAATCCAACTTACAAGGGATGTGAAAGACCTCTTCAAGGAGAACTACAAACCACTGCTCAAGGAAATAAAAGAGGATACAAACAAATGGAAGAACATTCCATGCTCATGGGTAGGAAGAATCAATATCATGAAAATGGCCATCCTTCCCAAGGTAATTTACAGATTCAATGCCATCCCCATCAAGCTACCAATGACTTTCTTCACAGAATTGGAAAAAACTACTTTAAAGTTCATATGGAACCAAAAAAGAGCCCGCATCACCAAGTCAATCCTAAGCCAAAAGAACAAAGCTGGAGGCATCACGCTACCTGACTTCAAACTATACTACAAGGCTACAGTAACCAAAACAGCATGGTACTGGTACCAAAACAGAGATATAGATCAATGGAACAGAACAGAGCCA
Source organism: Pongo abelii (assembly GCF_028885655.2). Lineage (NCBI taxonomy): Eukaryota > Metazoa > Chordata > Mammalia > Primates > Hominidae > Pongo > Pongo abelii. The sequence goes on from NC_071992.2 coordinate 72,438,221, forward strand.
TCAGAAATAATGCCACATATCTACAACCATCTGATCTTTGACAAACCTGAGAAAAACAAGAAATGGGGAAAGGATTCCCTATTTAATAAATGGTGCTGGGAAAACTGGCTAGCCGTATGTAGAAAGCTGAAACTGGATCCCTTCCTTACACCTTATACAAAAATCAATTCAAGATGGATTAAAGACTTAAATGTTAGACCTAAAACCTTAAAAACCCTAGAAGAAAACCTAGGCAATACCATTCAGGACATAGGCATGGGCAAGGACTTCATGTCTAAAACACCAAAAGCAATGGCAACAAAAGCCAAAATTGACAAATGGGATCTAATTAAACTAAAGAGCTTCTGCACAGCAAAGGAAACTACCATCAGAGTGAACAGGCAACCTACAAAATGGGAGAAAATTTTCGCAACCTACTCATCTGACAAAGGGCTAATATCCAGAATCTACAATGAACTCCAACAAATTTACAAGAAAAAAACAAACAACCCCATCAAAAAGTGGGCGAAGGACATGAACAGACACTTCTCAAAAGAAGACATTTATGCAGCCAAAAAACACATGAAAAAATGCTCACCATCACTGGCCATCAGAGAAATGCAAATCAAAACCACAATGAGATACCATCTCACACCAGTTAGAATGGCAATCATTAAAAAGTCAGGAAACAACAGGTGCTGGAGAGGATGTGGAGAAATAGGAACACTTTTACACTGTTGGTGGGACTGTAAACTAGTTCAACCCTTGTGGAAGTCAGTGTGGCGATTCCTCAGGGATCTAGAACTAGAAATTCCATTCGACCCAGCCATCCCATTACTGGGTATATACCCAAAGGACTATAAATCATGCTGCTATAAAGACACATGCACACGTATGTTTATTGCCGCATTATTCACAATAGCAAAGACTTGGAACCAACCCAAATGTCCAACAATGATAGACTGGATTAAGAAAATGTGGCACATATACACCATGGAATACTATGCAGCCATAAAAAATGATGAGTTCATATCCTTTGTAGGGAAATGGATGAAATTGGAAATCATCATTCTCAGTAAACTATCGCAAGAACAAAAAACCAAACACCGCATATTCTCTCTCATAGGTGGGAATTGAACAATGAGAACACATGGACACAGGAAGGGGAACATCACACTTCGGGGACTGTTGTGGGTTGGGGGGAGGGGGGAGGGATAGCATTGGGAGATATACCTAATGCTAGATGACGAGTTGGTGGGTGCAGCGCACCAGCATGGCACATGTATACATATGTAACTTACCTGCACATTGGGCACATGTACCATAAAACCTAAAGTATAATAATAATAATAATAAAAGAAAAAAAAAGAAAATAAGAAATGAAAAAAAAAATAAATAAAAAAAATAAATAATAGCAGAGAAACAGAAAAAAAAAAAAAAAAAAAAATCCTCTACATATCCATTCCTCCCACCTCCACATCCCAGTCTGACACCACTCTTTTTTTTTTTTTTTAAACTGTCCACGTGGCTTTTGCCTTTTCCTGAAAGTCATATAGTTGGGATCATATAGTATTTGGCCTTTTCAGATTGGCTTCTTTCACTTAGTAATATGCATTTAAGGTTCTTTTGTGTATTTTCATGGCTTAATAACTAACTTCTTTTAATGCTGAATAATAGTCCATTGTCTGGATATACCAGTTGATTTATCCATTCATCTGCTGAAGAACATCTTGATTGATTCCAAGTTTGAGCAATTACAAATAGGCCTACTTTAAACATCCATGTGTAGTTTTTTTGTGTGTGTACATAAGAATTCAACTCCTTTGGGTAAATATTAAGGAGTATGATTGCTAGATTGTATGATAAGAATATGTTTAGTTTTGTAAGAAACCACTAAAATGTCCTAAAAAGTGGCTGAACCCACTTTGTATTCCCACCAACAATAAATTACAGTTTCTGTTGTTCCATATCCTCACCGTCATTTGGTGTTATTAATGTTATGTTATGAATTTTGGCCCTCTGATAGGTGTCAGTAGTATCTCACTTTTACTTTCATTTGCATTTCCCTGAGATAGATGTACGGCATTTTTTCATGTGCTAGTTTTCTATCTGTAGATCTTTGGTGGGATATCTGTTAAGGTTTTTGGCTCACTTTCTAATCTGCTTACTTATTGTTGAGTTTTTAGAGTTTTGGGATTTTAGAGTTTTGTATATTTGGGATAACACTTCCTTACCTGATACGTCTTTTGCAAAAAATATTTTCTCCCAGTCCGTGGCTTGTCTTCTCATTCTCTTGACATTGTCTTTTTCAGAGTAGAAGTTTTAAATATTAATGAAGCTCAGATTATAATTTCTTTTGTGACTAGTGCCTTTGGTATTATATCTAGGAGTCATTGCTATACCTAAGATATTTAGGTTTTTTCCTATGTTATAGTGTAGAAATGTTATAGTTTTGTGTTTAAAATTTAGGAATAAAATCTATTTTTAGTGAAATTTTGTAAGGGTATAAGGTCGATGTCTAGATTTATCATTAGTATTATTATTTTGCATGTGGATGTCCAGTTGTTCCAGCATTATTTGTTGAAAAGACTGTCTTTGAGCCACTATATTGCGTTTGCTCCTTTATCAAAGATCAAGGATTGTATGTGTATGTATCCACTTATGGACTGTATTCAGCTCTATTGATCTATTTTTCTATTTTTTAGCTATATTATGCTCACTTGATTACTATAGCTTTATACTAAGTCTTGAGATTGGGTAGTGTATTAGTCTGTTTCCACACTGCTAATAAAGACATATTTGAGACTGAGTAAGTATAAAGGAAAGAGATTTAATTGACTCACAGTTTCACATGGCTGGGGAGGCCTCACAATCATGGCAGAAGGCAAGGAAGAGCAAGTCACATCTTACATGGTGTCAGGGAAGACAGACCTTGTGCAGGGGAACTCCTCTTTATAAAACTATAAGATCTTGTAAGACTAATTCACTGTCACCAGAGCAGCCTGGGAAAGAGCTGCCCCCATGATTCCACTACCTCCCACTGAATCCTTCCCACAACAGGTGGGAATTGTGGGAGCTACAATTCAACCTGAGATTTTGGTGGGGACACAGCCAAATCATATCAGGTAGTGTCAATCTCTCAACTTGGTTCTTCTCCATCAATATTCTGTTGGCTATTCTGAGTCTTTTGCTTCTCCACATGAACTTTAGAATCAGTTTGTCAATATCTACAAAATAATGTTCTGGGATTTCGGTTGGGATTGGAATGAATCTATAGATCAGGTTGGGAAGAAATAACATCTTGACATTATTGGGTTTTCCTATGTATGAGCATAAAATTTCTCTCATTTTAGAATTTATTTTTTATCAGAATTTAATAGTTTTTCTTATATAGATCTTATATATTATAGATTTATACTTAGGCATATCATTTTGAGGGTGTTAATATAAATGATACTGTGTTTTTAATTTCAAAGTCTACTTGTCCATTACTGGTATATGGGAAAGCAATTAACTTCTATATATTAATCTGTATCCTGCAACCTAGCTTATTGATTCCAGGAGATTTTTGTCAATTATTTTGGATTTTCTACATAGATTATCATATCATCTCTGAACAAAGGCAGTTTTATTTCTTCCTTCCCAATCTGAATAACTTATTTCCTTTTCTTTTATTACTACATTATCTAGGACTTTTACTACACTGTTTAAAATCAGTAATGAGTAATATATCTTTGTTTTGTCCCTGATCTGAGTAGAAATACTTCAAATGTCTCACCATTAAGTTTGTTAGCTTTAAGATTTTTGTGGATATTCTTTATCAAGTTGGAAAAGTTATTTTCTATTTCTAGTTTACTGAGAGTTTGTAATCAAAAAAGAGATGTTATGTTTTGTCAAATGTTGTTCCTGGATCTATTAATAAGATCGTGTGTTTTTTTCTTTTTTAGTAATTGTTGTGATGGATTACATTAATTGATTTTCTAATATTGAATCAGTCTTTTAGACCTGGGATAAATTTCATTTCGTTTTGGCATATAAGACTTTTTATGCAGTTGGATTTGATTTGCTAATATCTCATTGATATTTTTATATCCACATTCATGAGATACATTGGTCTATAGTTTTCTTTTCTTGTAATGTCTTTGCCTGGTTTTGGCATTAGGGTAATGCTGGCCTTATAGAATGGGTTAGGAAGTATGCTCACATGGCAGAGGGTGGAAGGACAAGCTAGCAAGCTAGTCAAATGCTGCTGTATGAAGCTTCTTTAGGGACTTCAATCCCATTAATGGGAGAGGAGCTCTTATGACCTAATCACGTCTTAAAGTCCTGACCTCTTAACACTATAACAATGGCAATACTTGTATTTTAGAAAGGATTATGTTTTAACATGAATTTTGTAGGGTACAAAAATATTTAAACCTTGGCATTTCACCCCTTGGTCCTCCAAAATTTTTACGGTCTTTTCACATGCAAAATACATTCATTCCATCCTAATAGCACCAAAAGTCTTAACGAGTTTCAGCATAAACTTTAAAGTCTAAGTACAGTCTTATCTAAACATCATATGGGTGAGACTCAATATATAATTCATCCTGATGCAAATTCTCCCATGGAAGCTTTGAAATTAAACAAATTATGTGCTTTCAAAATACAATGGTGATGTCAACAACAGATCATGAGATCTGCAAAGGAAAAAGGGAGGGTCTGGCTTATATAGAATAAGTTTTCACCCCAGTTTTCTATCAGGTTCACTTATGCAAATGAAGAATTCAGACTTGTTCCCAAAGTCTCTGTCAGATGTTCCTTTCAAACAGCCAGTGGGTGATGGCTTTTTTAGGCACCGTTTATCTTGGCATCAACAAAAGGAACTTATTTTGCTTGATTCTGAAAAGGGAGGTCCTGTGACACTTTTAAAATATCTTTCTGAGAACACAGATTATGTGTTCACTCCCTTACCCAGCTATGGCCATCTGGTTATGTTTTAACTTTAAGCACCTCAGTAGCTGTGAAGAATCCATTTTGTCTGTCAGCTGTGGCATACTTTATCAATGCAATAGGCATAGAATTGACATTTCTACTCCAAAAGGGAGAAAAAGGAAAAAAGAAAGGAGGTAACAGGCACCAAGTAAGTCTAAAACCCAACAAGGAAAACAACATTAAATCTTAAGTTTTGAGAATAATCTTGACTTCCATGTCCTGCCTTCTGACACACTGAAGTAGGGGTTCAGCTTCTAAGACCTTAAGCAGCCTCATTCCCATGGCTTTGCTGCATGCAGCCAATGCTTTAATTCTCACACATTGAGGGTGCTTGCCTGTAGTGTTTCCAGACTGGAGTGGCATACTGATGGCTCCACATTTCTGGGGTCTGAGGAGCAGCCCCACTCTCATGGTTCCACTACACATTGCCCTAGTGAGGACTCGCTATGATGGCACCAGCCCCACAGTTCCACTGGGCATTGCCCTAATGAAGCTATCTGTGGTGACTCTGCCTCTGCAACAAGTCTCTGCCTGGGTTCCAAGGCTGTCTGCAACATCTTTGGAAATCTAGGTGGAGGAAGCTATGTCTTCACAGCTCTTGTACTCTGTGTGCCTGTAGAATTAGCACCATGTGGATGCTCCCAAAATTCACTGAACTTGGGCCTGTTTGAGCCACACCTGGGTGGCCAAGATACACTATTCTAGAATGCGGGGAGCAGAGACCTGAGGCGACCCTAGGCAGAGCCCTGTGTTCTCACATGTACCTTGCATCCATCTCTTTAAGATTTTCTGTCCTCAAGGTTCTGACAGTCTGGACCTGTGATCAAAGGGCCAGCCTCAAAGGTCTTTGAAACATCTTCAGTGTCATTGTCTCATTTTCTTAATGAATAGCCACATGGCTTGTTTCTATCCATAATAATCTCCTTATGGCCACATTCTTGGCTTTCTCTCCTATACATATTTATTGTTTACACAGCTAGGCTGATAAGTTTTCACAGCTTTACAATTTTTCTTCCCTTTTAGTTATAAATTCTGTCTCTAAATTATTTCTTTCTTCTTGCATTTTACCACAAACAATCAAAAGAAGCCACATCACAGCCTGAATGCTTTGCTGCTTAGACATTTCTTCTGCCAAAACTAGTTCATCCTCTTAAGATTTTCCTTCCATAAATTTTCTAGGACACAACATAATTTAGCCAAGTTCTTTGCCACTTTGTAAAAAGGTTGGCCTTTCCTCTGGTTTCCAATAGCTTGTTCCACATTTCCATGTGGAACAAGGCCTCATCAGAATGGCCTTTAATGTTTACACATGTAACAATGTTCTGTTAATGGCATTACAGGCTATTTCCATCATTCACTTCAAAACTGTTTGCGCTTCTACCCATTACGCAGTTTCAGAACCACTTCCACATCTTTAAGGATCTGTTATAGAAATACCCCTTTTCTCTGGTACCAATTTCTGCCTTAGCTTGTTTGCACTGCTTTAACAGAATACCACCGAATGGGTAACTTATAAAGAACAGAAATTTGTTTCTCACAATTCTAGAGGCTGGGAAGTCCAAGATAAAGGGGCCATCATTTGGTCTGGTAAGGACCTTCTTACTGTGTCATCACATGGAATAAGGTGAAAAGTCAGGCTTGTAAGATAGCTTAAAGTTGTGTGAAGGCTCTTTTATAAGGACCTTAATCCCATTAACAAAAGAAAAGCCTTCATAGCCTAATCACCTCTTAAAAGCTCCTCCACCTTTAACATCATTACATTGGCCTCACCTGCGTTTTAGAGGCGATTAGGTTTCAACCTGAATTTTGTAAGAACAAAAACATTCAAACCATTGAACTATTGTATATACCAGTGATGTACAAGTATTCTAATTTTTCTACATTTTCAATATTTGTTATTTTTCACTTTTTTTGGTAAAAATAAGGCCATTCTAATGGATGTGAAGTGATATTTCATTGTGATTTTGATTTATATTTTCCTAAAGTCTAATGATGTTAAGCATTTTTTCATGTACTTGTTGGCCTTTTATATATCTTCTTTGAAGAAATGTCTATTTGAGTCTTTGTTCATTTTTAAATTGAGCTTGACAGACTTTGTTATTGAAATGAAAAGTTCCTTTCTGGATATTAGGCTCTTATTAGATATGATTTACATTTTTTTCCGTTCTGTATGTTATCTTTTTACCTTCTTAATAATGTCCTTTGACGCAAGATAGTATTAATTTTGATGAAGCCCAATTTATTTACTTATTCTTTTCTTGCTTGTGCTTTTTATGTCATTTGTAAGAATTTGTGGTCAAAATAAGATCATAGAGATGTACTGTGTATTCTTCTATGAGATTTATAGTTTTAGCCCTCATATTTATGTCACTGATCCGTTTCTGGTTAATTTTTTTATATGATGTATATAAGTCCAACTTCATTATTTCACATGAGAATGACCTTTTGTTTTAGTGTCATTTGTTGAAGATATTATTCTTTCCCCTATTGAACAGTCTTTTCACCCTTGTCAAAATTAAATTGACCATAGATGTATGAATCTCTTTATGGCTTCTCAATTCCATTTCATTCATTTGTATGACTATTCTCATGTTGGTACCACATTCTCTTGACTGCTGTAACTTTGTAGTAAGTATTGAAAATGAGAAGTGTGAGACTTCCAAATTGGCTGTTCCTTTTCAATATCATTTTGATTATTGTGGGCCCCTTACATTCCATATGAATTTGAGGATCACCTTTTTTCATATCTGCAAAAAGACCATTAAAATATAATATGAAATGTATTACATCTTTTTAAAATTGTGGATATTATTGCCATCTTAACAATATTAAATTTTCCAGTTCACAAATATATATGTCTTTCCATTTATTTAGGTTTTATTTAATTTCTTTCAGCAATGTTTCATAATTTTCAATGTACAAATCTTTAATATTTTTGGTTAAACACACACCTAAGTATTTTATTCCTTTGAATGCTGTTGTAAATAAAATTATTTTCTTTATTTCTCCTTTATCATGTTTATTGCTGTTGTTTAAAAATACAACAGATCTTTGTGTGTTGAGCTTATATTCTGCTATTTTACTGAATTTGTTTATTCATTTGAATCTTTTGTTTGGTGAATTTTTGGGGATTTTCTATATTGGGAGTCATGTCATGTGAATAGAGATAGTTTCATTTCTTCTTTTACAATTTGTATGATTTTTATTTATTTTTCTTGTCTAGTTGCTCTGGGTAGAACTTTCAGTAAGATGTTGAATAATGGTACTAAAACTAGGCATCCTTGTCTTGCTCCTGATTTTAAGGAGAAAGCTTTCCATTTTTTTTACCATTGAAATTGATGTTAGCTGTGGGTTTTTCATAAATGTCTTTTTATCATGAAAGAATGTTAGATTTTCTCAAATGCTTTTTCTGTATCCATCGAGATAGTCATGTGGCTTTTCCCCTTATTCTATTAATGTGATATATTACATTAATTGATATTCTTACCTTGCATTTCTGGGGAACCTCACTTGGTCATAGTGTTTAATGTATTGTTAGATTTGGTCTTATAATTTGTTGTGGATTTTTATGTCAAGATTCATAAGGAAGATTAGTCTGTAGTTTTGTGGCTTCTTGTGATTCGTTTTGTCTGTATTTAGTATCAGGCTAATGTTGACCTCATAAAATTAGCTAGAAATTTTTCCCTTTTCTACATTTTGGAAAAGTTTGAGAAGGGTTGGTGTCATTTCTTCTTTAAATGTTTGGTGAATTTTACCACTGAGTGTATCTGGTTCTGTACTAAAATTTGTTTAAGTACAAATTTAATTTTGTCAGAAAGTTGTTTAAAATACTCAATATATTCTTGATATCTAAAAAAGTAATCATTCATATTTTTCTGCATTAAACTTTGAGGGCTAGCTAATCCTTTTAAACCATCAGCTCAAATCTTTCTTTTTTTTCACATTTCATCTTTGCTTCTAAGGGAGGGAGGGGGTCAAGGTTCAGATTCTTTATTCACATTTGTAATTTATTTATTCCTTCAGGATAAGCAGTCATCTTTATTAATTGTGCACTTGGTTTAATTGGACTTAACTTTATAATGCCTTGGGCTTTTGCTACTCAGTATTATTAAACTTCACCATGTATATGCATCATACAGAACTACTAACCATAGTGCACAGTTCTCTGACATTGTTAGCTCTTTTCAATTTGAATGGAAAGAGAATTGTACAAATATAATTCATTTTATTGTGATTTGCTTTATTGCACTTATCAGGTACTGTGTTTTTTACAAATTGAAGAATTGTGGTAACTCATTGAGCAAGTCTATCAACACTAATTTTTCAACAGCTTGTGCTGACTTTGTGTCTTTGTGCCTATTTTGGTAATTATTGTAATATTTAAAACTTTTTCATTATTACATCTGTTATGGTGATATATGACCAGTGATCTTTGATGTTACCATTGCAGTTGTATACCCATGTATACAATGTAACCTGTACACATGTAGATGTACATGTACATGTAAGACTGTGAACTTAACAAATGTTGTGTGTGTTAGTGCTCTAATGACCAGCCATTCCTTCATATCTCTATTTCTCACTCTCTCCTGGCCCCCCTATGCTCTGAAACACAACAGTATTGAAATTAGGTCAATTAATAACTCTACAATGACCTCTAAGTGTTCAAGTGAAGGGAAAAGTTGCATGTCTCTCACTTTAAATCAAAAGCTAGAAATGATTAGGCTTAGTAAGGAAGGCATGCCTAAAACTGAGATAGGCCACAAGCAAGGCCACTTGTGTCAAACAGTTAGCTAAGTTGTGAATGCAAACAGTTAAGTTCTTAAAGGAAATGAAATGTGCTACTCCAGTGAGCACACAAATGATAAGAAAGTGAAATAGCTTTATAGCTGACATGGAAAAAGTTTTACTGGTCTGGAGAGATCAAACCAGCCACAACATTCCTTTAAGCCAAATTTTAATCCAGAGAAAGACCCTAATTCTCTTAAATTATATGAAGACTGAGAGAGGTTAGGAAGCTGCAGAAGAAGAGTTTGATGTTAGCGAAGATTGCTTCATGTGATTTAAGAAAAAAAAAAGCCATCTCCAAACATAAAAGGCCTAGGTAGGGCAGCAAGTGCTGATGTAGAAACTGTAGCAAGGTAACCAGAATGTTTAACTAAGATCACTATCGACAGTGGCTACAGTAAACAACAAGTCTTCAATGCAGATAAAACAGCTTTTTAAAACTTTTATTTTAGGTTCAGGGATACATATGCAGATTTGTTATATAGGTAAACTCACGTCATGGGAGGTTGTTGTATAAATTATTTCATCACCCAGGTACTAAGCCTAATACTCAATAGTTATTTTCTCTGATCTTCTGCTTCCCCCCACCCTCCATCCTCAAGTAGGCCTCAGTGTCTATTGTTTCCTTCTTTGTGTCCATGAGTTCTCATCATTCAGCTCCCACTTATAAGTGAGAACATGTGGTGTTTGCTTTTCTGTTCTTGTAATAGTTTAATCATGGCCACAGCTCCATCCATGTTCCTACAAATGGTATGATCTCTGTTTTTTATGGCTGCATAGTATTACATGGCATATATGTGCCACATTTTATTTGTCCAGTCTGTCATTGATGGACACTTAGGTTGATTCCAAGTCTTTGTTATTGCAAATAGTCCTGCAATGAACATTTCTGTGCATGTGTCTTTATGGCAGAACAATTTATAGTCCTTTGGGTATATACCCAGTAATGATATTGCTGGGTCAAATGACAGTTCTGTTTCTAGCTCTTTGAGGAATCACCACACTGCTTTCCACAATGAATGAACTAGTTTACATTCTCACCAACAGTGTATAGGTGTTCCTTTTTTTCCACAACCTTGCCAGTATCTGTTATTTTTTGACTTTTTATTAATGGCCATTCTGACTAGTGTGAGATGGTATCTCATTGTGGTTTTGACTTGCATTTCTCTAATCATCAGTGATACTGAGCTTTTTACATATGCTTGTTGGCCACATGTATGTATTCTTTTGAAGTGTCTATGTCCTTTGCCCACTTTTTAATGGGGCTGTTTTTTACTTGTAAATTCGCTTAAGTTCCTTATAGATGCTGAATGTTAGACCTTTGTCAGATGCATAGTTTGCAAAAATTTTCTCCCATTCTGTAGGTTGCCTGCAAAACAGCTTTCTATTGAAAGACAATTTTCATAGCTGAGAAGTCAATGCCTGGCTTCAAACCTTCAAAAGACAAGCTGCCACTCTTGTTAGGGCCTAAAATGCAGCTGGTGACTTTATGTTAAAGCCAATGCTTATTTGTCATTTCAAAAATCCTAGAACCCTTAAGAATTGTGCTACATCTACTTTGCCTGTGCTCTATAGATGGAACAAGGCCTGGATTATAGCACATCTCTTTATAGCATGGCTTAACAAATTTTTTGTTTTTTTGAGACGGGCTCTTGCTCTGTTGCCCAGGCTGGAGTGCAGTGGCATGATCTTGGCTCACTGCAAGCTCTGCCTCCCAGGTTCACACGATTCTCCTGCCTCAGCCTCCCGAATAGCTGGGACTACAGGCCCCCACCACCAAGCCCGGCTAATTTTTTTGTATTTTTAGTGGAAATGGGGTTTCACTGTGTGAGCCAGGATGTCTCCATCTCCTGACCTCATGATCTGCCCACCTCAGCCTCCCAAAGTGCTGGGATTACAGGTGTGAGCCACCCCACCTGGCTGGCTTAGCAAATATTTTAAGCCCACTGTTGAGACCTACTGCTCAGAAAAAAGATTTCTTCTGAAAATGTTAATGCTTACTGTTAGTACATCTAGTCACCCAAAATCACCAATGGAGGTGTACAAATAGATTAATGTTCTTTTCATGCCTGCTAACAACATCCAGCAGCCCATGGATTAAAAAGTAATTTTGGCTTTCAAGTCATTATTTAAGAAATATGTTTTTAAGGCTGTTCAGCATAGATAATGATTCCTCTGATAGATCTCAGGAAAGTAAATTGAAAATCTTTGAGAAAAGATTCACCACTTTAGATATTATTTAAAATATTTGTGATTCATGGGAGGAGGTCAAAATATCAACATTAACAGGAGTTTGAAGAAAGTTTATTCCAACCCTCATGGATAACTGAGAAATTTAAGACTTCAGTGGAGGAAGTAACTGCATATGTGGTAGACATACCAAAACAACTGGAATTAAAAGTAGACCCTAAAGATGTGACTGAATTGCTGCAATTTCATGATAAAAATTTAGTGGATGAGGAGTTGCTTCTTGTGGATGAGTAACAAATGTGAAGTGGTTTTTTTTTTTTTTTTGAGAAGAAATCTATTCCTAGTGAAGATATTGTGAATATTATTGAACTGATAACAAAGCCTTTCAAATATTAGATAAACTTAGTACATAAAGCAACAGCAGGGTTTGAGAGAATTGACTCTAATTTTGAAGTTTTTTGAGTAAAATGCTATCAAAAAGCACTGCATGCTACAGAGAAATCTCTCATGAAAGGAAGAATTCATTCATGTGGCAAACTGTATTGTTGTCTTATTTTAAGAATTTGCCACTGCCACCCCAACCTTTAGCAACCACTACTCTGATCAGTCAGCCGCCATCCACATAAAGGTAAGATCCTCCATCAGCAAAAAGATTATGACTTGCTGAAGGCTCACATAATCATTAGCATTTTTTAACAATAAAGTGTTTTCAATTAAGCTGTGTACACTCTTTTAAAGACATGAAGCACACTTAATAGACTACAATATAGAGTAAACAACTTTAAACATACTGAAAAATCCAAAAACTTTCTGGGACTTGCTTTATTGCAATATTTCTTTTATTGCAATAGTCTGCATCTAAACCTGCAATATATTCAAGGTATGCCTATATAGACAATGCTGCTTTAATGTATTCCTGTCAAGAGATGAGGTAATTCACATAGGGGAATCTCTAGGGTAGCTAGTGCTCAAAGCTTTTGCTGGTAAAAATTCACTAAAAAATATTGATAACATTAACATTTTTTCACAACATTCTTATTTGCTTCTGTTAAACATTGAATACAAGATATAATTTGATATTATTTTTGATAATTCAGAAATAACATTATGAGCCTCATTTATCTGATGGTGTTACATTCTGGGAACTCAAGTATGTAGCTCTCTTCCTGCTGGAGAACTTATTTTCCTATCTAAATCATAACTATGATTTTCATTTTTTGCTACACTACCTTGTGAACCTGATCCAAAAGCTTTCTACTTTTATTAGTAATAAGTGACTGTTAGTTTTCCAGCAGAGTGGAAAGAAACAATCAGACTAAATACCTTTTGTGCTCAAGCACATACTATATGATTTTTAAGAGAGCCATTTCCCTGTTCTTAGAGAAGTGGACAAGAGCAGAGGTTTATGGAGAAATGACTCAAGGCTAATTATGTCAGAAAAAAAAGTGAGAATAGCATGTACAATTTCAATTGCTTACCATATGTTTTACTTACATTCACCCTCTTATTAACTCTTCAGCTTGATTCTATTAGCTGTGTATTTCTATCCACATTATATTCGATTAAATGGAGTTTAATGTAAGACATTTGGTCTAAGATACACACACCTGGTTAGTGACAAAATCAGGGACCTGCCTGTGCTCTTTATGTTGTATCTTGTTGTCTGTACTCATTACTCTCATTCAATTCTGGCTTATCTACAACCTTGGAGTGTTCTGTGTTTGAGGATTATGGCATGTAAGTATTAAAGGTTATACTTGGGTATTTTGGGGAAAGAACTCATCTGCACTTTTTTTTTTTTTTTTTTTTTTTGAGACAGAGTCTCACTCTGTCACCAGACTGGAGTGCAGTGGTGAAATCTCGGCTCACTGCAACCTCCACCTCCCGGGTTCAAGTGATTCTCCTGTCTCAGCCTCCTGAGTAGCTGGGACTAGAGGTGTGTGCCACCGTGCCCAGATAATTTTTGTATTTTTAGTAGAGACAGGGTTTCACCATGTTGGCCAGGATGGTCTCAATCTCTTGACCTCGTGATCCACCTGCCTTGGCCTCCCAAAGTGCTGGGATTACAGGCGTGAGCCACCGCACTCGGCCTCATCTTCACTTTTAATACATGGCCTGTACCTATCAAATGCCAATAAAATCCCCTCGTGATCAGGACAACTAGTAAATCCCCCCACATACACATGCACATTTTCAGATGCACCCCCACCTGACTGAGGTCCACTGAATAACCACAGTATTACACATAAGTACATGAAAGAGAGTTTCAGCTTTGAAACAGTCACATCAACATATTATATAATCTAGAAGAAAATACTAATCCCTAGAAACATACACTATACCAAGACTGAATTATGAAGAAATAGAAAATCTGAACAGACCTATAACTAGTAAGGAGACTGATCAGTAATAAAAACCCTCTCAACAAGAAAAGCTCAGGATGAGATGGCACCTCTGGTATATTCTACTAAACACTTAAATAAGAATTAACGTTAATCCTCAAACTCTACCAAAAAACTGAAGAAGATGGAACACTTCCAAATTCATTTTATGAGTCTATCATCACCCTAATGCCAAAGCCAGACAGATACAATGCAAGAAAAGAAAACTACAGGCCAATATGCCTGATTAACATAGATATAGGAATCCTCAGAAAATAAGACTTGGTGAAAGTTTGAAGATGGCCAACTAGACACAGGTGAAACAGATGCTACCGAAGGACCAAGTTGACTGGTGCACTCCCTAACAGATCTTCAGAGGAAAGGCACAGAATGTATATAGAGGGAAGATACAGAAGCTGGCCTGAAGGGGGAGGAACCTGGGAACCCCACATGGGGCTACTGTGCACCTGGACTCATTCCTGGCCCCCAATGGCTCCAGGACAGATAAGCAGAAGTGGAAAGGAGCAACCCATTTTCACACCATTGGCCTCTGGAATCCCAACAGCTAGACCCCTCAACTACCACAGACACTTGAGTTGACAGAGCTGCTTAGATAAGTGGTAGGGGCAGCAAGTCAAATAATGTGGAGCCCAGAGGGTTTGGTACAGGAGTATCTGTAGCAGACCAGAGCCAGGAATGGCCATACCCCTAGTTTTGACTTGCTCCCACAGGAGACTTTAGCCCTAGTTGAGCTGTAAGTCCTGGAGTCTGCAGAGCAGTCTTGCCCATCAAATGGGCCTGGTCTGACCTGAACAGAACAAGGATGGATCCCGCTTTCACTGCACTATGAAATGCTTTGGCTGAGACCATCCATCAGAGTTTAGTGACCAGCAATCTGGGAGCACCCCACCTCCTACAGCAGAGTGGATTTCTAAACTTGAGGAACCAGAGAAGAAAGTTGGGGCCCAGTACAAGCCCCAGAGTTAGAACATGCAGTTCAGGAGTGGGGAGCTGAACATTGGTCCCCTAAAATCTTCCAGAAATGAAATCAGTTGGCTGAATCCACCTAATACCATAATTAAACCCTGAGATCACCAAATAGGATACAAGAAAAATAAACCCATTCAAAGGTCAGCAACCTCAAAGATTAAAGTAACATAAGCCCACAAAGATAAGGAGGAACTAGCACAAGAATCCTGAAAACTTAAAAAAAAAAAAAAAAAAAAAAAGCGTGCCTTCTTTCCTCCAAACAACCACATCACCTCTCCAGGAATGGTTCTGAACCAAGCTGAGATGGCTGGAATGACAGAAAGAGAATTCAGAATATACATAGGAATGAAGATGATTTAACTACAGGAGTACATTGAAACCCAATCTAAGGAAGCTAAGAATCATGAGAAAACAATGCAGGAGCTGACAGATGACATAGACTGTATGGAAAAGAACAAAATTAACTTGGTAGAGCTAAAAAACACACTACAAGAACTTCATAATGTAATCACAAGTGTAAATAGCAGAATAGAACAAGCAGAGGAAAGAATCTCAGAGCTTGAAGACTGGCTTTCTGAAATAAGACAGACAAGAATAGAGAAAAAAGAATAAAAAACAACAAACAAAACAATTATGAGATTTTGTAGAGAGACCAAATCTATGACTCACTGGTGTCCCTGAAAGAGATGGGGAGAATGGGTCTAATTTGGAGAACATATTTCAGGCTCTCATACAGGAGAACTTCCCCACCTTAGCTAGAGAGGCCAACATTCAAATTCAAGAAATGCAGAGAACTCAAGTAAGATACTTCACAGGAAGATCATCCCTAAGACACATAATCATCAGATTCTCTAAGGTTAAAATAATGATTTAAAAAATGTTAAAGGCAGCTAGAGAGAAAGGTCAGGTTACCTACAAAGGTAGCCCATCAGACTAACAGTGGACTTCCCAGCAGAAACCCTACAAGCCAGAGGAGATTGGGGGCCAATATTCAACATTCTTTATAAACAAAAAAGAAATTCCACCCAGAATTTTATATCCGGCAAAGCTAAGTTTCATAAGTGAAGGAAAAATAAGATTATTTTCAGACAAGCAAATACCACCAGACCTGCCTTCCAAGAGCTCCTGAAGGAAGCACTAAATATGAAAAGGGAAGACCATCAGCCACTACAAAAACACACTGAAGTACAGAGACCAGTGACAGTATAAAGCAACCACATAAAGAAGTCTGCAAAAGAATCAGCTAATATCATGATGACAGCATCAAGTCCAGGATGAATCCAGGAGCTGGTATTTTGAAAAGATTAACAAAATTGATAGACTAATAGACAGAATAATAAAGAAGAAAAAAGAGAAGAATCAAATAGATACAATAAAAAATGATAAAGGAGAGATCACCACTGATCCCACAGAAATACGAACTACCATCAGAGAATACTATAAACACCTATAACACCTCTCTGCGAATAAACTAGAAAATCTAGGAGAAATGGATAAATTCCTGGACATGGACATCTTCTCAAGACTAAGCCAGGAAGAAATTGAATCCCTAAATAGACCAACAACAAGTTCTAAAATTGAGGCAGTAATTAGTAGCCTACCAACAAAAAAAGTCCAGGACCAGATGGACTCACAGCCGAGTTCTACCATAGGTACAAAGAGGAGCTGGTACCATTCCTTCTAAAACTCTTCCAGCAATAGAAAAAGAGGGACTCCTCCCTAACTCATTTTATGAGGCCAGCATCATCCTGATATGAAAACCTGGCAGAGACACAACAAAAAAAGAAAATTTCAGGCCAATATCCCTAATGAACATCAACATGAAAATCCTCAATAAAATCCTGGCAAATTGTATCCAGCAGCACATTAAAAGGCTTATCCACCATGATCAAGTCTGCTTCATCCCTGGGATGCAAGGCTGGTTCAACAAACACAAACAATGAATGTAATCCATCACATAAACAGAACCAATGACAAAAACCACATCACCTATCTCAATAGGTGTAGAAAAGACATTCAATAAAATTCAACACCCCTTCATGCTAAAAACACTCAATAAACTAGGTATTGATAGAATGTATCTCAAAATAATGAGAGCTATTTATGACAAATCCACAGCCAATATCATACTGAATGGGCAAAAACTAGAAACATTACCTTTGAAAACTGGCACAAGACAAGGATGCCCTCTCTCACCACTCCTATTCAACATAGTATTGGAAGTTCTAGCCAGGGCAATCAGGCAAGAGAAAGAAATAAAGGTATTCAAATAGGAAGAGAGGAAGTCAAAATGCCTCTGTTTGCAGATGACATGATTGCACATTTAGAAAACTCCATCGTCTCAGCTCAAAAACTCCTTAAGCTGATAAGCAACTTTAGCAAAGTCTCAGGATACAAAATCAATATGCAATAATCACAAGCATTCCTATACACCAATAATAGACAGCCAAATCATGAGCAAACTCCCATTTACAATTGCTACTAAGAGGATAAAATACATAAGAATAAAACTTACAAGGGATGTGAAGGATCTTTTCAAGGAGAACTACAAACTACTGTTCAAGGAAATATGAGAGGACACAATCAAATGGAAAAACATTCCATGCTCATGGACAGGAAAAATCAATATCGTGAAAATGGCCATATTGCCCAAAGTAATTTATAGATTCAATGCTCTTCCCATCAAGCTACCATTGACTTTCTTCACAGAATTGGAAAAAGCTACTTTAAATTTCATATGGAACTAAAAAAGAGCCTGTATAGCCAAGACAATATTAAGCAAAAAGAATAAAGCTGGAAGCATCATCTACCTGACTTTAAACTATACTACAAGGCTACAGTAACCAAAACAGCATGGTACTGGTACCAAAACAGATATATAGACCAATGGAACAGAACAGAGGCCTCAGAAATAACATCACACATCTGCAACCATCTGATCTTCGACAAACCTGACAAAAACAAGCAATGGGGAAAAGATCCCCTATCTAATAAATGGTGTTAGGAAAACTAGCTAGCCATATGCACAAAACTGAAACTGGACCCTTTTCTTACACCTTATACAAAAACTAACTCAAGATGGATTAAAGATTTAAATGTAAGACCTAAAATGATAAAAACCCAAAAGAAAACCTAGGCAATACCATTCAAGACATAGGCATGGGCAAAGACTTCATGACTAAAACACCAAAAGCAATGGCAACAAAAGCCAAAATTGACAAATTGGATCTAACTAAACTAAAAAGCTTCTGCACAGCAAAAGAAACTATCATCAGAGTGAACAGGCACCCTACAGAATGGGAGAAAATTTTTGCATTCTATCCATCTGAGAAAGGGTTAATATCCAGAATTTACAAGAAACTTAAACAATTTTACAAGAAAAAAACCAACCCCATCAAAATGGGCAAAGGATATGAACAGACATTTCTCAAAAGAAGACATTTATGCAGCCAAGAAACATATGAAAAAAAGCTCATCATCACTCGTCATTACAGAAAGGCAAATCAAAACCACAATGAGGTACCATCTCATGCCAGTTAGAATGGGAATCATTAAAAAGTCAGGAAACAGCAGATGCTGGAGGGGATGTGAAGAAATAGGAAGACTTTTATACTGTTGGTGGGAATGTAAATTAGTTCAACCATTGTGGAAGTCAGTGTGGCGATTCCTCAAGGATCTAGAACTAGAAATACCATTTGACCCAGCAATCATATTACTGGGTATATACCCAAAGGATTAAAAATCATTCTACTATAAGGACACATGCACACATATGTTTATTGCAGCACTATTCATTATAGCAAAGACTTGCAACCCACCCAAATGCCCATCAATATTAGACTGGATGAAGAAAATGTGGCACATATACACCATGGAATACTATGCAGCCATATAAAAGAATGAGTTCATGTCCTTTGCATGGACTTGGATGAAGCTGGAAATCATCATTCTCAACAAACTAACACAGGAAGAGAAAACCAAACACTGCATGTTCTCACTCATAAGTGGGAGTTGAACAATGAGAACATATGGGCACAGGGAGGGAAACATCCCACACCAGGGCCTGTCAGAGGGTGGGGAGTAAGGAGAGGGATAGCATTAGGATAAATACCTAATGTAGATGACTGGTTGATGGGTGCAACAAACCACCATGGCACATGTATACCTATGTAACAAACCTGCACATTCTGCACATGTATCCCGGAACTTAAAGTATAATAAAAAATAATGAGTAATAAAAAAAAAGTGGGACATATATACCATAGAATACTACACAGCCAAAAAGGAATAAGATCATGTTTTTTTGTTGGACATGGATGAATCTGAAGGCCATTATCCTTAGCAGACAAATGCAGGAACAGAAAACCATATACCCCATGTTCTCACTTATAAGTGGGAGCTAAATGATTAGAACACATGGATGCATAAAGGGGAACAACAGCCAGTGGGGCCTACAGGAGGGTGGAGGGTGGGAGGAGGGAGAAGATGAGGAAAAATAAATAATGAGTACTAGGCTTAATACCTGAGTGATAAAATAATCTGTACAACAAATCCCCATAACACAAGTTTACCTATATAACAAACCTGCACATGTACCCCTGAACTTAAAATAAAGTTAAATTAATAAAATACCTACAAACCAA
Organism: Pongo abelii; assembly: GCF_028885655.2. Classification (NCBI taxonomy): domain Eukaryota; kingdom Metazoa; phylum Chordata; class Mammalia; order Primates; family Hominidae; genus Pongo; species Pongo abelii. The sequence goes on from NC_071992.2 coordinate 72,458,169, forward strand.
ATTCAACAGCACATTAAAAGTATCATACCCCATGACCAAGTGAAATATAACCCTGTAATGCAAGTATGGTTCAACAAACAAAAATCAATTAATGTGATATGTCACATTAACAGAATGAAAGATTAAAGAAAACTACAATCATCTCAATAGATGCAGAAAAAGCATTTGACAAAGTTCAACATCCTTTCATGATAAGAAATTTTAGCAAATTAGGAATAGAAGAAATAGACCTCAACATAATAAATGCCACATATGAAAAGCCCACAGCTGACATCACACTCAATGGTGAAAAATTGAAAGCTTTAGTTCTAAGATCTGAAACAAAGTCATTCTTGACACTTCAAATTAACATAGTACTAGAAATGTTAGAACATTCAGGCAAAAAATAAAAAAATAAATAAAAGATATCCAAATCAGAAAGGAAAAACTACAATTATCTCTGTTTGCAGATGTCAAAAAGAATAAAAGATTTAGGAATAAATTTAACCAAGGAAGTGAAAGACTTCTACACAGAAAACTACAAAACATTGACAAAAGAAAACACAAGTAAATGAAAAGACATCCCATACATATAGATTGTAAGAATTAATATTGTTAAAATTTTTACACTACCCAAAGCAGTGTACAGATTCAATCCAATCCCTATCAAAATGCCATTGACATTTTTCACAGAAATAGAAAAAAAATCCTAAAATTCATTTGGAACCACAAAGGACTCCAAAGAGCCAAAACAATCTCAAGATGGAAGAACAAAGCTGGAACATCACACGTCTTCATTTTAAAATATATTACAAAGCTACAGCGATTAAAACAGTATGAGACTGGCAAAAAGACGGACATACAGACAAATGAAACAGAATAGAAAGCCCAGAAATAAATCCACACATATACTATCAAGTGACATTTAAGAAAAATGCCAAGAATATTTTCTACACTTAAAGTTTAGAATATAGGTATCAAATTTTATGAAATCTCTTACTTTGATTTTAATTGAGAATGAACAAAATTATGAATTCATTTGAGAACTTTTACAATATTGAATCTCCCTTTGCAGAAATATGGTGTGCTTTTCGTTTGCTCAAGTCTCCCTTTCTTTCTTTCAGTTAAATAATATGGTTTCTTCAGATACAATTTGAACACTTGTTAGTTTTCTTCTAAAAACTTTATAAATTTTTGTTGTTACTTACTTCTGAACTGAATTGAAATGGGATTTTTTTTTGCTGTTGACTTCTTAAATTGGTTATTGTTAATGTATAGAAAATGATACCTATTTTGTGTATTTAGGCAACTGATCTATTTTGCTATTAAGTTGGCTTTCCCAAGTTCATTATTTTCAAATAAATACAGCATTGTATCTTCTGCATTAAAAAAGGGAGAACACCAAGGAAACACAGTAAGGAAAGAGGAAAGGATAGTCTCCTAAACAAATCGTGTTGGGAAATTGTCTTACACCATACACAATAATCAACAAAAAATGGAATCTAGGCTTAAATGCAAAACCTGAAACTATAAAACTCCTAGAAAAAAAAAAGTGAGGAAAATCTTACGAAATTGATCTTGGCAATAATTTCTTCGATATGACATCAAAAGCACAGGCATCAAAGTAAAAAAAAATAGCCAAATGGGACTACATGCAACTAAAATCCTTCTGAAAGTGCAACTTAAATGAGAGAAAATATTTACAAACCACATATTTAATAATGGGTTAATATCCAAAACATATAAGGAACTCTCAATTCAATAGAAAAGAAGAAAAAGAAATAATCTGATCAGAAAATGAGCAATAAAGCAATGAACATAAACAGAAGTATTTTCAAAAAAGACAAATGGCCCACACCTGTTAGGATAATTATTATTTAAAAAAATAATAATTCCTTCCTCCTTTAAAGTGCCAGATAAAAGTCTCTGCTGGAGGCTGCACTTCCCAGCCTGTGGAATGGGCAGCCTTTATAAGGAATAAAGTCTCCTTTCCAAATGGATAGATCTGGTGATTTTTCAAGTTGACACCTTGAAAGCTTCCTTATCATGGGCTGAGTTGTGCTCCCTCAAAATATATATGTTGAAGTCTTAAACCCCAGCATATCAAAATGTAACTGTGTTTGGAGATAAGGTCTTTAAAGAGATAATTAAGTTCTAATAAGGTAATTAGGTTGGGGCCTAATCCAATATGATTAGTGCCCTTATAAGGAGGGGGGATCAAGAAACAGACATAGACCTTCAGAGGGAAGACCATGTGAAGACACAGGGAGAAAATGGACATCTAGAAGCCAAGGAGAAAGTCCTCAGAAAGAACCAACCTTGCCAATGCTTTCATCTTGGATGTTTAACCTCCAGAACTATGATAAAATAAATCTCTAGTTTAAGCCACTTAGTCTTTGGCACTTTGCTATGGCAGCCCCAGCAAATGAATATCCCTGCCCTTCTACCGTCTTCATCCACCAACACTGTCATATAACCTGCTAGAACTCATGTTACAAGACTTTATGGAGAAAAAATAATGAGTGAGTTCACATCTCAGAGCACCTTTCAGAGATTCATGACCTTTCTCCCTTCAAGTTCTTCACCTTTCTCCTCAGCCCAGAGCCTCTGCCTGCTTCCTGATCAAGGAAGTCTCACCTCCTCTGTTCCCATGCCAGATACATACAGACCTGGGTTTGAGTTCTTGTTTTCAGATGTTGGATATTTTTCCTCACCTAGTCACTTACCATTTTATTGTTAGTTTACTTACTTCTGAACTGAAGGAAATAATACCAGTCTAAAGGGCTGCGAGATTAAATGAGAAAATCTATACAGAGTGCCCGACAGTGGCTGTCACAAATTGAGTGATCAAAAAATAATCTCTACCTCTCTCTTCTGCACAATCTCTATCTCTTCCTTTCCAAAACTGCTGGAAGATAAAGGAGGATAAAGCAGTGATCCAGCTCCTAAAGGTCCCTCCAGACGTCATGGCTACCTTTTTTTTCCTTGGTTTCCTGGGCAAGCCTGCCATCTAGGGGCATCTTCAGTTCCTTTCTCATCTACTCTCAGTGATGATATTCTCATCAGATTTTACACTGAAAATATTGATTTTGTGTGCGTGATGCAGGAACTCTGTCCTGCTGGATTATAAGAGGCTAAACTTTAAAGACTCCCTTGACTTCAATTTATGATATCAGTAGCAGCTGAGGTCCTGCAGCTGAAGTACTAAACCAAGCACGCCCATTTCATAAAAACATGGGAAACATGTTTTTATGAAATGGGCGTGCTTGATTTAGTACTTCCCAGAGCCTCTTTCCTTCTTAGGCTTCATAGAAAGAGAGGTAAAACTCTCTGGCTGTGGGTGCAAAGCTATAGCATCACTTGCGTACGGAATCATGGTTCTACCCCATCTTCCTTTAGTAGCACTTAACATAGACATCGTTTACTTACTTACCTGTTTATAGTCAGACTCCCACAACTGGGTTGTAATCTCCAGAATTACAACCTGATGAAATTGTAACCTGATGGAAAAATGAGCAAAAAAGCAATGGACATAAATGGAAGTATCTCCAAAAGAGACAAATCCCAAAGAGCAAGAATATTTTCCCCCATTCTGTTTCCTAGTGCCTAGCCTGTAGTAGACATTCCCTAAATCTTTGTTGGAAAAAATGAGTGATTAAATTTTTTCTCTTATCTTCCTGGATTTTCAACCCTAGTCACACACAACCCACTACCCACAGGCCTTCCTCCAAGTTGTAGCTCTCTCTGACTTTCATCAGTTTCTGCAGCTTGCCTTGCCATTCAAGCAGCTTGACCAATTTCCCACTACCCCAGCATATTTCCCTCCTATTTGTAGTCTTTTTCTTTTTTAATTTTAATTTTGGCAAAATACATGTTCGTAGTTGACATTTAATGGGACAAACGTCATATACGAAAAATACACGTGGCCCCTGCCTCACCCCTGCCTGCCCTTTCTTACTCTCCATCCTATCCCCAGTGGCAACGCTTTACCTATGGGTTTCCTGGCACTGACTTTCATATTTTCAGTAATATGTTTATGCCAGCTCCAGTGAGAGGACTGTTTGCCCCTAACCATAATAAAATCAGTACAGAAATTAAGTTTTAGAAATTTTCATAGCAATTGATATTGTCTCATTATCCTAAATCAAGATGATTTTCTTAAAATTTATTTTATTGTCTTACAAAAGTATCTGCCTCTGGTGGGATGGAAAATAAAACAAAAGTGGCTCCTTCTCCACAGAAAGCCTGAGTGTCAGTGCTCTGGGCCACCGCACAGTGATGCTAGAGTCTGTCGTTCCAGTGCCCTGTGGGCCCCCTCAGTTTCTGCTCGGTGTTTATTCTTCAGCTCCTGAACACCAGGCTGTTCTCATTTTACCTTGTTTTTATTTGATCAGGTCAGTGAGAGAGCATATGCCCTGGTAGCTTCCTGAGAAAAGGAACAGGAGGATGAGAGGTTCAATGTTTTATACATTGCTGGTCTGATATCTCAGCTTCATTCATAGGTAAGTAGCAATTTTAGTTTGAAAATTATTTTCACTAAGAATTTAATGATATGACTCAATCATCTACTAGCATCCAATATTCTACTAAGAAGTTGAATGTCTTTCTTATTTCCAAAGCTCATTTTGTGGTATTTATTTATTATTCTCTCTATAAACACTCAGTGTTTTCTTTATCCCCAGTGTTCTAAAATTTCATGAGTCAGTCATACTTTCAGTGTTGCTAATTTTCTTTAATTATTTCACTGGAAATTTTCTTTCCAATGTTCTGTATTCTCTTTCTTCTGCTATAATACCTTTGGATCAAATATTGTTTAAATTTTAATTGATTTTTTTCCTCCGGCTGTCCATGTATCCATTTGGTTCTCCTTGCTGACTGTGCAGACTGGGGTGGGAACAAAATCAACCCTCACATAGAATTTCAACCAATTGACCTGTTTCCAGCCCTTGCTTCACTCCACCTTCCATGGTATATGTGCTTCCAATTCCCAAGACTAAACAAATTTCATGAGTTTAATTGTTTTATAACAGTCTTCCTCTCTGCAAGACTTACATTTTTTTTTTTTTTTTGCACTGCTAACTCAGTTTCTACCTCTTTACTTGCTTTACATATTATAGTTTGAAGTAACAAATGTCTCCAGTTTTATTGAAGTTGGAGATCCTGTTCTGATACTTACTGCATTGAGATAATTCTAAGACAGGAGGGTGCAAAATCTGTGCTTTTGTGTTACTTTAAAACCAGAAGTCTTTTTCTTCTATTTTATTTGAATTCTAATCAACATACTTTTCCTCCAAGAAGCCAGGAGCTTTCTTGAATGACTCATGTCTTCTCACCACTTCCACATTCTATATGCTACTTATCTTTCTTTCTGGAGTTATCTATTTATAATTTGATTTATTTTAAGTTCCTTGATAGTAGAAACAAACCAAAACAAATTAAACAATAAACAAAACAACAGTCAAATGTATCTGCACACAGAGGACCTTATGTGCAGTTATCCAAAAGAGAAAGACGTTAGGACAATAAAGTGGAAGTTATTTTTTAAAAAAATCTTTCTACTTCTTTGTAGTAACCTGACTTCTTCTTATATATGTTATTTTCCCCAGTGGAAATACTTCCTTATTTGACAAATCTTGAGAAAATTTATATGCATAATCATTCTTTAGAAGAGTATAAAACAAATATAATAGAGCAAATAAAAAATAGGAAATTCACTTATTTTGGAAAAAAAAGGAGATCATAGGGAGTTTACACAGCTGAGATGGATGTATAATACAAATTGTCACCAGATGCTTTTAACTGGTTAGATGCCATCAGTTGAATTAGCTTCTTTTCTGCATCCCCATCCCCAGAGACCGGGCTGCAGTGTGTCCTGGGCTTTGGAATTATTGTAAGATTCTCAAGTGATTTTACTGTGCAAGCAGCCTTGGCAACCATTGTCTAAAAAGGTATGTAGAATTAGAAGAGAAAATGGGTGAGGAGAGAACCATAGTAAAACTGCTGGCTGAACAAGAGGAGCCAAGGAGAATAAGAGGAAAGTTTATGGTGGAAGAGATCTGGGGAAGTATAGTTTCCTGGAAAGAGGAGAAGAGGGATGCAGAATGAAAGGGTAATCAAAACAAGAAGATGAACAGGTGATCACTGGATTTGGCATACAGAAGGATTTGGGTGGCCTCACAAGGGCGGTTCCAAGAAACTGCCCTTGATCACTGGCATTTAAAGAAGTAGAATACTTTAAGTACATCAGGCTACCAGGGAGCCTGTTAATAAAAGACTGGCCTAATGATGAAATGGTTCTATCATAGTCTGAGTGGTATTAGGTACCAAGCTCTTGGAATGCTCAATGCCTGAGAGATGGATAGCTGGTAGCACAGTTTGAGGCAAAAATCCTTGGTCCATTTGTCCATTGCCCACAGGTGAAGATTTTACAAGTTTAGAAATTCACTTTAAGGAACATCTCTTGTTTTAAGTCTATTGCTGTTGCTATCATAATTATTATTTTATATTTCCCCATGTTGAACTGACCACTGTTGCCTATGGACCACTATGTGGCCTATCTATACTTAACTAGATTTATTAACTTATAAATATCTCTCCCCTACTAGACTGTAAGCCTATCAAGGGAAAGAATGATGTCTTATGATTCCTGTATTTTTAGACCAAGAACAAAATGATCACTTAACAAATCTTTATCGTGCAAATGCTGGAGAAGTGTCCCAAAAAGTATCTTAAATTTATTTATGAAGAATATTCATTTCTTCAAAAGGGAAAGTTGTAAATTAAAGTCTATGACCAACTTGACCCTATTGCTGGTTGGGGCCTTTGAGATTGCTGTTTTTTAATGATTTTTTTCAAAATTCCTCAAAGTAATTTACAAGAAAAGCCTTTTGACTTCTGAAGTGCATAATAGCCACTGTGGTTTATGATTTTTCCATCTTTCCTCAAGGCGCCTAAATGCTCTGTTTCCCTTAGGGATAAAATCATCAGGTTCCTATTGGCTGGTAGCTGTGACTCTATGATATGAACCTACAAGTTTAATAGTAATGAAGATGGAACAAATGCAATATTCACACATCTTAGAATACTCAGAAATAATGAATGAAAGATGAGTATGTGGCTTAAGTTTTGGGTCACTTTTCCACTTTTGGCTGTACTTTCTGTGAGGCGTGTGTTCAAAGAAAAACTCATGAAGTTATGTTCCTTATAATATTTGTTCTGCCCAAGAAACATTTTGCAAATATACTTTAGGAGACATGTGACATATACCAAAACCAAATTCTGGCCCTCTTGCCAACAAAGCGTGGCCAATGCTTCTTCACACAGATGCACAATGTTTATAGAGAGCATACCTGAATTCTTGATCATCTATCCACAAAATACATTGCTTTTTCCACAAAGACCATGGTTTCCAAGGCAACAGAAAACTCATATAAAAATGAAAGCTCACACAAGTTGATCTCCATTTCTACGTGCCAAAATCTAACCACCTTCTCCAACCATAATAGTTATATTTCCCACCAGGAAGGCAAGGCTGAGAATGAAGTTCTAATAGTAGAGGCCACTTTTAAATGTGTCAGCATACATTGGTGCTATCAAGAAGAAAATTTTATTTAACAGTTTTTAGAGAGAGGTTGATGGGAGTCATTTGGGTAGAGGGTTAAGTATAGAGAAGATATGTTATGGCTAACCCTGAAGGATATTAGTAATATTGAGGGAGAGAAGATCCATCTTTCCTCTACTACTGGAAATTTTTTCTTTGTAGGTAAGTTGTTGAAAATCTTCTCATTTTTCTTTCACTCAAAAACTCATTGCAGTCTGCATTCTTTGCTTGGAACTGCCTTTATGAAGCCTTCCAACTCTTTCTGTATGCCAAATCCAGTGATCACTTGTCCATCTTCTTGTTTTGATTACCCTTTCATCCAGCATCTCCCTTCTCCACTTTCCAGGAAACTACACTTCCCCAGTTCTCTTCCACCATAATGTTTCCTCTTATTCTCCTTGGCAGGCTCCTCTTGTTCCCCCAACACTTTTACTATGGTTCTTCCTCACCCATTTTCTCTTCTAATTGTACATACCTTTTTAGACAATGGTTGCCAAAGCTGCTTGTACAGTAAAATCACTTGAGTATCTTACAATTCCAAAGCCCAGGATACAGTGCGGCTCAGCCTCTGGGAATGGGATGTAGACATCAGTTTGAAATTCTCCCAGGAGATTTCAAACTGACATGAAAGATACAACTTAGAAAACATTGTGGATAAATATTTCCCCCTTTTGCAAATAATATTTTGGAAGCACAAAAGAAAAAGCTCTAATACAAATATTCATAATGAAAATATGAACTTAATGATACCAATGGCAAGACACAATAATTAGGAGAAATGGGGTAATGAGCATCTCTCCTATTTTTAGTTTGTAAGCCTTTTTTGCTTTTTTTATTTATTTTTTTTTTTTGAGACAGAGTCTCTCTCTGTTGCCCAGGAATGCAGTGGCATGACCTCGGCTCACTGCAAGCTCTGCCTCCTGGGTTCACACCATTCTCCTGCCTCAACCTCCCGAGTAGCTGGGACTACAGGCGCTCGCCACCACGCCTGGCTAATTTTTTTTTTTTTTTTTTGAGATGGAGTCTTGCTCTGTGGCCCAGGCTGGAGTGCAGTGGCATGATCTCCGCTCACTGCAAGCTCCGCCTCCCGGGTTCACGCCATTCTCCTGCCTCAGCCTCCTGAGTAGCTGGGACTACAGGCGCCTGCCACCACGCCCGGCTAATTTTTGTATTTTTAGTGAGACGGGGTTTCACCGTGTTAGCCAGGATGGTCTTGATCTTCTGACCTTGTGATCTGCCTGCCTCGGCGTTCCAAAGTGCTGGGATTACAGGCATGAGCCACTGCGCCCGGCCCCCTTTTTTGCTTTTTATGTAACTGCCACTTCCTGGTATGTTGTAAGCTTTACAAAATAAAAACAAAAAATTGGGTATTTAAAAAGTTGAAAGTAAGTCACTATTCCACAGTTACCTAGTAAAAACAAACACATAGAAACAAATAATAGAAGAGAATAACGTTAATTCCTGAAAGCTCAATTATCATGTGATACAAACACCATGTTCCAGATTTGACTTTTGCAGGTTTTCTCCAAGAAACGCCATAGCCATCTCTGATAACATGTGCTCCTCCAAGCCTTCAGTATCAGTTAATCGGCTGTCATACCAACTGCCAGTTATAGTCTGTGCTGTCTTTCCAATCCTTTTCCTGTTTTTGGTAGTAGAAAGTGACAAAATATACAACAATCTAAGTCTTAATAAATTAATTTTATGTGGTTATGCTCAAAGGCATCCAAAAAGACAGGGACTTATTGTTACAATACAGTCATCCATTGGAAGTGTCATGTTCTAGTAACACACTCTGTGACTCAAGCTGGTTTCCTGGGCCTGTGACCTGGGCCGGCACCAGGGCCCTGCCCTCAAAATGACCTTGTACTTGTTTCGATGCTCAACTGCTGCCATCTTGAAATTCTTAATGTTTGAACAAGGCTCACACAGTTTTATTTTGCTGTGGGCCCTGCAAATTGTGTAGCTGGTTCCACTTGTGAATCCTCACTAAGCATTTTCTCTTGGGTGAAACGTGTCTAAAATCAAAACAATGTCAATCAGCATTAATAGAAAAAAGACGTTGTGGATGGCAGCTTATTGCTACAGAAGTGTCAGTGGACTGAAGAGAGGGCCAGCCAATCTACCTTCTCCCAAGTCATGGCATTCTCTATAGGCCATTATAGATGCAGAGGAGTCTCTGATATTTTTTACAGTAACTCAAATATCCTTCGTTGCCTGCTTTCTGCTTGCTGCTTTCTTGCCTGACAGGACCCCTACATAGGACTCCCAGGGATTATCCCTGTTTGCACAAGAATGATTACTCTTAGGGAAAGTCTTCTAACTCAAAATGCAGCAAGCATCCTTACAAACTTTAGTCAGGTGCCTGCATGCTTCAGGCTCATGTATTAGAATATATGAAGTAAATCATTCCTTTGCAGAGCCAGGTCAGTATTATGATAATGTGGTTCAGGGAGAATAAGTAATTGCTGTTGTTAAGGGAGATGAACAAAGTTGATGGATGTGGTCAACCAATGTTTATTTCAGTTTCATTGTATCCTTCTTGAAAAGTATTTAAACTAGTTCACTAGAGGATAATTAGATTTCTGGCATGGATTCATTAGCATAGTATACTGAAAATTACTTTTTCTCTGTATTTGTACCTATCTGGTAGAAATAGAGATGCAGTTGGAATATGGACCTTTGGATGGTATAGCAAAGAAAGAGATATGAGCTTTTTTGTAGTTGAGGCATTTACTGAATTTTAATTGATACTGAAACAGAAGGAGTTTAGACAATAGACACTGAACTGTTGTTTTGGCTAGAAAATAATTTTGGCTCAAATTGATGCAAGAATGGTAGGTAAGCTTTCTGTAATTGTATATGCTATCATCTTTTCATAAGCGATGTGTGAAAATGGTCTAGGCTTAAAAATATATGTAACTTTAAAACTGGATGTTTACAAAATCAGCTTTCCTTTTTGCTGTAAGTCCTATCAGGCTGATGTTCCAAAGAGACACATGCTTGAGCTGTCTGTAGACCTCCTTCTCACCCATAAGAACTTGGAGAAAGTGGATACCATGAATCTTACCTTCTTCACAACTAATGAAGAAAAAAATGAGAGCACAGTAATGATGACCAATATTATTTAGTAACAAAATAAAGCAACCTTTAGCACTTTGTTTTAAAACATTTATTTTACATAAAAATAACTGATAAATATTTGTTAACTATGACTGAGTGGGTGATGTAGATACACACAGCTCTCAAGGAAGGGAAAGGGTAATGTCCTCAAATTGTGCCTAATGGTAAAGATCACCCAAGACACATGTGAAAAATGCACATTCTTATATCCTACCCAGGACTACTAAATCAAGAGATTCTGCCAAGGGTTCTGAGAGTCTGTATGATAAAGACCCACCGCAAGCATAGGGGAAACATGCATTAGGCAGTGGTTCTTAGGGAAACCACTGCAGGTGATCAGAAACAGTCGGGGCCTGGTGTGGTGGCTCAACCCTGTAATCCCAGCACTTTGGGAGGCCAAGGCAGGAGGATCCCTTGAGGTCAGGAGTTTGAGACTAGCCTGGTCAATATGGTGAAACCCTGTCTCTACTAAAAATACAAAAATTAGCCGGGCGTGGTGGCACACGCCTGTAATTCCAGCTACTCAGGAGGCTGAAGTAAGAGAATCTTTTGAACCTGAGAGGCAGAGGTTGCAGTGAGCTGAGATCATGCCACTGCACTCCAGCCTGGGCAACAGAGCAAGAGTCTGTCTCAAAAAACAAAAAAACAGAAACAGTTGGAGGGCTTATTAAACTGGGTCCCATGCCTGGTTTCTTATTCAGGCATTTGGAAAGTGGTATGAGAATTTGCATTTCTAGTAAGTTCCCAGGAGACACCAGAGATCCTGGAGCAGGAACCACACATTGAGAACCACTGGGTTTCAGAGCCTTATTGCGGTGTCTGTTGTTACAATTCACATGGCTCAGGTGGCTGCATGCCTAGGAAGCATGTGATTCCTCTCTGGTCGTGTTGCTGTTGATGAGAAAGCCAAAATCTGTAAAATATTTAAAGAAGTTTATTCTGAGCCAATATGAGTGACCATTGTCAGGGTATAGTCTCAAGAGGTCTTGAGAAAGTGTGCCCAAAGTGCTCAGGTTCCAGTTCGGTTTTAAACATTTTAGGGAGGCAGGAATTACAACCAAAGACATAAATCAATACCTGGAACGTGTACACTGGTTCAGCCTAAAGAGGTGGGATATCTTGAGGGGGCACTTACAGTTCATAGGCAGATTCAAAGATTTTCTGACTTGCAATTGGTTGAAAGGGTTAAGCTTTATCTAAAGACTTAAGAAGTCACTAGCTTGAGCTAAGATAAGGGGGTTGTGTAAGCCAAGGCCTTCATTTCGTAGATGAAGTCTCATACGTAGTAGCTTTCAGAGAGCAAGTGATGCTATACCAGAGTCAGGTTGAAATTTCATATCTTATTGCCACAAAGAACCTTGTGTTTTGTCAGTCTTATGATCTCTATTTTAATGTTAATGATGGTTAGTTGAACCTAAACCCCAAAGGGAGAGGGTATAAGGAGGCATGTCAAACTTCCCTTCCCATCATGGCTGGAACTCAGTGTTTCAGGATTCCCTTGGCCCAGAAAGGGTCCGTTCAGTTGGTTGAGGGGGCTTAGGATTTTATGTTTGGTTTACACTGCTTTCTATCTCAAATCCTTCATAACCTTCCATAAACAGATTGTGATGCTTTTCATAGGGTAGATCCCAGCCTGGTACCTGAAGTCATGATGCCACAGAGGGTAAAGATAACCCCAAGAAAAGGGCCAGCTCTCATCTAAACCCCAAAACATATCAGAAATAATGAATATTTTAAGGACAAAGGTGAGTCGATTGTCATACTTGGATGAAGACAGAATAAGAGAAGGGCAACAACAGTCCCAAAGGACATGGACGGCCTCATAAGCTCTTAAACCAGAATTTAGAGAAGCTTAGGTTGCAGGCAGCATCAGCCACTTACATTTTTTTTCAGGGTGGGGCTGAGAGGAATATGAGGAATATACTTTTTTGGTCTGAATAAGATTTTTTTTTTCACAGAGGAGATAGATATAAAATGAGCATTCCTCTTTGGATATATCTCCTAAAGGAAAGGTGGCAGATATCATGCAGGTAAGCCTTGTGTGTCTGTGTGTGTGGTTCTGTGTGCATGTGTGTTTCTGTGTGTGGGGTTGGGGGCAGGCAGGAAGTGTGGTGTGTGCTTTCCCATGTGTGAGGATGGCAAGGTGATGCCAACCTTACTGGCCAAGCCAGACCCTAGCAGCCTTTGGCTACACCTTTCTTCTAAGCCTTCCTCTTTCTTCTAAGCCTTCTCTTTCATCCATGATTAGGTTTGCCTATACATGTCTTGTTCTGATTTAGGTTACTTTCATCTGAGTATTTGTCTGTCGTTACCACTAACCACAGGTGTGGGAACCTCACCCTCTCTCCAAGTTGCTACTCTGCACCTTTTCCTTGCTAAGCCCAAGTCTTTATTTTTAAATAATAATGAGAGTGGTGTTAAAACAAAAATCAAAAGACAGGTGGTATGTTTCATAATCTTATACATTCTTTATATATTAACTTTTAGATTATAAAGTTTCTAATCTACCTACCAAAGATTTGATTTCAATAGCTACAAATGCGCTTCCAAAAGGAAAGTATAAAAAGCCAAATGGCAGTCAAACAAATACTTTCTTAGGCATCATTTTTGTCCCATGGTAATTCTGGAAGCTAAACAGATGTTTATTGTACAAATATAGAATGACCTGCATAACTCCTTGCAGCTTTCTGACTTCTTAGTAACGAGACAATTCAGAAGAGAAGGCAATAGCAAGCATAAAGTTAATCATAAAAAGCAGAGAAAGGTAAGGGAAAACTTCATCTACAGTTATTTGTTAGCAACGAATTCGCTTAGATTTTCTACATCTGAGAATGTTTTTATTTCTCTGTCATTCCTGAGGGATATTTTCACCAGTACTTGCAGCTGACAGTTCTTTTCTTCAGTATTTGAAAACTGCTGTGCCACTTCCTTTTGGCCTCTGTGGTTTCTGATGAGAAATTCACTGCCATTTGAATTGGTGTCCTATGAATAACGTGTTGTTTCTCCCTGGCTGATTTCAAAATTTTTAATTTGTCATTAGCTTACAGAGGTTTAATTATGATGTTTCTTGGTATGGATTTCTTTGGATTTATCCTATTTGGAATTTTATGTTTCTTGAATGTGTAGATTGAATATCTTTCACCAAATTTGGGAAGTTTGTATCGATTCTTCTGTAAACATTTTTTTTCAGTCTCGATGTCTTTCTCCTGTTTTTATGGGACTCTGAAAATACCAATGTTAACTCTTTTATTATTGTCCCACTGGTCCCTGAGACTATTTTTATTGTATGTGTTCTCTGTTGTTTAGATTTGGTAAAGTCTACTGATCAGTATTAAAATTTACTAATTCTATTCTTTGTTATATTCACTCTACTAATAAGTTCATCTAGAAATATTTTTGAAAAAGCTTGGTTATTAAATTTTTTCAGTTCTATAATTTCCATTTGGTTCTTTTTTTGTAATTCTAATATTTTAACAGAGCTTTGCTATTTTTATTCATTTCAAAAGAGTGTGTAATTGTTTTTCGAAGCATTTTTATGACAACTGCTTTAAACACCTTGCCACGTAATTCATACATCTGATTCATCTCAGCGTTAGTGTCTGTTGATTGCCTTTTCTCATTCAGGCTGTGATTATCCTGGTTGTTGTTATGATGTAATTTTCCATTGTATCCTAGGCATTCTGGATATTATTTTATGATAATCTGGATTCTACTTAATCTTTTTCAGCAAGCAGTTGAATTAAAGCCCAAAGGCAAAGTAGGAGTATATCTTCAGCTTCCTGCTGGGCCCTGCTGATACCATGCTAGCAAAAGTGGGGCTCACACGTTGCCTAATTGCAACAAGTGGAGTGAGAGTTTAGTTTCCCCCCTTGCCCCACTGACACCAGTGGAGGGGGTGGGGAAAGCAGCAGAGTGCCAGCTAGCCCTGCCCCCCACAACCTCCTTCTACTGCAATGCCAGGTTGGGGTGAAGCCCAGCTCCCCACAGGCCCTGCTGGACACAAGTTGGGCAGTTTGGAAAGGTAGTGCTGACCAGCTCTCACTTAAGCCACCTGGTTTAGTATTCTTGAGTCTCAGCTTGCTGGTGGACCCCACTGACGCTAACCTGGTAGGAAAATCAGAACATGGTTGGTTTTTGCCAGGGGAGAGATAAAAGAGCTGCTGGTCTCCTACAGAGATACTTCCTCAGTTGGGAAATCAGATTGCTGTCATCTATTATCACCACCTGGGTATGGAAGATCAGCTCCCACCTAAGCCTAACTGATACCACCAAGTGAGGGGACTGGAATGTACCACCCCTTCCATGGAATTGAGGATGTGTGGAAGATCAGCTTCTCACTAGGCACTCCTAAGAAGAGGGGTGTGTTTCCATTGGTGTTTGGCTGGAGTAGGGTGAGTATATTAGTCTGCTTGGGCTGCCATAACAAAATACCACAGACCATATGACCTCAAAGCAGAAATTAGTTTTCTCACTGTTCTGAGTGCTGGACAGTCCAAGATCAATGTTCAGGCAGGGTATGCTGTAAACGGCTACCTTTTCACTGTATCCTCACATGAACTGTCTTCTGTGCACATACAGAGAGAGAGGCCATGTGCAACAGCAAAAAGGTGTCTGTCTGCAAGCAAAGAAGAGAGTACTCACTGGAAACCAAATTCTATTTGAACCTTGATCTTGGACTATCCAGCTTCCAGAACAGTGAGATAATTAATTTCTGTTGTTTAAGCTATGCAGTCTGTAGCATTTTGTTATGGTAGCCTGATCATACTAGTATAGATTTTGGTTCTGTGAAGTTGGGTGCTGCTGTACCAAATACCTAAAAATGTGGAAGCATCTTTGGAACTGGGTAATGGATAAAGGCTGGAAGACTTTTGAGGTACATGCTTAAAAAAACCTAGATTGCCATGAAGGGTAGTTGGTGGAAATATGGAAATTGAAGTTAATTCTGGCAAGGGCTTAGAAAAGAAGAAAGCTGAAGAGAAAGCATCTATCTTAGATAATACGTAAATAATAATGAACAGACTGTTGGTAGAAATATGTATGTTAAAGCAATTCTGGAGATGCTTCAGATGCAAATGAGAAACAGGTTATAGGAAACCGGGAAATGGAATTCTTATTATAAAATGGCAAAACTTGGCTGAATTGTGTTATAGTGTTTTGTGGAAGGTACAATTTGCAAGTAATGACACTGAACATTTAGCAGAGGAGATCGCTAAACAAAGTATTGAAGGTGTGGTTTGGGTCCTTTTGACTGCTCATAGTGAAATGCCAAAAGAGAGAGGTGAATTGAAAAAGGCTTTGTTAAGCAAAAAGGAACCATAACTTAAAGATCTGTAAAATTCTCAGTCTGCCCATATTGTAAAAATGAGAAAGTGTTCTGAAGAGATTACACCAAGGGTGTGGCTAGACTATTACGTGATAAAGAGGTTATGAAATTAGACAAGCAGAAACACTGCCAATTTGAACTAAAGAAGATGGGCATAGGAGGCTAATGGGAACTAAAGGAGATAAATGAGAAAGCTACCAAACATCTTGGATTTTACAGAATGGGACCAAGACAGCTACTTGGCCATGAACGTGCACTATTTTCCAAAGAAAGGGAAGAAAGGCAATGGAGACAATGCAGAGGTCACAGGAAACGCCACTCTCACCATAGGCCCAGAGTGCCCAGACCTGGGGAGCAAGGCACTTCTGTCTTGGTTTCAAAGGGTGGAATCACCACCTCGGTTTTGACAGGCAGGCTGCTATCACCCAGAGTTGCCTGGGCTGGGCCTTCCCAATGCATATGGCCAAAGATTGTTGGTTGTTAGGTTTTCTTGGAGCTTTTTACTTTTTACTGTGCTTTTCTGTGTGTGCTGCTGGTAGTTCTGGGTTGGCAATTCTGTAACACCCTCTTGGAGATATATGGGAGGTGATAAGGACAGGAGATTCGATACCAGGTTATTAGTTGTGTCCCGATGACCCTAAGCAGCCTGCTTTCTTCTTTTTTCATCTTCAAAAGGCTTGTTGTTGTGTTATCTAGGTTTTCTAGTTGTATTGCGGGGAACAGGGGAGGAAGAGGGGGACTCCATCCTGGCAGAACGGGAAGTTTCTATAGTCTTTGGATGGTCAAAGAAATGCACTAAGGTTGTAGGAAGGTGATGACACATGGAGAGGACTGTCCAGCATGCATGTGTGTCTTTTTTGAGTGTATCTTCCCTTTCTCTAATTGGCTTATTTGCTATTATCACCCCTTTCTTTAGTCACTGTTGTTGCTGAAAGAATTTTTGTCTAAAACTCAAAACATCAATGTCTTCAACTTATTTTATCTGAACTAGTTAAAAAGTGGAACAGAAAAGAATTTTGGAGGAGCAACTAAGACACTATTTTTTAATCCATTGCTCTTCAACGATGTTTTCATCAAACTAATAATCATGGGGGAAGACAGAAAATTGTATCTCTGTGAAAATAATATTTTTGGACATTTCATGCCTGAATAAATGAAAGATGGTAAAAATATAGGTATAATTTTCTTTAAGTTCAAAATATTATATTGACAGCTAAAACAGAATTTCATCATTCAGATGATAACCACAGAGCCAAGTTAAATTTGGGGTATACCACTGTGGATTCCAGAAGTTTCTCTTTATGCCAACTGGGAATGTTAGCTGCTTTAGAGTTTCATGGAAATCAGGTCTCAAAAGAATTCTGGCTGGGAAGGACACTTGAAATTTCATTCTGTACTCATTGGAAGCTGATAGATAAGACCCTGGTGCTAACAAAATAGAAAAAATGTTCTTATAATATTGATAATTATTTCCTTTTTTACTTTAGGAGTGATCTATCTCATTTTGAAATTAGAACCTTACATTCTTTGGCTTTCAGATTTTAAAAGTCTTGAAGAACATCAAATTTTATCTGGAAGAGAGAGTTCTTTAGGCTTTTGTGATAGAGATATGTCTGTTTTAGCACATCATGAGATAAAATAGACTACTGTAAGCAACACATATTAGCTTTTCTTAGGACAAAAATATGTGATTTGATATTTTTTTTTTTGTGATGCTGTAATACAAAAGTTTAAAGGCTATTGAAGTCGAAGGTCTCACATGCCGTGTGTAATGGCTATTCACAGTTGGATCAACTTAATTGTCATTAGTGGTCTTTTGTGATGATTTGTCTATAAATCAGTAAATTTATAAGAAAATTGGTTTTAAAATGTGATTGACCAGTAAAGTAATCGGTGGTTTTCTGTAAAATGATTAAGGCAAAAGGGGACATTGCTCAAAAGGTCTTTCTCGAGTCCTGCCTTTATTCCTCAAATCATCATCATCCTCAGGTGTCTCCCAGCCTCATCTCACACAGAGAGGCTGAAAACCCACATGCATGTTATGAGAACATTTTCTTATTTTTTCAGAGGTTGAGGAAGATGATACATTATTATAATCCCAATTCTAATAAAATCTTCACTAGTTTTGCTACTCAAATATAAAAATACAGCAAATCAACACTGGTCAAAAGTGATGATGCTGCATTTTCTTTTTCAAAACCCAATGCTCTAGTATCATAGAATATAAAAAGGAAAGCATTAGTACAGTAGCTAAGCGCATGGGCCTAGCAAATCAATTGTCTAGATTTGAATCCCAAGGCTAGCACTTCCGAGTCCTGTGTGACCTCAGGCAATTTATTGATCCTTAAGAAGCTTCAGTTTTCTTACCTGTAAAATGGGGAAAGGTAGTGGTGAGTGAGAGGAAGTGGTTCCCACTCCTGGCTTTCCTTGCAAATCATCACTTTAAAGAATACGGATGCCTGGGCTCTCCTGAAGGTTGGGATTTTCTTGTTCTGGGATGGGGTCCAGAAACCTGTGTGTTTCACTCTCCCCAACTGCAGGGGAATGTAACGTGCAGCTAAGCTTGAGAACCAGTGCCTGAACTAACTACTCAAGGAGAGGTCAAGAAGCAGCATCACCATCACCTGGGAACTTTTTAGAAAAGTCGACTCTCAGGCTCCACGCCAGAACTACTGAACTGGAACCTGCATTTTAGCCAAGTCCCAAGGAGATTTTCATGCACGTGAAAGCTTAAGAAACATTGGTCTAAAGATCATTGTGAGGATTAAATGAGAGAATCCATCTAAGCTGCTTAGAACAGTGCCTGGAACATAGAAAGCTATGAATTAAAGTTAGCTGTTTTATGTTTGGTATCTCCTCTACTATTTCATTGATAATTTAAAAAAATCTCTTTTCAAACTGTTTTCCCCACTACCAATAAATCCTTTAGGATAAGTGCTATAGTTGGTTCACTTTTCTAACCCTGGTGCCTAGGGTAGAGTCTGACATATGATATAGGTAGATAGTAAATATCTGTTGAAAAGATAAAGGTCCCAAGACAGTAGCGACTTCGCACTGGGTCTTAGGAATTCTTTTTTGGCACTGGTTCTGTCACTCATTTGTTGTGGGACCTGATCCGAGGCATTCCAGCTTAGAACTTCAGTTTTCTCATCTGTACCTTATAGGAGCCGGCACATAGTTTCTAAATCTCCCTCCACTTCTAACTCTAAGTAATTTTATTACACGTGTATACATGGCTGAACTTTTATGGATAGGTCTTTTGTTTGTTTTGTTATTGCTTATGAAACAAGCATTTTCCTGACATTCTTAATTGAGTGGGAGGATATGAGGAAGGCACAGCCTGGCTGTTGCTTTGCAAATTAAACGCACCTGATAAATTTAGTGTAGCTTTCAGCCATCACTACATAGAATCATTTAGAAACTTAAAAATACTGATCCCTAGGCTGACCTTAAAAACATGTCTGAATTAACTGATCATATTGAGTCAGGTATTTTTTCGAAGCATCCTAGTTGATTCTAAAGTGAAGCCAGAGGTAAGAACCTTGCTAGCGGTAATGCCTAATGCCACATAGTTTTAAAACAATTTGCCTGGGCTAAATGGCGAAAACCCGTCTCTACTAAAAGCACAAAAATTAGCCGGGCATGTTGGCAGGCGCCTGTAATCCCAGCTACTCAGGAGGCTGAGGCAGGAGAATTGCTCAAATCCAGGAGGCAGAGGTTGCAGTGAGCCGAGATCGTGCCACTGCACTCCAGCCTGAGCTACAAGAGCAAGACTCCGTCTCAAAAACAAACAAAGAAAAACACAACTTGCTTACCTTTTTATATTTGTTTGAATAGAGCCAAGTGATGAGATGGGATACCTGGAGATGGTAGAACATTTTGGTCTTCAGTTCTGTCATCAGAGCTCTTTCTTTTCACTCTATCTGCCAATTATGATGTCTCCCTACTCATGAGCGAAGTATGCCAACCTGGGGGAATCCTCATGCTATGTTACTAATCAAGCTTACAAGTCTAGTAAATTGGGGCATTAAATATGTGTGTGTGAATATACATGCACATGCATGTGTTTTATGTGTACACATGTGTTTGAAATTAAAGCTCAGTTTTTGTTTTGAACAAAAGGCATCTATGTCTGTAACAGCCTATTCTGATTTTATTTAATAGGTGTTTTGTGTTTATTCATAGCTACAGTAAACCTGGTTTACTTGTTTCCAGTATTATATACTATTATTTATTATTATTATCATTATTATTATTATTATTGAAACAGAGTCTTGCTTTGATGCCCAGGCTGAAGTGCAATGGCGTGATCTCGGCTCATTGCAAACTCCGCCTCCCGGGTTCAAACGATTCTCCTGCCTCAGCCTCCCAAGTAGCTGGGATTACAGGCACACACCACCATGCCCAGCTAAGTTTTTTGTATTTTAGTAGAGATGGGGTTCCACCGTGTTGCCGAGGCTGGTCTCGAACTCCTGAGCTCAGGCAATCCACCCACTTCAGCCTCCCAAAGTGCCAGGATTACAGGCGTGAGCCACCGTGCCCAGCCCTATATACCATTATTTTTTAAAAGATAAGTTAAATAGTTCTGTGTCCTAACATTAGTCCATGAAAATAGCATCCTTATTTTATTCCATTTTGGGAATGCTGCATTTAAACTTACTATGCTGAACAATGTGTAGACTCAAACACAATGGTGTAGAGGTGGTATTTGAGATAGTCAACTGAATGAATATTTTGAGTGCTTTGTTTTTCCTTTTTTTCTCCTCACTTTCTAAAAAAAAAAATGTGAAATACAGTTGGCTTCTAAGTAGAAATGTGTGTTTATCCTAAAGGATCTTTGGGCATTTACATTAAGCTGCAGCATCCCAAAAATGAAGCTGAAAATAATCTGCCTTTTTTCTAACAGAACACAAATCATATATTGAAATTTTGCCTAATAGTTTTTAATCTCAAGAGTATGGGATGCATTTCTAGGAAATTATTTGCCATATAGTTTGTTCCATGCAGGAAAATAGAGGGGACTTGAAGTCACAGCCATTTTTCACTGCCACCTGTGATTATATTACATGATTTACATTTTCTATTTTTGTTGGAAATAAAATAGTTTCCTATTAGGACTGGAGGTAGATGGATTTAAGTAGCCCAGTTTCCTGGCAAGGGCCAGGATACTGGGAGTGTTTGACTTAGGCAAAATGGGTCTAGCAATATATTTATGTGAAAAGAGGCATAGCACAGGACACCTGGCCTGGATCAATGCCGGGAAGCACCTAAACTAATCAGCCAGAGTACAAGAGGTGGTCGTGGACTAGGAGGAATCAACCTGGGGGCTTCAGGATCTAGCAGACTGGCCATTCATGGGAGACTAGGCCTGGAGTCATGGCAGACAGACCTCAGGGCAGGCGAAGTGCTTTCACACTGGGTAGCAAGCAAGACAGGAGGTGAGGACCAAGTGGATTGTTTTGGGGCAGATAAAGAATCTTGAAGATCATCAAAAGATTTCTCAGTCCACAGCAGGACCCTTCTGACAGAGGCGGTGGCTGAAGCCATACGTGGCCTCTCTGTGAAGCTAACATTTCCAAACCCACGAGAGACTTTTCCAAGAAGAATTATAGTCATCCATTCAGAGCAGCAGGAGCTTCAGAAGATCTGGGTCTTCAGGTGTGAGAGTGACAGACAGGACACTGAGGAGCAGTTGCGTGAAAGGGGAGAGGTGGGAGGAGATCCATGCGTATACATTTCAGCTTTGTTCTCTGACCTCATCTCCCATTAGAAAATTGAGTCCTTTGCAATCTAAGGGTAGAATATGATCACATAAAGTGAATAAATATGTCTTTTTTGGCTGATTTTCATTTTTCTGTTTAAACATTAATGTAAGAAAAGAGTCCCAGAATGCTAATCCTCTTTCCTCTTCCAAAGTGTTCATTTTTAGAGATTCTTAGTAATTATTTTTTTCTTCATGTCCTCTCAAATCATTGGTCTGATAACACTTTCTAACAGTTTTCTGGAAGAAGGTAGACTTCAATCTGTGGTCTTCTGTTTTCCAGATTCAATGTTTGTGAGATTCTTTCCCATAATCTTTCAAAAATTACAAATTACTTTTCCACAAAGTCATTTGCTTACATTTTAAATTTGTTAGGTGTGTTTGCTTAGGTCTTGGTGATTCAATAAAGGTAGTGACTTTTTATTATAGACTTTTCTATTTTGAATTTCTTAATCATGTCTTTCCCATTTTATTATTGAGAAAATGAAACCAAAATACAATTTAAGTATAAGGCATTATTGGCATTCATGGGAAACAAACACTCTTCGAACATCCGGTTAAAAATGAAAGAAATATTTTACAGAGCTCTAGTTTTCTTTAGAATCACATTTATTTACCAGCAATTCTGATACTAGTTGGAATTTTCTGAGCAATTTTCTGATTACTCAGAAATCTAGATTAGTTTCCTCAGAACCCTGTCAATCTCATAGCATATGGGAATACAAAATCCTTCCTTTATATTTCTCCAAATAATAAAAGTTTACTTTTTATGGCCTTCCTGGCCTCCTGAGCTGTTTTTCCTGTATACGCTGTCTTCAGGCTGCACTACTTGGATCTAAATATGAAACTCAAACTTTCACTGAAAGAATTCATTTACATAAGCCATTTGTGAGCAGTGTAGACTGCCCTGAAGATTTCATGTGGGAATTAAGAAATGGCTTATGCCAAATAATAGAAATGAAGCTCACTAACATTGTAAGTATTAATATAAAAACATGATATGCCTCACTGACCACTCAATTCATCTCAGCCAACTCTTTGTCTCTTATCTTACCTCTTTCTCTTCTCTCCATCTTCATACTCAGGAGAAAAACCACAAAATGCCTTTGTCTCATGAAGAGAAATTCTCCCCTCCTCTGAAGTCTTGGCCTTTGAACTGAATGGGCCTACCTCTCCCATCCTACTCCAGAGACACACCAAGACCTTCTTCTAGGTCGACACAGGAATTTTTTCCTCGGAGGGAGCCTAGGGAATAAAATGTCCTCACTCATTTCGCCTTCGCTACAGATGTCTCAGCAGAGGAGACATTTTGTACTGGTAGAAATAGCTAGTGAAACAGATACAAAAATCTATATAAAAAGTAGATGATTAATGCCACAGATGTGATGAATATTCAGTTTAGAATTCTTCCCTCAATTTATCTAAAAATATAAATTTCTGGTTTATCATAACACATTTTTAGACGTTTTTAACTTTTTTTTCTTCTCATTAGTTCATGAGCACCAATAGTAGGCCTTCTTTTCTGGGCCAAATTTTGTTTTTCACAAAGAAATAGGTTTTTTAAAAAAATGTCATCAAGTAACTGTTCGATATAAGGAGTAGAGAACCCCACAGTTGCACTGAGTTGTTACTCTATAAATATTTACTGAATGAGTGAAAGGCTCAATGTGCTCAGTAACAAAACCATTCACTCCTGCACATCAGCTTCAGAGCAGACAGAATGTTAGAAATGACAAGTGGCCCTGTATAACTTCATGGGATGCAATACAGAAAACAGACTCCCCTGCGAGCAGCCCTTGGTGTTCTGGAGGGAATGAGGCTTTTCTACTATGGTTTTATTCCATCTCTCTCCAAGTTGATGGGCCTAGATTTTCCTGATACATTTTGCTCCAAATAGCAAAGTAGGGGCAGAAGTGTTGAGAATAATTTTTTTCCTTATCTTTTTCAATGACCCTCACCCTGTTTGAGACTACTATTTGGAACGACATTTTAGTATTTATTTTTAACTTAGGCTTCTCCAGAGAAATGGAACCTATAGAAATACACACACACACATACATACATATATGGAAAGAGAGAGAGATTTATGAGGTATTGATTCCCACAACTATAGAGGCAGAGAAGACACAATCTGCTATCTGCAAGCTGCAAACACATGGAAGCTGCTGGTGTATTGCAAAGGCCTGAGAGCTAAAGGGCTGACTGTAAATTAAAGTTGTAAATTCCTATAATTCTGTAAATTTCTGGGTCTTCAGACCTGAGAACAAGAAGCTTCATGGGAAGAGAAGACCAATGCTCTAGCTCAAGCTGTCAGACAGAGGACAAATCCGACCTTAGTCTGTTTTTTTGTTCTATTTGGGCCCTCAATGGGTTGGAGAATGCCCACCCACACCAGGGAGAGCCATCTGCTTCCCTCAGTTCACCAATTCACACACTAATCCCATCCACAGGCAACCTTACAGATGCACCCAGAGATAATGTTTAACCACATATCTGGGCATCCCATGACCCTGTCAAGTTGTCATAAAATTAACCAGCCAAACTTAGTTTTACAGTCCTCATAGCATATTTTGTCCATATCCTTAATTGTGGGCAGATGTCAGAGCTCCCAGGAGAGTTGCATTGGCCTTCTTAGATGCTTTTCTAAATGCATTCTTCTTCATTTAAAGCAAAATACAAAAAGTATATATGGAATAAAATTTTTTGTTGATCAGCATCTTTCAATTTCATTACTGTATCAATTTCATTACTGACATTTTTCAAATGCTTCTGTCTCATTACTAGGGCTTACATGTAGACAGTCATAGTGAGCAATCATTTGGTCTCTCAGGCCAAATGTTCTGATTTTCTACAGGGCATCTGATTTCCTCTGTCATTCCATTCCACAAAGAAAGAAAAAAAAAACTGGCTGAGCATGGTGGCTCATGCCTGTAATCTCAGAGCTTTGGGAGGCCAAGGTGGGAGGATCACTTGAGATCAGTAATCCAAGACCAGCTTGAGCAACATAGCAACACCTTATCTCCACAAAAATACAAAAATTAGCAAGGTGTAGTGGTATGTGCCTGTGATCCCAGCTACTCAGGAGGCTAAGGTGGGAGGATTGCTTGAGCCCAGGGTTCTAGGCTGCAGCGAAGTATGATCAAGCCACAGCACTCTAACCTAGGTGACTGAGCAAGACCCATCTCTAAAAACACATTGAAAAAAACTGAAAAAGATGCCTCTGGTCTTAGAATTATGACAATGATTAAAAGCCTTAAAACTTGTTTTATCTGTGAAAGATTAACAGTTTTCAAAATGAAATTAAATATCTTTATACTCCTGTAAATATTTTCTCCATACATGTTTTCATCTCTTCTCTGACTTTCACCTCTGGCCAAGATGGGGTAACAGAGGCTGGATTTACCCTTCCTCCTGAAACAACAAAATAACCAGGCAAAATGTATGTGAAACAATAAGTTTTTAAGGTACTCTGCATCAGGTGATAAGGATACTGATTCCTGAGACAAGGGAAGCAAATGAGATGAGCCCGACCGTTGCCTTGGCTTACTGCCTTAGAAAGTTTTCCAGGCCACTGCTCAGGAAGGAGGAACCCAGACAGATGTGTCAGAGTCCAGGGGATGGAGCTGACAGTCAGGAGATGCAAGAATGCTGGAATTCCCAGGCTAATCTTGTTTAAAAGCAATCATGTAGATGATTCTGGAAATTTTTTGTTTGCTTTGCTATTTTCTAGCATAAATTCTTCTTTAGGAGTTCTTTAGGATTGAGAGTGTGGCAATGCTTTGTATTGTGAGACATTAGAGAGGCATTTTGTTTGTTTTCTATGTATTTGTATACTTATTTGTAATCCTGAGTGATGTTTTCCTTTACATATTTCCTTTAATGCACATCCCAACTCTACAATTATTTATGTCCAATATTACAATATTGAATATTCCCAGCAGAGTTGGCTAGTTTGTGAAATCTAGTTGAAATATTATAGAATTAGAAGAATGCTGCTTTGATAATTATTATAGTCATAAATGTACCAGTAATGGGATGTTGAATAATGTCAGAAAAATTAATAAGTTGCATAGAGTTCATTTCAATGAATAGACAAACTCCCCTCTAATTTAAAGTTTATGACATGGTCTTGGTACAATTTTAATGTGAGCTACTTAGATATAAATATCATCTAAATGTTGCCCTTTGTGACTTAAGCACAATTCTAGGGCATAATGATGTCCTCAAAGTGTTCATAAGTTACCTCAAAGGTCACTTACAATAAACTGAACAAAACTGAAAAATATGTACAGTCATACATGTTTTCATTCATTCACATGTAAAGTGGATTTAATTTGGCACCTGGAGAAATGTATTGTTGATTATTTTCCTTAGCTTTGTGTGTGGCTGGAAGGTGGCCTGTGACACTCCAAGAAGGCCCAGTCTGGCTTCACCTTAGATTGTCCCTCACTCTCAAGGGCAGCCCTATGATCTCTGCTGGAGGGTGAGGGAATTACAGAAATCAAGGTGGTCCCAGGGTGTGAGGGGCATTTAACTTAGCAAATGGCCTAAAAAGGCGGGAGCCCAGCCCTGAAGGGGCTGCCATCCTGGGCCTTGCTCTGCCTCATGTCTCCACCTCATATCTCCATCTCAAAGCAAGTGCATGCTGAGGCCTCACACCCAGCTCAGCCCGTGGATGTGTGCGTGCAAGGTCAGAAAATCACTTTAGGCTTAAGAGTTTATGCATTGGCTGGCTTTTATCTGCAAAGCAGGTAAGGAAACAGAAAGCAAAATAACAGAAACTGAATAAGCATATTACGTCATTAAAGATGAAAAAGATTGACATAATTTTGATGTTTTGAAAGCAATAATTTTTCCTAATCTTTTGAAGTTGTTTCAAGATGCATTGGTCATCCATCTGTGTAGGTCTTAAGTGATGTTTCTCCAGTCCTGTATTTATGTTACTTTCTATTAGTTAATTCCTCTTTACTGAAGCTGTTGCTCTGTATTCCTATCCTCTGCTTCTTGACTGTCCTCCCTTCTCATTTCTGCATTTTCTTTCCAGCGAAGTGTTTTTCTTTCTATTTCCTAGCTTCCATTTATCTTTTAATTAAATCACCGGGGGATGTATCGAAAGTCCTTAGGGCTCACTTTGAGCTGGGGAAGTGGAGAAAGCTCTCTCCTGATTATAAACAAATGTTAATTTAGATGAAGCTTGAGAAATATTTCCTCTGCATGGTTTATTTTTGAATTACTTGTAATATCACTGTTAGCATATGTATCCTAGAGAGACAAATTTTTTTGTATTTTATATATTTCCAATTCATTATTATTGGTACCTTAATACCCACTAGAGTAGTATCTAATTAAATGCTGAAATTGTGTCTTTGGTTATGAAACGAGATCTTATTATCTGTGATCCTGATCATCTAGATAAATTCCAAGCCTGGAATGATGAGGGATGCTTAACTATACCAAAAATACAGAGGCCCATCTAGCCACTTCAGTTGCTTATGTGGTTCAGTGAGACTGGACCAGGTTTGAGGCCCACCAACTATGTTGAAATTTCTCATCTGAGCGTCTTACTACCAAAGCTGATGCTCAAATAGACACTGGGTGATCATACATGATGCACATAGCTCAAGGTAATGCTTACACTAAACAAGATCACATTGGGAGTGTGGGGAGTTGAATCAGCCCCAAGTGAATGACTAAGAAGTATCCTCATCTTAGTCAGAATCAAGCAGATTTTGAATGAGGGAAGAGAATATCTCATTTATCTTTGTGTTCCTAATAGCATTCATCAGAGTGTCATGCATGTAATTTGCACTTAATAAATGGCTGCTTTATAGTTGCCTGTCCCTGATGCTGAACTCACCAGGCACTACTTCATGAAGATACAAGTGCAGTGTGCCAGCTCCCCTCATTCAGATCGCCTCCTGAGGACACACACTATCCTATAAACTTGGCATGCAGTGTACAGTAAGGGCTAAGCCAATGGCCTAGGAGCAAGACGAGGCTTTGCACCTCAGCTCTGACTCTTAGCCACATGCCTTTGGGCTGAATTTCCTGGGCAAACTTTGGAGAGCTGCAGGAGTATGAACAAATAATCCCTTTCTCAGAATACTCTCCTCACTCTTTATCTAGATATCATTCTCATCCTTCAAGTCTCAGCTTAATGGGCTTTCCCTGGCCCCAGAGCCCTAAGGAGCCCCACGTGGTCACAGATGTACTGAGTGCCGTGCAGGTCAAAGGCACAGCAGATATAAGTGGGCAAAGCATGACATTTTTCTCTGAGAAGACTGATGTTTTAAAAAATAGAGGGAAAAAAACCCTTCATGCCACCATAGTGGTTTTTATACTTCTCCTTTGTAGCCAGAAAGAAAACCCCAATTACTTAAAAGATTGTTTGCTTGGTGTCTTCTCCACTAAGTATAAGTTCTTTGAGGTTAGAAAACACATTTCTATCTCTAACCCCAGAGCCCAGCTTGGATTTTGTGCATAATAGGCTCTTTAATTCAGGTTTGTTGAATGAATCTAAGTGTCTATGTTAGTTTGCCAGGGCTGCCTTAACAACGTACTATAAACTGGGTGGCTTAAGCCAGAGAGATGTATTGTCTCACAGTTCTGGAGGCTGGAATTCAAAATGAAGGTATTGGTAGGGCCTGTCGTTTTTGAACCAACTCAGGATTTTAGGGGAGATGCTGTTCTAAGCCTTGCTCTTTGGCTTGTAGACACTGTCTTTGTGTTCCCCTTGTGGGTGTGTGTGCCTCCAACTCTCTTCTTGTAAAGACACCAGTTATATTGAGTCAGGGCCCACCCTAACGACCTCATTTTAATTTGATTACCTCTGTAAAGACCCTATCTCAAATAAGGTCACATTCTGAGGTACTGGGAGGTTAGAATTTCAACATATGAATTTGGAGGGGATGCAATTCAACCCATAACAGTGCCTTCCATGGTTCATAGCAAGGTAGTGCCATTGTTCCCGCCTAGTTGTGAGAAAGCTGCTCTGATGGTTAAACCATACATCCTAACTCCTGATAAAACTATATTTAGAATTTTAAGCATTGCTTGGTACAAGGGAAGGTTTTGAAATTTAGATAATCCTGGTATTCAAGAGTATTGCCTTGTTATGGAGATTATACATATAATTTAATATATATTAAATTTATATATATTATATTTTATATATTATTAAATTTATATATATTATATATTTATATATATTATTAAATTTATATATATAAAGTACACAATCTCTATTAACAAGGATTTTATATATATTATATATATAAAACATGTATACATGTATAGATATTCCCATAGCAATATGTATCTATTTATCTATCCACAGCAAGGAAATAGTCTATAACACTAAGGTGTGCGTGTATGCATGTATCTGTGTGTTTTTATATATATATATATGTATATATGCGTGTGTGTGTGTGTGTGTGTATGTATGTATTATATATACAGTTGACCCTTGAACAATGAAGGGGCTGTAAGTGTGCTGACCTTCTGCCTCCAGCAGTCAAAAATCCATGTATAACTTTTGACTCTCCAAAAACGTTGCTGCTAAATAGCCTGCTGTTGACTGGAAGCCTTACCACTTAACAGATATTTTGTATATTGTATGTATTATATACTGTATCCTTACAATAAAGTAAGCTGGGGAAAAGAAAGGGTTATTAGGAAAACCATAAGAAGGAAAAATACTGTATGTTTACTATGCATTTGGTGGAAAGGGGTCATCATAAAGGTCTTCAGCTTCATGGTCTTTACGTTGAGTAGGCTGAGGAGGAAGAGGAAGAGGAGAGTTGACATTGATGTCTCAGGTGTGACAGAGGCTGAAGAAAATCTGCGTATAAGTGGATCTGCACAGTTCAAACTCATGTTGTTCATGGGTCAACTGTATGGTCTTATTTTAGGAAATATCTATTCCTCTCCTATCTATTTAATGGTTTAAAAAATAGAAATGGTGGATTATTGGAGCGAAATACCTGAAATACTTTTTCCATTTCAGTAAGGCATGATTGATTGGTCAAGTATTGGAAGGCAGGGGTTTTGGTCACACTTGAGATTCACTGTCACACATGGAGAGGAGTCACAATGAGACCAGACATTGCACATGGTAGAGAGGAAAGGAAAATGCCACAGGAGGTCAGAGAAAGTTACTCATGCTTTTCCTGAGGCAGATTAGTGTGACTGACTAGTAATGCCCAGAAAATGTGAACAACTGTGAATGACTTAACATGTAACAAGCTACATGCTACTTCCTATGGTTAATGACCACATGTGGGGGTTCTGAAAACATGAGCTGGCATCCTGTTCTGGTAGGATGAAAGCTTTGGCATAACTGCTGTGCAGACTGGTCCTAATTAACAGTGTCAAATTTTGGGAGATGGAGGGGCTCTCCCAAAGTCAAGTTAATTAACATACGTCTTACCTCACGTACTTATTTTTTGGTGGTGAGAACACTTAATGTTTAATCTTTTAGTGGTTTTCAAGAATACGTGCCTATAGTCCCACTTACTTGGGAGGCTGAGGTGGGAGAATCGCTTGAGCCCAGGAAGCGGAGGTTGCAGCAAGTGGAGATCACACCGCTGCACTCCAGCCTGGGAGACAGAGCGATACCCTGTCTCAAAAATAAAAACAAAAACAAAACTATCATCACCATGTTATACAATAGATCTCTTGAACTCCTTCCTCCCCTAAACTGAAATTTTGTATCCTTTGACCAACATCTCTCCAACCAGCCCCACCAGGTAGATTTTATGCAGAGTGCAGGGTTGTTCACTTTTAAAGGCATTTTCCTGAGATGAAGGAATCCCTTCTGAAACCTCTATTCAATAGCATTGAAAACATGATTGCCTTCCTACTTCTCCCAGAAGATTTCTGGCTCCATTTTATGAAGAAGGAAAAGATTCATTGCTTATGACCAGTTCTTGCCTGGCGGTATGATTACAGAGTTTTCACTGTTTCCAGGCTACATGTAATAACAGAAATACATCAAGGATTTGACAATCTTCTCCAGCTTTTGTTGTATGACCTCAATGCTTATGTGACTCTGGCCCACATCGTGACCTTGGAGATGTGCCTCATGGCATGAATGTGAAGATTAAAGATATAAGTAGTGCTACATTGTTCAAACAAATGGGCCTTGTCTGATCATTTGGAGCACTGGGCTACATTTAAATCCTAAAGACAGCCTTATCATTGAGTCTCATTTCAATTGTCAACACATTTTAACATCACTTTGTGAATGGAAAATTTGTGTGTCAAAACAGTTATTTGAAAATCACGCGTAATTCAGGAACCCAACAAATGATCTGAAAGCATCCCTTAGGTGTTGATGAGCATGGTTTTATAGATTTGGGGTAAACCTTAGAGTTGCTGAATAATTCAGGGCACATCTTCCCTCCAACAGTCCTCTCAAGTAGAGCTGTCCAGCCTAAAGATTACATTCTACAGTGGTCCTGGCCAGCAGTTTATAGCGCATGAGGTATGTGTGAGGAAGTGTAAGGTGGCTGAGTCATCATCTTGAACCTCGACCTGGGGTGAGTGGTCATGCTAAGTGGACTGTGCATATTCAATGACATCTTCAGTCTTTAAGGGCAGACCCAGAGAAGACAGGTCTGTGAGTACAAACATGCCAGTAATTTACTAAGGAGATTCAGCTACATTTTAAATAGTATTTGCATATAGCATCAAATGGATTAGGTGACTATTGTTAACAAAATACAACCTTAGTCTTGCATTTTCTAGTTGTCAAATAACCATTCAACAGCACGGTGTGTGTAGATTCTCACTGGATTCTATGACACATATCCGCCAGGTATTGTTATTCTAATTAGCAGATGAAGAAGAAATAGGTTTTAAAAAGAAAGAGAACAAAGATTAAACAAACAGTCCCTGTTCACATATGTAATTATTACAACAATTAAAAGACTAAAAACTTAATTAAAACAGAATCCAAAACATTACCACAAAAGTATATAATATTCACAATTTTAAAAGGTTGAAATAATTATGTCTTAAAAAACTACACAGATTGCATCTCTAATGTGTCTATATATGTTACTTTTATAAAGCCACGAAATATAAACATTTACTATTAAGGATCAGTCAATAATTAATTTTGAAGTATGTGTGGCATATTATTTACATGATAAATGTAAACATATAAAATAATAGATATTGAAAGATGATGAAATAGTTCCTCAAAGTAACACAACAAGCTTAAAAAAAAGGAAAGCTGCTACTTAAAACAGTACAGTTAATTGAAAGTAATTATATAAGTAGTATTTTTCATAAAATGAATTCTTCAAAACCTTTTCACTTGCATGAATTTTTAGCACTATCAAAGTGCTAAAATTTTCCCTGGATATTATGAGATATATACATATATATATATACACACACATACACACAAACACACACATACACACACATATATATACACACACGCACATATATATACACACACACATATATGTATACACATACACACATACACATACCTACATATATGTAAATAGATAAAACTAGGATTATATAGATATTTTTAATAAACTTACTTTTTCAGAGCAAAACTAAAGTTCCTAGCAAAACTAAGCAGAAGGTTCAGCAATTCCTCCCAGGCATCCCTGCACATGCCAGCCTCTGCCATCATCAACATCCCCCACTAGAGTGAACCATTGGCTGCAGTTGATAATGAACCGACATTTACATATATATAAACTTAATTAAATCAGAATCTTTGGATTCTGTTTTTTTTAATTAATTAATTAATTAATGTTTTAAATTTACTTTTCCTAAGAGATAGGGTCTTGCTATGTTGCCCAGGCTGATCTTGAACTCCTGGTCTCAAGGATCCTGCAGCCTCAGCCTCCCTAGTAGCTGGGATTATGGGCAGGAGCCACCACACTCAGCTGATATATATTTTTAGAATTAACATTTTCCAGTGTTGAAAGACCTGTGTTGAACAAGCATTCTATGCTTGATGTGATTGATACATATTTTTGTGACTTTATCCATCAAAATTAAAAGAATTCTGCCTTGTGCCTCTCCTCTGTTCTCACTCAGCTCTAGCCACTCGGGTGTCCACACTGCCCCTGAAACATAGAAGGTGCTGTCACTGTAGGTCATGTCTAGCCTCCTGGCAAACCAAGTACACCTCAGGCTCATCCCCCACCTCCTATAAGTCTTTGCCCTGACTTCCATATTTGAAATGGAAGGCACCCTCGTCTGCCTCTTTCACTGGTAATTCCCTTACCTTCGTATTTTTTTCCCATAACTCAAACATACTTCTCAAATACCATATAATCATTATTTTTAAAAATCTGCCTCCAACCCACTGGAATGCAGGGTCCCAGAGGGCAAGATCTTTTCTCAATGTGTCTACAGCCCCTACAGAATGTGTGGCACACAGTAGCACTCAACACATTTTTGAGTATTCACTATTTTGTTTATTTATTTCTGTTCTTTTTAACCATTTAGAATTTGTTATACTGATAGAAGAAGATATTTTAGGTTAATTAGACTTAGTTTTTATATATAAAAAGATATATTTTTCATGTACATAAATGGAAATGAAATATAAACAAAATAGGCTGGGCCCAGTGGTTCACGCCTGTAATTCTAGAACTTTGGGAAGCCAAGATGGGTGGATCACTTGAGGTCGGGAGTTTGAGACCACCCTGGCCAACATGGTGAAACCCCGTCTCTACTAAAAATACAAAAATTAGCCAGGTATGGTGGTGTACACCTGTAATCCCAGCTACTTGGGAGGCTGAGGCACAAAAATCCCTTGAACCTGGGAGGCAGAGGTTGCAGTGATCTGAGATCACAACACTGCACTCTAGCCTGGGCAGTAGAGTGAGTCTCTCTGTCTCTCTCTCCATATATATATATATATGGAGCTATATATATATATATATATATATATATGGAGCTATATATATATATGGAGCAATATATATATATGGAGCAATATATATATATATGGAGCAATATATATATATATGGAGCTATATATATATATATGGAGCAATATATATATATATATATGGAGCAATATATATATATATATTGCTTGAATCCGGGAGGCAGAAGTTGCAGTGAGTCAAGATTACACCATTTCCCATGTATCAGATTTTATGCATTGCTTAGTCCTCACTGTGACCCTGGCAAATGGAAAGAAGAAAGGAATCTATTTCACAGACGCAAAGGCTGAGGCTCAAGAGGAGAGCTGTCTAACTCAAGGATGCATGTTCTCTGTGTGAGCTTTCTGGATATATATATATACATCACAATAAATTGCTTTTTCCAACTCAAGGTCTGACTCTGCTGACGTTTGCACTGATGACTTTTCCCTATATATAATATCCTCTTCTGTGCCAATAAAACCAGTCCTGAGAGAAATTCTTCAAATAATCCACAAACAGAGCTAAAAGCCCAGGATGCAGTTTTGTCCCAGTTTAGCAATTGTACTGTGAAGCCAGTCTACTTCCAACTACTGCTTTGGAAAAAGTAGAAACATGTTCACCTGCTCCACCATCATTTAGATACTCGGTGAATTAAAACAGTGTTGCACTATTGTCTCAGAGATTTTCTTTCTTTTTCTTTTTCTTCTCTTTTCACATTGGAAATTTTCAAACATATAGAAAAGTAGAGTGTATCTCCAAGTTCCCAGCACGCAGCTTCAGTAATCCTCCCTCAATTTTTCTTTTTCTTTTTTGCTGGCATATTTGAAATCAAATTCTAAACTACTATCTGTAATGCCTCAGGTAGACCGCTAACTGACAAGGACATTTATTTTTCAAAAACATTTTTTAAGGTTCAGGGAGGAGATTTTTATAAATAATACAGATTGAATCTAAATTTGAATACTAAAACATGTATTCATATCAACTGTATTGCATGAACATCTTTCCTTTTGTATAGTCTGCCTGAAGACTATGTTAGTTTTTTAAAAATTAAATATTAAAAGAATATGTTCATTTCACTGCTGAGTTTGTACTGCCATTCAGGTTTTACAGCATGAGCAATATATTAGGCATTAACATGGAACTAAAAAGCAGCTGTTTCTGCCCTTGAGAAATACATCTAGCTAGGAAAACTGATCACACACACACACACACACACACACACACACACAGACACACAGAAATTTAAAGTAAAATAGTATAATTAGTGTTGGATAATTCAAATGCACAATAATTCAAGGGCACAGGAAGGCTCTTTGAGACAGGGCCAACTAGAGATTACTATTATTATTATTATTTGTAGAGACAGAGTCTCGCTATGTTGTCCAGACTGGTCTTAAACTCTTGGTCTCCAACAATCCTCCTGCCTTGACTTCCCAAAGTGCTGGGATTATAGGTGTGAACCACCCTGCCTGGCCCTGGAGATAATTTTTTTTGTGTGTAAAGGAAATGAGCTTTGGAGTAAATAATGATTTGGACAAAGTATATGGATTAAGACATGTCATGTTCAAACACAGAGCCAGAGATTGGTACTTGGTAAAAGCTAAGCAAAAAATTCAGAAGGAAAATGTGAGTGATGATAAGTTATTAAATAAGTTTTGCAAGTGTCATAGATGTGAAGTACAATGTTGCTTTTTGAGGCTCTTTTAAATGTCTTGCTATCACGTTCACGGGTATATTTATCTTTGGAAAAGGGGCTCAGAAAAATGCTTAAAATATATGTGAATCTAAAAGGGTTGCATTTCTAATAATAGAATTTTGGGGGCAGTATGGCACTTGTTAGAGGCAGTTTTGGAGCAGGGGAGCTGACCTGTCAGCAAACCTATGGACAGAGCAGAGATTTACCATGTGGATTAGACACAGAGACCCAGGATGAGACTGATTCATGCCTATAACTTTCCTGGGAAATCTGACCACCTCCATCCCTTCACTCTGCAAAGAATGCAACTGCTGTGTCATTCAAATTAAGGAACTTTCCCTGGGCAATCATACTCATAGGCCAAATTCCCTAGTTATTTGCAACCTCTTGGCCTTATCCTCTATAGACAAGCAATAATACGACCAGTGATAATTGTTCATCTCAGCAAAGTGGGAAAAGGGTCCAGTGCCGGTTCTGCTATTGCTTAGCTCTTTGAAATAAATGACAATAATATGTTCTGGGCTCTTTGTCTTCTTTAATCCTCATAGCAGCTTTTTTATTTGCTTTCATTATTATCTTTATTTTAAAGGTGAGGACATTGAAATGACTACACAGACCGTCCAAGCTCACATAGCTAGCAAGGGGTAGAACCCAGATGGTTTGATTCCAGGGCCTATGCTCTTGGCACAGGTCTACAATCCCCCCTGAAGTTACTTAATGTTTCTATTTCCTCATCTCTCCCTTCATAAGTAAAGTGGAAACATTTCTCTGTGTGTATTCAAGCCAGCAAGCCATGCACTGATGATAAAATAGAGGCAGTTCTTTGAGTTCAAGGGAAAATAGACAAATAGCTGGTGCTACCTTCAGAGAATTTCCCCATTTTTTTTTTTTTTTGCACAATTGCAATTTGTACTTTACATTCTTAAAATTTTTTTACTATTTTTGGTTGAAGGGTACAGAATTAATTTAATGTAGTTTTTCTTCAGAAGCATGTTGGGAACATTTATTGAAGAAGTGGAAAAGAGAAAGAATGGCTGGTGGAGGCTGGGCACGGTGGCACACGCCTGTAATCCCAGCATTTTGGGAGGCCCAGGTGGGCGGATCACCTGAGGTCGGGAGTTTAAGACCAACCTGGCCAGCATAGTGAAACCCCGTCTCTACTAAAAATACAAAAATTAGGCAGGCGTGGTGGCAGGTGCCTGTAATCGCAGCGACTTGGGAAGCTGAGGCAGCGGAAGTGCTTGAACCCGGGAGGCAGAGGTTGCGGTGAGCCAAGATCGGACCATTTCCCGTGTATCAGATTTTAGGCATTGCTTAGTCCTCACTGTGACCCTGGCAAATGGACAGAAGAAAGGAATCTATTTCACAAACGCAAAGGCTGAGGCCCAAGAGGAGAGCTGGCTAGCTCAAGGTTGAGTGTTCTCTGTGTGTGCTTTCTGATGCTCAGAATAAGATGCTGCTGGACCTCTCATTGCTGAGGGTATCAGACTCTATGGCCATATGGCAGGTGCATGATTACTGAAACATTTTTCAGCCTTTCACTTTCTCACCTGAATGTACTGCCATCTCTGTTCCCACTCCTGAATTCAGGGGCCCAGCGATGCATGGAGAAGCAGTCTCCAACCTGTTGAATTAGATGATGGAAAAAAAATAAAAGCCTGGCATTGTTCTGAGTCACATGATGAATAGTCATCACTTTAACCAGGCACCTTTCATATGTAGAGGTGGCACTAAGTTAAATAATCACCAGGCCTGGCACTCCCTAATTAGGAGATATGAACCAAGCATTTCAGTTTCACTGACTCTATCTTTCTTTCTTTCTTTTTCTTTCTTTCTTTCTCTTTCTTTCTCTCCTTCCTTCCTTCCTTCCTCTCTCCCTCCCTCCCTCCTTTCTTTCTCTTTCCTTCTTTCTTTCTTTCTTTCTTTCTTTCTCTCTCTCTTTCTTTCTTTCTTTCCTTCTTTCTTTCTTTTTTTTCATAGTCTCTGTCACCCAGGCTGGAGTGCAGTGGTGCAATCTCGGCTCACTGCAACCTCTGCCTCCCAGGTTCAAACAATTTTCCTGCCTCAGCCTCCCAAGTAGCTGGAATTACGGACGTGTGCCACCATGCCCAGCTAATTTTTTGTATTTTTAGTAGAGACGGGGTTTCACCATGTTGGCCAGGCTGGTCTTAAACTCCTGACCTCAGATAATCCACCCACCTGTTTCTTTATTATGTGAAGGTTGTAATAGCTGCTGAATAAACCCTATATGTGCAAAAGTGCCTTTTAAATGACAAAATATTTCAAAAATCCCAGGTATTGATAATATCACAGCTGGCTACAACCTCCAAACTCATATAGGGAGATATTCAAAAGTGAATTCAACATACTCAAGCATGCTAAACAGGAAGCTGCAGGAGTTTAATTTAGATCAGTTCAGCTTTGTCCTACAGTAGGTGTTATGGACTGACTTGTGTCCCCCCAAAAAATCACACACTGAAGCCCTAAATCACAATTTGATTGCATTTAGAAATAGGACATCTAAGGAGACAATTTAGGTTAAATGGAGTCCTAAGGGTCAGACCTAATCCAACAGGACTGATTTGCTTATAGGAAGAGAGAGACACTAGGGGAACACAAGAACAGACAAAAGGCCATGGGGCGACACAAGGAGAAGATGCCCATCTATAAGCCAAAGAGAGAGGCAAGGGAAACTAACCTGCCAACACCCTAATCTTGGTTCCTTCAGAACTTCGAGGAATAAATTCTGTTGTGCAAGCCACCCAGTTTGTGGTATTTTGTTATGCAGCCTGAGCTGACTAATACAATAGGTGTGAAAGGAAAATAAAACTTGGGGACCCCCAAATCACTAAGCTGAAGGGAAAATTCAAACTGGGAACTGCTTAGGTCAAACCTGCCTCCCATTCTATTCAAAGTCATCCCTCTGCTCACTGAAATAAATGCATATCTGATTGCCTCCTTTGGAAAGGTTGATCGGAAACTCAAAAGAATGCAGCCATTTGTCTCCCACTTACCTCTGACCTAGAAGCCCCCTCCCCTCCTTCAAGTTGTCCTGCTTTTGCTTCGAGTTGTCCCACCATTTTGGACCAAACCAATGTTCATTTTACATGTGTTGATTGATGTCTCATGTCTCCCTAAAATGTATAAAAGCAAGCTGTGCTCTGACTACCTTGGGCACATGTCACCAAGACCTCCTGAGGTTGTGTCATGGGCATGCGTCCTCAACCTTGGCAAAATAAACTTTCTAAATTAACTGAGACCAGTCTCAAATCTTCGGGGTTCACATAGGCAAGAACAAGAATCTCTCACATATATGACATATATATGCCATATATAAGATTTATATGATATATACATACGGCATATGGGGATATACACCTTCTCTCCTTGGTTATTGAGAAATTATTAACATCTCTAACACCACACTGTAACAATTTTCTGGCCATATCTGGAAAAAGTAGCATGTCAGCCTTAATAGCTTATGTGCACCTCTGCTGCTCTGTTGGCTTGATGGCAGTGCCTCTCCCCGCCCCAGAGAGCCTGAGTCTTTTCCAGATCTCTGCAGAGTAGACTGTGCATTCTGTTGTGGTCTCCTGCTCTGATCTGTTTCCAGATATAAAGAAAGACACATCAGCGTCCTTAGCCCTTGTTTACTTTGGCCTTTTGCATCTCTAGAAGCTGACTCTGAACAGATATTAACTGCACGTGCAGTTAATAAGAAACATCAGGCAAGGGTAATTATTATCCTATTTTGCTATTTTAAGTAAATGTGTTCTCATAAAATATAATCTGAATTGCTACTCAAATAATGTGTGTTGTATATTTTTATAAAAAGGTTGGAAATACTTAGAAATCTTTATATATATATGATATTATATAATATATAATTATATTATATTGCAGATATATATTATATATTTATGTATTTATATCTGCAATACTATATATAAATATATATTTATATCTGCAATATTATATATTATATTGCAGTTACATATATTTATATATAGTATTGCAGATATAAATATATAAATATATAATATATATTTATATCTGCAATATTATATAATTATATTATATTGCAGATATATATATAAGCCTATATATATATATATATATCTGCAATATAATGTTGAAAATTGTGCACCAAAGTTCATAAATCTTATAGTAGAAGATCTTATGGCCTGAATTACTCAGTTACTTGGTTTGACTTTTCATGTGTCACTATTCACTTGACTATGTGGCCATAAGTGAGGGGAGGACTTGGAAATTTTCTGCTGAGTTTGGTTATTGATGTTGATCAGTATGTGAATCAGAATCTATAAATCTTTGAATCTTGCATTTTTATTACATATATTTGAGCAGTTTCTCTGTGCTCATTACTGTGCTAGCTTACTCACCTAACAGTGGAACAAAATCATAATACGTATTTACAACTGGTGGAATTTCTTTTTTTTTTTTTTCTGAGATGGAGTTTCCCTCTTATTGTCTTGTTGCCCAGGCTGCAGTGCAATGGTGCAATCTCGGCTCACTGCAACCTCTGCCTCCCGGGTCCAAGTGATTCTCCTGCTTTAGCCTCCTAAGTAGCTAGAATTGCAGGCATGTGCCACCATGCCCAGCTTATTTTTTGTATTTTTAGTAGAGATGGGGTTTCACCATGTTGGACGGGATGGTCTTGAACTCCTGACCTCAGGTGATCCACCCACCTGGGCCTCCCCAAATGCTGGGATTACAGATTGAGCCACCATTCACCTCTTCTTAATGTTGCCTAAGGACATTTGCTAAAATGCCTCAAACTACAACATTGTTAAGTTTTCAGCATCTTCTCCATCTTCTGTTTCCCCAACCCCAGACAAATAAATGACACCTTCTGTCATTGACCCTCAGGGTCTTGAGAGGTAATGCCTGGTGCTGCTGGATCTGAACAAACTCTAAGTAGAGTGGAGGAAGCAGAGGATTGGAATAGAAATTCAGCTTAAGTGGGTCATAGACCTTGTGTTCAGGCATTGGGAGTTGGCAGCAGCCCATGGCCTGGGGCTTAAGGGCCTGGATAAGAAGATGAAGCTCTTGAAAGGATTTAAGTAGCAGCCTGCAGAGGCAAATGTGATTTTCAGGCAGTAAAACAGTTGAAAATTCTTTTATTCCTGTCTTGCAGACATTAACTGGCAGCATAAGTATGGTAATATGTGCCGTAAATGGGTAAATATGTAAATGCTACAGCCTTCTTTGCATATTCATCTCTGATATGCACCAAAAGGAGCTGTCTGTCATAATCAGCCATGTCAGAACAATAAGGGAGGAAAGCAGATGAATTAAATGAGGTAATGCTGCTAAGGGTGTCTGTTGGGTTTACGTTTTATATAATGTTTTTATTATAACTCAATACAGTCAACTCTAAAATTCTGACAAATGTTAGAGAGACTAACAAAATCAGAATATAGGAATAAAAGGCATGCCAAATAATTCAAACCTTCAAATGTTTTATGTTTTACTTATGAAGATCATTATGTCAAAAGTAATTTTATTTTTCCTTTGGTGGGTCTGGAGGCAAAGTAAGAATGATGGTGGTGGTTATTGAGTGAGTGTGGGGTGGAGTGGGGAAGGATGGTTGAGTTTTAGTCCTCAAGATAATTGGATCAATTTGCTGCCTGAATTTGCTTATATTGTATTAAACACATACGACTTTTCTTGTTAATTTTTATAACCTTTTTACTGGCAATAGATGTGGTCCTGTTGGCAAAATTGTCCTCAGCCTGCTTTGCTGGTCTTTTCAAATTAAGCCACCTAGTCACAGTGCATTCCTGTATAGATGCAATTTGTAGATTCCGGTAAATATTTAAATGTTTGTTGTTCTAGCTCCTTTGAGGTAGGTGAGCAGTGATGATTTAGTTCGACTAGAGCCCGCTGCAGCAAAACTAAGACTGATGGAGTTAGTCTTCAAGGCCTTTTCCTCCTCTGTTCTTCATTTCTTTGCTTCTCATCCTCTTTTCCAAGGCTAGCAGTCCCAGGAGACAGAGACCTTTTAGAACATCTCTTGAGCACAGCAGATTGAGGCAACTGATCTAGTATTGCTTGCTTTGGAGAACTGTGTTATCTGACACTTATGTGACTCATGAAAACCTTAGCAGGAGAAATTAGAGACTCTGCCTAGTAGCTTAGTGTGCTTAGAGATTCATTACATAAAGCAGCTCACAACCTACCTCCCAATTCAGGCAGAGTTTGAGGGCTGAGACTCAAAACATCTAAATTTCCTCCCAGCTCCACCACTCACTAGCTGGGGCTGGTGCATCAGCCTCTCCAAGCTTACTTAATTATCTGTAAAATCTGCTGAATTATCTTAATTCAACTGGCCCTGCCTCTCAGGGTTGCATAAGGGAAGAAAAAAGTGGAAAATGCTGAAAAAAAAGTGTAAAGCATTTTAGAGTGTGATATTAAATGTTTAGGTCTATCTCCAAATATAACAGATTTTTAAGATCCTTCTTGTAAGAATCCTGTAAAAAATGAGTTATATTGTCTCTGGACCCAAGAACACATTTACCTGCTCTTTCCCAAACCAATAGAAAGAAAGCTACAAATTGTAT
Source organism: Pongo abelii (assembly GCF_028885655.2). Lineage (NCBI taxonomy): Eukaryota > Metazoa > Chordata > Mammalia > Primates > Hominidae > Pongo > Pongo abelii. The sequence goes on from NC_071992.2 coordinate 72,500,144, forward strand.
CAAGAGATTATATAATCAGGTCAAAAGTTAAGGCCAGAATTGAAGTTTTGGTGAAGATCTAACTTTGAAAATTTTGGGTTATGAGTGTGAATGCTATCAATTCTGCCTTCTGCAGTCACGTGCAGTGATAGGACAGTATTTCACTCTGGATAGAATTCTATGGCTCCCTAGTGGAAAGAGAGAGATCATTTAAATTACCAGTGGGATAAAGGATGTCTCATGTCTTATCCAGGAGAAATAAGGATGACCGGCCCAATCAGTTAAATAGTATTTGTCTCTACCTACAAATACTACCTGTACTTAAAATACTACCTACAAATAGTATTTGTTTCTACATTGAATAGATAGTGACACTGAGTGGGGGAAGTTGGCTATGGAGTTAAAGACACCAAACCAAAATGACCTAAAATTTTACATCATCTGAATTTCAATAGGAAGTGTCGCAGTGTATTTACTAACAAGTCAGATTCTTCTCACTATTTAAATCACTACCTTGTATAAAATTACATGCATAGATAGATATACATTTTATTATTATTATTTTTTTGGAGATGGAGTCTTGCTCTGTCGCCCAGGCTGGAGTGCAGTGGCGTGATCTCGGCTTATTGCAAGCTCTGCCTCCAGGGTTCATGCCATTCTCCTGCCTCAGCCTCCCAAGTAGCTGGGACTACAGGTGGCCACCACCACGCCCAGCTAATTTTTTTGTGTATTTTTTAGTAGAGACGAGATTTCACCGTGTTAGCCAGAATTGTCTCGATCTCCTGACCTTGTGATCTGCCCGCCTCGGCCTCCCAAAGTGCTGGGATTACAGGGGTAAGCCACCACACCTGGCCAGATATACAACTTACATATACAAAAACATCATTTGGTACCTATACTAGTACCATAACAATCACCTTTAACTGGCAAGTCTCTGTGCTCTTTTTGCCTGAGAAAACTTTTAACAATCTATACAATAAAATAAGGAGACGACAAATAATCCAATCACCTTCCTTAATATTTCAGACAATGATATTTGCTGTGTCACTGGTTAAATATCAAGATGATGACTTTTTTTGCATGAATTAAATGAAGTAATGCTATTTCTTTGTCACAGAGACAAAGCTTGTTTAATCTTATTTCAAAGTTGAAGACTTATCCATCTAACAATTATGTTAATATATAATGCAGTTTGATGAACTAGATTCACCAAAAACTCAAGATTTCTTGGATAATTTTACACTTCCAATATTGAAAATCTTCAACCTCGATGCATACTAAAATCCAATATGACAGAGAAAATCCAATATGTTTTCTCTACTTTTTGGGTTTTCAGGATAGCAGGCAGGGAGGGGGTGTTCTGTTCTAGGAGAAAACTGTGCTCAGTCCCGGGGAAGGAGGGCAGCCTGATGTACAGCAGAAATGGAAGCTGGCTCAAGGTGGCCAACCAGACCTGGTGCTTAGAGGGCTGGATGCAAAACTGTGCTGGGGAAATAAGCCGGGGCCAGTGATGAATGTCCTTTATAAGCCCAGCAGAGGAGTTTGACTCGATCTCCAAGAACATTTGGGAGAGCTCTGGTTTTGGCATCAAACACAACTGAGCACCCACCTCGGCACCCTGTGTTCCACCCAGGAGCCGTCAGACGGCTCAGTGATCTGCCCTGAGGTGCAGTTTCCTCAGGTATAGTGAAGCGCTGAGGGTTCCTGGGGAGGTTTAGCAAGGCAGGGAAGGTTATTATACACAGGCAGCTGGCACGGGGCTAACAACTTTAAAAAATCACTCTGGTGATGCAAATTCAAAGCAGGCTTCAATCTAATCCTGCTCTGAGGACTGGACGAAGTTCTCAAATCAAGAATGTTTTCATTGGGTGGAGATAATATCACTCTGCTATGCTGCAAAGTACCATCATTAGATCATGGCTAAGAATCAAGCAAATCAAGCTCATCCAGGCCCCTCTGGTATTTTGAATTATCCTCAAGATAAGACATAGCACCTGCACTTGAGAAGCTCAGGGTCTAAGAGGGATGATGGAAAAATACATGGATGATTACAACATAAGAGTGTAACAGAGCGAGGAACAGAGGCCCCAGGGAGCAAGGAGATCCCAGGGAGCAAAGAGGAGAGCGAGCTCACTCCTCGATGGGAAAATGAAGGAAAATGTTTTGTTTGAGCATTTACCAGGCGGGCACAGGGAACAACAGCATCTGCATGTGCCACGCTCGGGTGATGGAGACGATTTGATTTGATCAAGCAGGATGTGCTGGAAAGAGCGGAGGCTGAGGCAAGACTGCAGAGCTAGGCTGAGTGAATGAAGGGCTGGGTGAGGTCTGTGAACTGCTGGGCTTGGGTTTGTAGCCAGTAGGGAACCTGAGGAACTTTCAAGGGAAGAAGAACTCTGTGATATTGGATGATAATTAACACTGCAGAGGTGGGTGGATTCTATCCTTCTGATCTCCCAGACAACAGTTAGGTTTTTTGTGGCCAAAAATGCTAGGAGAGCCATATAATTATATAACACCTCCAGAAGCACATAAATATAGCTTTTTACAATTTTAAAAACATGTCATAGGAAAAAGCTTTATTGATATTTCTAAATTTTCCTTTCCTCCTCCTCCTGTCCCATCCAAAATAAAGTGTTTGGCTATAAATACAGACACTGTCATATGCTCTTTATTGTTATTTATGTCCTCAAAATTTCATTTTCTTATAGTTAAATACAGGCTCATTTCAGTTCATTTTTATAGCAAACATAGAAGGTTGCAGTGAATCTGTGAATATAAACCATAAACCTAAATTATAATACAGATGCGCAAATAAGACTGCAGGTGATCCTACAACTAAAGATAGCCAATGGTTTGGAAGAGGTGGCTGTTTTGAAAACAGAAAATTTATTTAAAGCCCTCAGAAGCCAGTTTTATTCTCTGCTCATTGTCCATTTGGTTTGGAAGTAGCTTGGCAATGCCATAATTTTCACTTCTTTTGACAAATACTGCCTTTGCTTTGACACTGCCTCCTCACTCCCTCCTCACTTCACATTTTCCAGGCATTTCCTGCCAAGCCACATTTACCATTTTTTTTTTCATTTACAATTCTGGCCAACCATCTCCTGGCTTTCCTTACAGTGAGTCTCTTTAAGCACCATAACAGCTCTTCTGAACAACTTTCTCTTTGAACTGCATAAGAGTAACTTGGAGACTGGAATTCTGGAAACCAAATGATGGGCTGAATATAACTTATGTCCTCAATCAAACTGGCAGCTTGGTACCAACTGTTACTGATCTGGCTTGATATGAAATGTATGACATTTGGATCAGTCCTCAAAGTTCCCACCACCTATTTTTTTCATCAATATATGTTTAGAAATTTCTACTGAAGACGAAAAATTTAGAAAAACATTGTTTTGTGACTTGTTTGAGCTACATAAAGATTTCTCAGGATCTAAGTCGCTTCTGAGTGATGGATGCTTTAGGGAGGTGAAGTAATGATAGCCTCAGCATTAAATTAGGAATCTGGGAAAAAAAAAAAATGAAGGTGCCCTGATAAGCCTCTAATTTACTATAAAGAGTAGGAACTTGGGACCAAGGAGGACTATCAGTCATTGTCAATGATTGATTTATGATATTACTACTTTTAAAAATGATAAATTCCAGACTACGGATAGAATCTAGTAGGTGCTGAACTGTTCAGGATGTGTTCTAGTTGGAGTGCTTTTGGCTGAAGCTGCATGAGCCTCAGGAAAGCCAGCCCGGGTCAGGGTGTGTGCTCTGAAAGCAGCGGTCCCAGGCAGGCTCGGGGAAAATGCGTTGACTCTGTCATGCATGGTTCTTGCAGCATTGCCCTCTGGAGCCAGTGCCCTGGCCCTGCTGGGATGGCTGGGCCTGCCTTGCAGCAGAGAAGTCTGATGGAAAGTTACTGTCCCAGGACCCCCAGCAACAGAGACACCCAGTCCTGGTGGACCCTCCACACCAATTCCAGGGAAGGAGAAGAGGCTTCTGGCTTATTAAAGACTCTCCTAAGGATCAAATTGGGCATGAAACCAATAATTTTTTTTTTTTTTTGGAGACAGTCTCACTCTATCCCCCAGGCTAGAATGCAGTGGCGTAATCTCGGCTCACTGCAACCTCAGTCTCCCAGATTCAAGTGATTCTCCTGCCTCAGCCTCACGAGTAGCTGGGATTACACGTGCCCACCACGACAGCAGGCTAATTTTTGTATTTTTAGTAGAGACAGGGTTTCGCCATGTTGGCCAGGCTGGTCTCGAACTCCTGACCTCAGGTGATCTGCCTGCCTCGGCTTCCCAAATTGTTGGGATTACAGGTGTGAGCCGCTGCGACTGGCAGAAACCAAAAATTTTAATTCCCAGAATAATTTCCTAGGAAAATACCAATGTGTGTTGAATATGAAGAAATAAAATCCACTTACATCATTTTTTTTTCACTTGTGGTTGGTATATTGTTATGCAGACTGCTGCAAAATGAATCTTCAGTTGAGGTAAGATTTGGGCCCATGTCCTCTACCACTTTATCTTGTGGGGGTTGTCCTGTAGATGCTGGCACCAGCTCTCCCAAGGGAAATCTCAGCACTTCTCCTCCCTGCTCTGTTACTTGGGCAACTTCCTTAATCTTTCTTTCCTTTGATTTCTTTATATGTAAAAGAAGAGTAATCAAAGAATCTCCTTTATAGGGATGTACTGACAAGCAAGTTAATATATATGAAATACTTATTCCGGGCAGATTGTGAGCGCTATAGAAAGATTTGCAATTATTGTGAGTATTAATAAATAGTAGTCAATGAAAGCTTCCTGGAGGAGAAAGGGCCTATTCAGCATGGCATGTGTGTTTCCTTGCTAGTTCTGTCAGTCTTCCGTGCCTGCTATACCTTCTCTTCATCCCCAGCCCCCTCATTTCTACTTCCTCCCTGCCAGTTTCAGCCTCAGAGGTAAATGCCCTCAGGGCTGGTGAAGATCCTCTCTGATGTCACAACACACACACACACACACCACGTCTTAGTCAGCTCAGGCTGCTATAATAAGATACCATGGACTACGAGTAGCTTAACAGCAATTTTTTTCCTCACAGTTCTGAAGGCTGGGAAAACTAAGATAAAGGTGCCAGCCAATTTGGTTCCTAGGGAGGACCCTCTTTCTGGTTTGCAGAGCTGTGTCCTCATGTGGCAGAGAGGTCATCTCTGTCATCTCTTCTTACAAGGGCACTAATCCCATGATGGCGGCTCTGTCCTCATGATCTAATCACCTCTCAAATGCTCTGTCTCCAAGCATCCTCACATTGGGGATTAGGGCTTCAATAAATGAATTTGGGGAGACACAAACATTCGCCCCATAGCCTACTCTCGTTCTCTCACACACACAGAACACATTTTTATTCTGCAACTTTCTTTTTCCCTAAACAATATAAACTGATATTTTATTGTTTTAATAGATATAGACCTGCCTCATTCTTTTCAAAGACTATGCAGCCTTCCTTAACTTAACCAAAATTTATTTTTTGCCAGTCCCTCACTGACGAGCATTTTGATATTTTCCTTAATTTTTATTTTTAAAATCATACATACAACAACCTTGTATGTATGATTCTACAGAGTAAATCTGTAGAATGAATTTCTGAAAGTGGAAAAATTGCCAAAGAGTAGGGGTATTTATAATATTGACATTTATAAATTGTCCTCCAAAAATTACCTTCTATGTTATTTAGAATACTATAAATCCCATACAAATATTGACTCAATCCCAAACAAATATTGATTCATTTAATTCTCAAACCATCATAGGAGATACATACTATCATTACTCTCTCCAAACCAAGGCGCAGAACTGGTTAGTCGGCTGTCCAAAGCCATACAGCTGAAAATTGAAGACAGGAGGTTAAAATTTAAGCCGTTGGGAACAAGGGTACCCATTCCTCCCTCTCACACCACACATAGAGTTGCTGATCGAGGCCAAAGGCATCAGTTAGGCTTATCTGTGCCCATCTGTTTATTGGCCATCTACATAATTTTTTCCTGTGATCAATCTTTGCCCATTTTTCTGAGGGTTAGGTTTTCTCACATTTATTTGTAAGAGATCTTTGTTAATAAAATTAGCCTTTGTCATGTGTGATGTAGTTGTTTTTCCTTGTTTTTTTTTAACTTTGTTTTCAATTTGTTTTCTCATAAATATTTTAAAATTTTTGTTAGTCAAATTTGTCTAACTTTTTTATGGTTTCTAAGTTTCATGGAATGCTTAGAAATTATTGGTATTATATTTTAAAATATATTTACATCCTCCAAGATGGTTAAGATTTTTAACAATATTTACATCTTTGTACCATTTGCAATTTATCTTGCTATGAGGTATAAGTATTTCAACTTTAATTTATTCTAATTGACTAGACAGTTGATCCATAGTTTACCTGCTTATTTGAAGTTTCAATATTATAATATAAGTTTCCATATGTTCTTGGCCTTCTTTCCAGCCTTGTTTTTGCCCCATACATTATATTTCTGCATCAGTTCTGAATTTCTTTAATTGTATAGCTTTGAATTGTCCCCCTATTATTTATTTGGGCTGATCTACTTTATTACTTTTGTTTTTCAAAATTCTCTGGCTATGCATGTTTAGTCTTTTGTTTGAGTTTACCTTTTAACAGTGTAATTTGGATCCCATAAAGTTAGTAAACTAAGGAAAATTGACAGATTTTCAAAGTCAGTCAAATTAGCCTTTGAGAGAGAAAGGAAAATGATTGGAAGAAAGGTCCAGTGTGACACTGTAGGATGATGACTTAATGAGAAGTGTGGGGTAAAATTAGGCCACCCAGCTGAGGGAGCATGACATAATAGTTAATGCTACTATGCCCATTGCAGATATTAAATAATTAGAAACATAAAATTTTAGAGCTGGGTGGCACAATAGATATAATCTAATCTAATTTACTTATTTTACAAGTGCAAAAACTGAGGCTTGGAGAGGTTAAGGCATGTGCAAGTTTACAGAGCTAATAAGTAATAAAATCAGGATTAAATACTGATTCTCAGTCCAGACAGAGGAGTCACCTGTGATGTGATCACAGAATCTTGAATATGAGAATAAGAAAAAAATTATTAACTTAGCTGCTGTTAACTGATAGACTGACACATACACTGGAGTTATGTGTAGATCGGGACACCCAGGAATGCTATGCGCTATTGAGAAGATGTGAAGCCAGGCAATGCAGCAACATTGGTGGGAGAGGCACCATAACGTGGGGAAGGCACAGTAGCGTGGGCAACCATGCTAACACCAGGAGAGAACAGGACCGCTGGCCATCGGCTTGGAATCAGAGGAGTTGTGTGCATTTCCCTTGGAAATCAGACTTGGAAGATCTCAGCAGGAAATGTGTGTTTCCCTCAAGAGTGGATTAACCATTTTCAGTTTAAACTGGGTAAGAAAATAACAAGCTATTGATATGTAGAGTGATGCTTATCTCTGCTTTCAAACATCACTCAGAAAGAAAATATTGCAGGCCTTAAGTATGAGTTGTGCTTTTAATATGTAAATTAAATGAGTTCTTTGACAAAAAATAAATAAAATTTATGTATTCTCAAAAATCCAAATTCAATAAAGAAATGCAATATCCGCAATGATTGTGGCAGATGGATTAAAAAAACAAAATTTCCTAAAATGCGTATTTACCTTACAGCTGGTGCTAGTGTCTTGAAATGATCATTCAGTTCAAAAAAATAAATAAATATTCTTTTATAAAGAAATTCTGTATGAAGTTCCCTTTTTAACCTCAGAGTAGACAATAGGATGTTATTCAGAGCATTCACTTTGAGTTTTGGCCAGTTCCTTGTAGTTCTTGTGAAGACTTTACAAAGACAGTTGTGATGCTAATACCCTCCCCAGGGGTCTACTCTAGACCCTTCTGAATATTCCATTTAGCTAATCATACCAGCCATCTCTGATATTCTTTATAGAGTTGAATTTGATGACTTCCAAAAAAGATTTTAATAAAAGAAAATCATCAACCTTGAAAAAATTCTGCACTGGAAACTACTGCAATCCTGATCTTTTCCATACAGAGGAGTGGCTCTCATTCTTGTTTCCAGAAGTTATGGCAGGATTAGGAGCCCGGTCTTACTTGCTTATTAGTGTGAGCCAAAACATTCCACAGTTGTCACTCAGATGAGCTGGTGCTGTTAGCAGCAGTGAATCTGAGCAGATCTGCGCAACTTGATTCTTGCCTCCTTGAAGAAAAGAATTTGTCCAAGGGGCATAAGGCAGAGTGAGAGACTGGGGCAGGTTTTAGAGCAGCAGTGAAAGTTTATTAAAAAGTTTTAGAGCAGGAACAAAAGGAAGTAAAGTACACTTGAAAGAGGGCCAAGTGGGTGATTTGAGAGATTCAAGTGCCCTGTTTGACCTTTGAGTTGGGTTTTCATACATTGGCATGCTTCTGGGGTTTTGTATCTCTCCTCCCTTGATTTTCCCTTGGGGTGGGCCATCCACATGAGCAGTGGCCTGCCAGCACTTGGGAGTGGTTGTATGTGTATTATGTTTACCGAAGTTGTGCACATGCTCGCTTGAGGCATTTTTCCCTTGCCAGTTGAATGTTCCTAGAGAAAGGTCATAGAGCAGTTAAATTCCACCATTTTGCCTTTTAGTGTGCATGCCTGAGCCCACTTGTCCAACTCCTGAGATCTTATTGGGAAGCTGCTGATTACCACTGGCTCTAGGTGTTTTCTATCTATTGGGAGACGGCCTTTCCCTGGCAGCAGCTGTGACCAATTATTATTTTAGCGGGACAGCTTAACAACCACTTGACCATCAGCTGATGGTATCCTGACATTCCTAATGAGGGGGGTGGGGGGCTTTCCTGCCCTGCTCACATCTGTAGAGCTACCCACCATAATAGTGCCATTGCCAGAAAGACACCATCAGACACAGCAACCTGGGTGCTGAAGAACTAGGATTAAGAAAAGGTAATTTTCTTGGGATCAATTTTTGGCCTGCCTGAATTCTCTTATTATAACTAAATACAACGTCAAAGCATGGTAACTTTCCTCCTCCTCAAACCTGGAAGTGTGGGATGTGTGTCGCTAGTGTAGGGTAAGTTTAGCCCAGATACCATGGGAGGAAAAAGGAAGAAGGGATATGGGGAGAACACTAACTACTTAATGAACATAAGAACATAAAATAATAAAGTCCAGGAAATCCAGTATTGTATATATACAAAATTGAATTTTATATATATAGTGTATTATTATATATGTATGTGTATACACATATACACACTTATATTTGTGTATATACATGTACTATAGGCACATGTGTGTATATATAGTCAAACACACACACATACTGTCACACACATATATATTTGAAAGACTTGGTAATTTTAAAAGTTTTTTACTCCTTACTTTCGCTAACATCTTACAGATGTATGACGGGGGCAAGTTGAGGAAGAAAGGGTACTGTATTTGTGAAAATTGATAAATCATTCTACCATTAGCAACCCTTTCGCAAAATTTTTTTTAAAAAATGGTTTCCTAACGGCAGAATAAGTCAGATCTCTAAGACTAAAAGAAGGGAAACTTGGAAAGTGAAGAAGCAGGAAAGGAATCCAGACCAGCAGGGGTTGGTACACACACCTGGGAATGGGAGGCTTTGGTTAACGCTGACATCTGAGCTGGTTTCATTGCCCTTTTGCCATTGTGAGCCTGACTTGGTTCATGAAAATGAAAAACACAAAAGATCCAAACATTAGACTTATTATTATGTCAAACTAAAATAACTTTAGTGTTTTATTTCTTGTTCTTTGTTTTAAATCATTTTCGACCCCATATGGATTTTTCCTAAAATGCAACTTACTGACTCTATTGCCAGCATTTCTTCCACAGAAGAGCTGCATTGCTCTCATTAAGCCAGAACAACCATAGGAGTCTGCCATTCCTAGGTGAGTTCATCAGGTGAAACAAGAATCCATGGGAAACGAGTGGTTGGTAGCAATGTTTTTGGTATGCGAGAGCCTCAGCCTGCTTAATATTTGTTCAGAACTTACACCTTCGTTAAATTAATTCAAGTTGGTATGAATTCAACATGTGCAATTAAAACCAGGTAGAAATTAGAAGACACTTGAGTCTCTTCTATAATCCCTTAAACTCTAATTTATTTCCTGAAACAATGTTAAGGGTTTTTCAAATGCTTTTCTGATACTAAAGGAAGTTTCAGCTTATTAGGGAAAACATATAGGGGATCTGGAAAGCGGCATTGGCCCCATAGACCTGCCTGTGTTGACAGTCCAGCAGGGCTTTGAAGACCTTCTTGCCTCTTGAGGTGTCACCACTTTCAACATGACAGATGCTGTCTTTAGAGCAGGTGTACTGCCACAAGTTGCTTGGCAAACATTGTTCCCTTGTGGCAAGTTCTTACATATGAGGTAATAGTATATACATATATGTGTGTGTATATATATGTTTCTTTCTTACGAAATCTCAGAGTAAAATAAAAAAGATTCTTTGGACTTAATTCAGTTAGCATTGTAAAATAATTATATTACAAGATATCATCTCATTTTGGGGCATTTCTATGTAATCTCAGAAAATAAATAAAAATCTGCAGCAAAAATGTGTCATACTAGAAATACAACCTGGGGGAAAATGGCACTTATAGAAAAATGGCACTTATAGAATGCCCACTGAGTTTCAAGGCATTTCTACACACTATCCTATCTATTTTCTACCTGGGCCTGTGAGGTCAGTCTATTATTCCCATTTTTCAGATGAGAAAATTAAGGCTCAGAAGAATAAACTTGCGTGCTCAACTCCACCCTATGGCTCAATGGCAGACCTGTGATTTGAACTCACACCTGACTTATTCCAAAGCCTATGTTCTCTGTTTTCTTTAAGCATATTTCATTATCAAGTGTGCAAATTTTGAACATTCACATCTCCAACACGCATCTTTTCTTTGATGTGACTAGCATAGATTTGCTCTTGCTGAAATGTTACAGAGAAAGGGTGATTTCTCCTATTAAATTAAAGATCTTTAGTTTCCTGGTACCTAGAGAAGTTCAAAGGTTTCTAAGCTCAGAGCCATTACTAATAAGGGCATCTTTGGATTAAATGAGTGAAAGGTTTTCATAGAGAAATCATATTAAAAAGTTCTTTATTTCCCAATGCCTTAGTATATGGGAGTTTAATATTGGAACAGTCTCTCATTAATCATAGTCTCTGCCCCAGGACCATTACTGGGGTGGGCAAAGGGTAGATGGGGGAGAGGTACTGACCATCAGGAAGAAGCCATAAAGGGTTTTCTGTTTTGTTTTGTCTTGCTATGGAGTGAAATTCATTTTTGTTTTCCTTAAGAAGGATTCAGTTCTACCTTCAAGTTCAGCACCTTATACTCTGTGAGTCTCACAAAGAAGATACCAGATTAAATAGAAAAATCACCCAATCCTTAGAGATGAAAAGTAGAATAGTGGTTGCCAGAAACTTGGGATGAAGAGGTAATGGAGGGGTAGTGGGTAAGAGGTAGATAGAGTCAGTTTGGGAAGATGACCAGTTCTGGAGCTGAAGGGTGGAGATGGCTGTACACAATGTGAATGTACTTGCTGACTGAACTGTACTTAAAAATGGTTAAGATGGTAAATTTTATCTCGTGTATTTTCCCACAATTAAAAATAAATAAATAAAAATCATATATCCTGATCCCCATTGGCTGCAAACTTTGAATGTACCTGATTCTGAAATCTAAAACCTATCTGTGATCATGTGAGGCATGTGGCTACTATACCCATCTACTTGCTAAATGGACACGCTGCAGTGCTCTGTGGAAGGGAACTAGATCTCAGTGAAGATTTTCTGCCAGTTCATTGCTGATCTTTTTCCTCGAACAACTGTGAATATTCCCTGTATTATCTATAATACTCTGAAATTATATCTGGCATTCACAAATATTATCTTTTTTTTATTTTTTATTTTTTTTTGTATTTTGATTCCACGCAGCAGCAAGGTATATCAGAAAGGACTCTGGAAGGGGACTGTAGTCTGAACTCTGGGGCTTTCGCACCATTCACCTTGGGCATGACTCACACCTATCCAGGCCTCTGTAGTGACCTGGATCTGCTTATCCTTGAGCACAACCTGAACCTCTCCCACCTGGGGACCTCTCAGAGAGACCATGCCACAGAGTGATTCCAGCATAAACTCCAGAGCCAGCCCAACTGGGTCTCAATCTCCGCTCCAGCAGCTATAAGCTGTAGGATCTTGGAGAAATTACATATCATCTCTGTGCTTCATTTTGCTCATCTGTAAATAGGCTAGTAGTAATAGCAGCTGCCTTAGAAGTCTGTTAGGAGCTTTAAATGAGTTAACATTTGTTAATCCTTGGAGAAGTGCCTGGCACACAGTAAGTGCTCCCTGAATGTTTGTTAATAAATAACTTCCACGTCCCTCCAATGCTTCTCACTCTCCTTTTTCTCTTCTTTCTTCCTCTGTGCTATGTGCCACATGTTCCTTCTCAGGAATTTTCTTTTGCAATCAATAAATTATTTAAAATCAAAACCCTAAAAGTCATTCACTAATTTTCCCATTTTATCATTTTCATTGCCCACTTGGTCTACCAGTTCTGACTCCTAATGCAACCTATCTATTTTGTTTTTTCAGCATAGCTTTAGCTCCAGTTCACCTCCTCCTCAGGGCTCATCAGTTCATTTCAAAACCTGCTCTGGTCCCCTCCTTCCACAACCCATCCTCGTAATTGCCACAATAACTACATTTCTTAAATAATAATGTTTACTGTTTTATTTTACTAACATGACATGGTACACCATGCTATGGACTTTGAATTGTTTTTAAAATGCAATGGAAATTCACGAAATGATTTTAACAAAGAGTGACATGATTTAATGTATGTTTAAAAAATGCACTCCGGGTGCTGTGTGAACAGAATTGTGGGGGCCAAGAAGAAACACAGGCCATCCCAAAACTGTGACCAAATAAAAGATGGAGGCAGTGCAGATGGAGGGAAGAAGACAGCTTAGAAATAGGGCTTGAAAGTCACAAAATAAAGCAGGGACAAAGCAGTACCAATAAATGTTTTATGACTGGTTGAGTAAAGAAGGCATTTGATTAACCTGCAAAATCTTATGCAAACACACTTTGTCATTCCCTGACTGGTTCACAGAAAATGTCAGTTGGAATAGTAAATGTTCATATCCATTTACTGTATTCAATATGTACCTTAAGTTACCATAGTTAACTTATTTCTGCATTGTTTTCTCTCTACTTGCAGCATTTGTGAGGCAAACATGTTCCAAAGAAGGCCAGGAAAAGCCCAGCCAGGTTGAATTCTGGGGAAAAATCACTGAAAAGATACAATGCATTTGAAACAAAACAAAACCAAACCAAAAAACACCTGCAGAAGTCCACTTGAAAAACCTGGGCTTATTCATTCTCTGTGCCTCCCATATTCTAGAAGATGTCTGCACATAGAATGTACAGAAAAATGTCTGTCTTTGCCCATGATGGGAGAGGAAAGGCCATTCTGTCTCTTGTTAGCAGATCAAGATTGGCATTAGAGCTCATCGGGGAGAACTGTGTCTTGACCAGCATCCTTGATCACTGAGGACACCGGTGGTCCTATGTTGGTGAGGTACCAGCTTTTCACACTCAGTCTTTTTCTAATGCTGTCACTCCAGAGCCATTTCTTAGCCAATGATCTCTGTCCTCTTGTCTCACATAAAGTGAACAGCCCCACCTCTGTTACATTCAAGTACTTATTATTTGTGTTCAAGTCTTTTGATGATAAGAATGGCCATAGTTTTCAAAGGATCTGGGGTTTTCCACCCATGCTTTCCTGCATTTTTTTCCCCTTTCATGTCACCATGACCTGCCACCACCTTTGTTCCTACCTGCCCAGGTCACGCCATGTTCCCTGAGCATGGGGGTGTGGATTGGTGGCACCTCATGATTTTATTTGTTAATGAATTTTTAACAATTAACATAGAAATTATTTGCCTTTATTCAGTAAATTAATATGAATTGAACATAAGAGTAGAGAATTCACAGTTTTCTAAGCAACAATTTCTGCTTTTAGGAAGTGTGAAGGCTACTTGAAGGGAGAGAACACCACAATAAAGAGTAGTTCATGATGCCACAGGGCAAGTACAAATACTCTTTTCCAAAAGCTCACAGGGAGGTGAGGTCTGTGGGGGGATGGAATCCACTCACAGAGGAATTTGAGCAGGATCATGAAGCCATAGAACATGCAGCGATGAGAGCCATGGAGAGGAAATGAACGCAAGATGTAATGGGTGTGAAAGATTATGAACCAACCCCATGCAGTTTACTGGGTCAACTGTGCCTATTAAAAGGCATATTTCTTTCATTAGCTATGCACTTTATGATCAGGTTTTATGCCCTGGCCCTATGAAAGGAACTTGAATGTAGAATGTTTCACAGGCAGGGTGGTCATTTTGATTAGAGCACTTGCCTCCTTACCAGCCCTGCTGCTTCCATAAACATTTCGTCAGGAATTTTCATCAGTTCACACTCTCTGTGAGGCTCTTTAGACATCCGAGCAATGCTGCCAAAGGGATGTTTGGGCTCTTAAATGGTGACGACAAAATAAACTTTTATGAAGCCTCTTGCTCAATAAACACAGCCTGGCATTTTAAATGTCAGCACATCTCAATTTTGTGAGAGGGTCTGCCTGAGAGGATTGACTTGAAACTACACAGCGAAGAGGAGGTGCTAGTCCACGTTTGCTTGTTCCATTTGCATGACCTGAAGATGGAGCTGCAGCAAGAGGGGAGGCACATGTCCAACAGCAAGGAAGCCGTCAAGAATCCTTTATTCTTGAAGGGTTATGCAACAGACTGGAAAGGAGCTCATTTTTCTTTGCTTTAAACACTTTGGTAAATGTAATATATTTCTACTTTTGGGGAAAGTTTAGGGACTTTCATAATCATGTTTGTGTTGACCTTCAACAGCAGAGATAAGCTGCTATTTAGCCTTTTGAACCCCGAAAAGAGACCCAGGACTCTTATACATTAAGTAGTGAATGCTGACTTTATTGCTCTACCAATAACATGGTGACCATTTCTGATGAAAGATTAGTAAGTAATCTCAAGGTAGTTCTCAACCTCTTCTTTCACAAGCAAAGCAAAACAACAATTGCGATATCCGTAGTCAATGCATTCCTTGATCTCACCTCAGTAACCAACTCTACCACTCCACCCCCTAAGTAGACACTCTAGTTGTTTTGTCTCTTATTCTCACAAAGTAACCCTTGAATGGTTATCTTAAAGTTAATTTTGCATTTAACAGAAAGAGTAAGGTTTGTTCTTTAAATAAAGCATGAGAGCTGAACTGCACGTATCATTTTTTAGGCCCTTCAACTTCTCAGCACGCTTGGTTTAGCCAAAGTATGGCATGGCTCAGGTGTTGAGTAAATATTTGTTAGATGAATATGTGAATCAATACCTAAAATAAGAAGCAGGCATATTGCCACACCTTGCTAAATATCTCTACGGTCCTAAGAGAAGAGGATCAGTGTTTAGTTTCATGATTTCCTTAAGTGTTAATTTCTATCTATGAATTGTCACAAAACTACACTTATAAATCACTCACACGGTCGTGCATTCCCTTTATCAGGAACAGCACCTGACACACAAATTCTAAGTAAACATTATTGAATGGATGAGTAGGTGGGAAAGCTGGGCTGTGCCTGATTCTGTGTGACCTTGTCTAAGATTTGAATATTCTAGGACAAATCACTGTTTTTTAGAGGATCCTCTGTGAGGTCTAAATATCATTGTGTGGCAAGGTGTAGAAAAAATTTGAGACCACCATACCCAAACAAAAACAAAAACAAGACAAAACAAAAAACACCAGGATGGGCACTCCTATTCCATAAAGGCAAGCTAGAGGCCACTGGCCATTTATTGTGCTTATTTAAAAATTTTAAGATTGATTTTTGTTTAGTTCAAAGGTACTCTGGGTTATCTGAGGACTGATTGTCTCTACTCTGTTGCCTAGTTATTTTACTAAATTCTGTGACCGTAGGTAAAGCCCTGAATACTTTTGGATCTTCGTTTTCTCATCTGTCAATGAACAGTTATCCTTCATAAAAGTGGGCACTTAGGGCAGTGTCAGCTACTTCGCAGTTGAAGAGAAACTATATTAATACTTAATTTGAAGATTTTTAGAAAAAATTTCATTTTATCAGTCAAGCCTTCAAATCTAACCATTCAATATCTTTCTTTTTCTTTCTGCCTTCAAACTATTTTTAGAATCAGCTGAAAAAAACCCCTGATAATGCAACTTGTTTTCACAGCAGTTCAGTTGAGCAGAATAACGGACCCTGGGGAGGACTAATTCTTGGCTCTCATTGCCTGGGCTTCTGGGTCTGTGAATAGTCATATACAGTGACTTTAATGGGTCGTAAAAAGACCATAAATCTATTGCAGAAATGGCCACATCTGTGTTTTAGAAAAGCAGTGGGGGTTTTTTAGTTATTTTATTTTAAAAGCTAACCAAAAATTGTAGTCATTTTTCTATATTTCTTTATTTTAAGTTCTTATTTGCAGGTATTAGGATTAAATGTAGCAGTGTTTTCCATCCTTTGTCTATATAGTTCAACGTATATGTGATTTTTCTCCAATAGTTTGTCGTTTTGTGTATGCTTGAATAATACTCAGCTCAAAGTCAAGTCACCTGTAACGTCATGATGCACACTTGTTGACATATCCATTGTCCCATTAGACAGAGAACATCTCAGGAGCAAGAACACTGTAATATTCATTACTTAACCTCCATGACTGTCAGAAAGAGCAGGTAACCAATAAATGTTTCTTCATATAAAAATGGAATAGTCATGCGCCACTAAAGACATTTCAGTCAACAATGGACTGCATATGAAACCATGTTCCCATAAAATTATAATAGAGCTGAAAAGTTCCTATTGCCTAGCAACATTGTAGCCATCATAATGTAGTAATGCAAAGCATTGCCTTTTCTATGTTTAGATACACAAATACTTACAATTGTATTACAATTGCCTCAGTATTTAGTAAAGTAACATGCTGTACAAATTTGTAGCCCAGCAGCCACATAGCCTAGGTATGTAGTAGGTTATATAGGTTCTGATCATTTAGGTGTATGTAAGCATACCCTATGATGTTCGCACAATAAGGAAATTGCCTAATGACGCATTTCTCAGAATATATCCTTGTCATTAAGCAACACGTGACTGTAGTAAAATTTGACAGAAAAAATAATGGTTCTTTGGAAGTCTTCATACTAATTTTTGAAGCAGAATAACTAAGAAAATAAGATCAATGTATGTAAGGTTCAGGAAATCAATTTTTAAAAATAGGCTTTGTACTAAGCATTTAAATCATCCACATTAACCAGAGAACTTTGCAGCCTTTTCTGACCCCTTCTTGTGGTGACCTTGCTCGCTCACCCATCCAGTCCTGCTGTTCATGGTCTCAGCAATGCCTCAGCTATTGACCAGTTATTCCAAAATTGGTTCCATTTGTAGCCACTTTACTTATGTCAATAGAAACTAACCAATTAATATAGAAATGGGAAGGGTTAAAAGAAACACATTTCTACCTCCACCTTCACATGAGTTCCCCATTGGATTAGCCTTCCAGTTTAAACAGAAAAAAATAGCCTTATCTGGGCATCTGTTGCAGTGTTTTCAATGTCTTTGCAAGATCACTTGAAATACACTGATTTTAAGTTAGTATGCTTTCACTGTGCATAATTTGGAGAGCTTAGCAGATAAACGTGGTGAGGAACACAGGACCAACTCTCCTCCAGTGAGAGCCTGGATCATGTCAGAAGGGCCCTGAGGCAGTATGACCCTTTCTGGTCCTGTACCTGGTGTTTTTGCCCAGCTTCTAGCAGATGCCTGTAGAGCTGCAGCCTTGTACCTGGGAGCAGTGCAGCCAACCTGGTAGATAGTAAAAAACTTGTGGCAGCACTGAGAATGTATCTCAGGCATGAAAACTTCGTCACTGTAACCAGGTGATAATTTCTACTTGAAGTGACGCAGTTTATACCTCTTTTCCTGGAGTAATTATTTGATAGCACTTTGTTTTTCACTCTCAAAAGTGTTCCAATCTGCTGAATAAATTAGATGATCACTCAAAATACAGGATTATATTCTCTGTCAGCAGGATATTTGGGGCTATTTCTAGAAAAATTCTAGAGGAAAGAGACTTACCACACCCCCCAGGTATAATCCAAAAATGTATAATTCCCATCTCCTGTGCAGATGGTAAGCTGGGTTACCTTCTGCCAATCACATTTCTTTCCAGAGACTGCTGTTTTAAAGTAAACAATTGGATGAAAGTGACACCCTGAGGAATCCTTTTGCAGCCAGAGAACTGGCTTTCCAAGGGCAGGGGTGCAAAGTGATATCATGGGATTGTGGCAATTGCAGCAGGCAAAGTTTCCTCACAGGCCGGTTCTGCACTGAGGGATTTAAACATATTCTTGCTAGCTTAGCCTCAAAGATGTTCTCCAGCCTTTCCAACCATTCTGTACACTATTCAATATCTTTTAATAAACTCCTGGGTATTTTTTTTCTGCTTAATTAGTCAGCCAATTTCTATTGCTTACAACCAAGGACCTTGACTAAGACATGGGTAAGCTTGAAAATTTGAGTTCATAAAATATTTTTAACCTCAGGATCCACATGGAAAAGGAACGTTCTGCTGTTTTGAAGATTCTGTTCAAGTCTGTTTCAACAAACAATGTCTTATGTGAAAAAGGGCTGCTCATCGTTTTCAAAGTTGACCTTGATTTTTCATGCCATAGATTATTCAAAACTATGGGTTATTCTTTTTAAAATGATGTTAAGGTCAAGTGACAAACTTTCTTCTCAGATGTCACATGGAAAAACTGGTGTTTGGATGTCAACTGTGGCATTTTTAATCCTATGTTTTTCCCACTGGCAGCACTGTTTTCAGAGAAGCTTTAGCACTCTGCAATGCCCACTGTGACAATCAACCAGATAGCCTCATTTTCGATAATGTAATCTGAAAAGTGTTTAATTAGCTTTCTTCCTGCTGCTGACTCACCCTCACTTGGATACACACATTATAGAACCTAAACAGCAGCAGGTCATCAAAGTGAGTTGAAATACGCTATTGTTTTCTTGATAATGGATTCTTTAAAGATCTCAGGTATCATTAAACTGCTAACAGGCTCGGGCCCTTATAGGGTGGTGCAGTATGGCATTTTGGAAGTTTTCTTTTGTGTTCAAATCTAGAATTCCAGGTAGATCCTGGGTACTCAGTAGTTGTCAGTTTAAATGTGTATACAAATCTGCATACATTTCGACAAAACTTCTCAAATGATTATTCCATTTTTTGTTAGGCAGTGACATTTTTCTTTGATCCTTATATGTAAGGGAACTTACCACAATGAATAATAAAATATTTGAAGACCAGTGAAATAGCTCACAGGAACTTGGTTGAATAGAACAATGGGTTCTTCAGCAGCAGTGCAGAGCAGGGTCTGGGCCTCCTTAGAATGTGTGGACGTGATCTGCATTGCTGTGACCCTGAGCTGCACCCTCATAACTGAATGAGGCTGTCAGTACCTCGGTTAATCATGTCTTGAGGACATGTATAGATTCACACAAGTGTACTTGTAGGTGTTGCTAGTTAATGAGTTATGAGTTCTTTTATATGTTTTCTGTGGCATAAGCAAAAACTAACAGAAGAGGAAGAGATTTGCAAAAGTTGGAAAGGAAGGACTGTTCATAATTTCTATGATTGTGATGAACATGTAAAGGTGCTTACTTTTGTCTGCATCTGACACCAGATAGCTTCTATTCCCTGTGCCCAGGCCTTGAGATAAACTGTGGTCAACGTGGGGAGGAATCTTCTATGGGCTCGCAGAAAGTTGGCTAATTTTTTTCCCTCCTTTTTCCATTCCTTTGTTCTATCCATTAATTCATTAACTAGCAACACCTATAAGTACACTTGTATGTATACATTTGTGAATCCATACTCATGAATAGTATTTAGTGAGCACTTCTTATGTCCCTGAGAATGCATTATTTCATGACATCAGTACATCATTATAGTGACAACCTTCTCAGGGAGACACTCATTTTAACAAGCCTATTTTTTACAGACGAGGACATTAGGGCTTGAGAAAGTTAATGGACTTTCCTATGGTTACCTATTTAGGAAATGGTGTAGCCACAGTTGAAGCCAGCAACCATTCAGCACCCAGCACAATGATGAGACGTTTAGTCTGTATTCAATTAATACTTAATAAACTCAGTGCCATGAATCATAAAGCCAGGGCACCGGAAAAAATCCTTGAAAATTAGCTGGAATTTTCACCCGTCTTGGTTTAGGGACATAGCTAAAGTGTCAAAGTCACAGAAAACACTTCCTATTTCCTCTCACAGATGAAATATCTTTCCCTAATTATTTCTGAGCTACCTTGTGTAAGAGTTTTCTTTCAATTTCAGTTTGAAAAAGAACAAATTGCAAAACTATTTTTATTTATATAAATAATTATATATTTACACACCAAAATACCTGGAACTCTTTTTTTTTTAAATGATGGATTTAATTTTATGGATTTATGAACTTAAAAATTGTTTTTTATTTTGTTTTTTTAAATAGAGACTGGATATCACTGTGTTGCCAAGTTGGGCTTGAACTTCTGGACTCAAGTTATCCTCCTGCCACAGCTTCCCGAGTAGCTGAGTTTATTAACTTTTAAACTGCATTTTTGGAAAAATGCATAAAGAAAAGTAAAAAAAAAAAAAAAAGTTTTTTTTTTTTCTTTTAGTGATTTTGGGATTATATTAAAGGCAAAGATATAATTCGTTTCTTAATTTTTGATTTTAAATGTGCCTAACTGGATTTTAAAACTCCATTATATTGTTTTTGTTGCTATAATTGAGAGCTGTAGGAGCAAATGGCTTAAAGAATTAAACTTTCCTCTCACAGGATTTTCTTGCTGAGTAGGGGATTTCAGCTGTGAAAGAAAAACAGTTTCCCAATCCCAGAATTATGAGGCTGAAACTCCCTTCCCTCATAACTACCTTTTTCTTTTCCTCTACAACTGGAAATGTTATAACAGAAATCTTTCTGAAAGACAGCAATCCCTGGACACTCAGCTACTTTAGCTGTTGATTTTCTGCCTGCTTCCACGCTGAAATCGTACTTCTGTCTTTCTATTGGTTCACTTTATTAGAAATTATAAGGATAGGCAAAGGCCAAAGAAAAAGGGAATTGACAGAGTGAATCAGAAGTTCGGAAAAATTTTTGGCTGAGGTTTAGAGATTTTTCCAGAATTGATATTTTTATAGTATACTAAGAAGGCTTTCCAGGTGAAATGAAGGCTCTGAAATAAGCCACACTATGTCAGAGCTATTTTCAAAAATGTGCAGTCTGTGGTCTCTGTGTCTTTCCATTCTCCTCCTTCTGCTTATTTCAAATGAAAGAGGACAAGGTTCAGTAAATAGAAAACAGGATCCTGTTTTCCTAACATGCTTTCTCCATAAGGCAGGGAAACACTCTTAAAAAGAATAGTATGTTCAAATTAAATTCAGTATTTCCTGTTAATAATCAGCACTCTAATCATATTCTAAGAATGAAAGAGACATTACTGAACCTTTTACATCAACTCTAGAGATATACTTCTTGTAGTATGAACACTTGCTCTGGAATAAACAACAGAACACTAATTATGTATTAAAGTGCAGAGAACACGTAATTCATCCAGACTGTACTGTTCTCAAGTAAATAACTGAAAAATTTCATCTTGAAGTCTATTTTTCTTCTTATCTGAATAGAATTTTTTTTTCTGGTAAGAATGTGTCTTTGCTAAAAACAAAATGCTTCAGCTTAAATCTTATCCTGAAAATAGTTTTCTATTTTTGTTTTACATGTGCAGGCATTGGTAAAGACATCATATCAATCTTAAATTTCACAGATCTTTCTGACAGAGAAGTCTTCCCTTAGAAGATCATTATTAGTGGAATCCATAGAACATCATTTTTCTGAGACTGTGTTTATTTATTAATGATTATAATTTTTTCCAGAAGTTTCCATTACTTTTTATGGCCATTTGAGTATAAGTCTGCTGCTGTGTTAGGGGCTTCTAATACAGAAGCAAAAATACCAAAGTTGGTTTAAGGAATTATGCCAATATATGGCATTTTTGTTCTTTTTAATCCAGTTCACAAGTAATGAAGAGAGAAAGCTGTTCCAATAGCTAATTTGCACCAGTGAAGTGTATTCAGATGCTTTTTGCATGGTAAATTGGAACCCAACAAATTTCTGACTCAAAATACTGCAATGAGGAAACATGACTTGATGCAATTTAAGACAAGTAATTTTCTCTGAATTAGCAGTCACTTGAGGGGAAAAGAGGTGAACATCATAATTTGGAGGGCTGGAAAGTATCCTTTGAATTGGATTTGATATGAGTGAAAAATACTGTTTAACACAAGGGAAAACAGGTTAAAACACAAAAATTAACACAGGAATCAGGTACCTTTGCTCCATGTTTTTTCCTGCTGCCACCTCATCTCCCAGGTTATTACACTTTTAGGTTATTGACCAGCCAGACAGCTAGACTGCTAGGCAAATGGCACATTATGAATTTGTATGGATGCTATAAATAGTATGGTCATTTTTATGATGATGAGGTGTATTCTCACCTCCTGACTGTTACAGTGAGTGTGTAGTCAAGTGAATATCCCTAATGAATACAGGCCTTCTATCGGTTCTAAGTGCCAGAACAGCCACTTTGTATTAGCACTTAACAGAAAGTCTGGCACTAGAAATTTTTGCTGGACTGGAAAATGTTACCATTGAGTGATGATAAAATGTTCACTTAATTTACAATTCCAATTAATCCCTCTTTATACATTAAATTTAAAATGGAAGTTATTGAGTTCCTCCAAAGTGGAAAAATATGTGCTAAATGCAATGAATACAAAGATGAATAAAATATAATTCTTCCTCTCTGATAATTATAAACAGGGAATATAAAGATAAGTTGTATAATGTCAGAAATCCTCAAGACTGAGTCTAAGATTCTGTGCGCATCATTGCCATTGCATGATGACATTAGTGTTGTCCCTCACTTTTTAGATGTACCTAAAACAGAAGTGAAATAAGTGAGAAATGTGATTTTAGCATGTGGGTCACCTTAATCACAAGATTAACCTGTGAATCTCACACTTCTCCAGAACACCAAAGAAACAGTTAAGTTGGAAATAAAGGTTGGCTTCTAAATCCATGTAATTTGAAAGTGAAGATAGCAGATATAAATTTTTTACTGTCAATAAACTCTCTCTCAGGCAATTTATTCCAAAATAAAAACCCAATCAATGATGACACCATCAAATGACAACATGATGTAGTAGGAAGTTTGGGATGTATAATTGTCAGAGAGTTGGATTTGAACCAGGGAAAAATAAAAGCAGCATAACTCCTTGTCCCTGCATGTAAAGCAATACTTGGAGTGAACATATTTCCATGCCCCTATATTAAAAAGTACTTAACTATTTAATCCAGGAAATATCTGCCTAAAGAAGGTAACATGGTGAACCAATTAAGTATCTTACACTGTGTTACTGCTCTTTTAGAATATTTATAGCAGGATTTCCAGTGATACTGAATAAATAAATAAATATCTTACTGCGACTAATAATGTACTGATTAAGAGTTAATTCCTAGCTTTATTGTGTATACCACCTTCTTTTTGGATTAACTGAACATTTCTTATATCTTTTGGTTTTACTTTCTTTTTGTGGTTGCTCTATGTATCTTTGACTTACCATGGTATACTATAAATTAATATTATACCACTGCATGTAAACCAGAAGAAACTTGCAACCTTTGTGTTTTGTCATACATTCTACTTATGCATAGATTACAGACCTTAAAAATATATTGATATTTTGACTTCAAATAGTCAAACCGTCTTTTGAAGAAACTTTAAGAAAAGAAAATAATTACTCACACATTTACCACTTGTACATCTATTCCTTTGAATAGATCTAAGTTTCCATCTAGTGTCATTTTTCTTTAATGAAAGAGCTTCCTTTGACATTTTCTGTAGAGCAAGTATGCTAGCAATAAATTATTTCAGTTTCTATTTGTCAAAAATATATTTACTTCACCTATATTTTTGAAGAGTGTTTTCTCTGCATATGGAATCCTGGGATAACAGGGATGTCCCCCCACCGCCACCCCTCCATCTTTCAGTGTTTTAAAGTTGTTTCATCACATTCTGAATTGGACTGCTTTTGTTGAAAAGTCAGTGATAATTTTAATTTTTGTATATCTATACAAAATTGTCCTTTTTTCTGGCTTTTTATTTTTTAAGCAAATCGATTATGATGTGCCTTGGTGTACTTTAATTTTCTATTTTCTATTAAATTATTCTATTTATCATTGTTTATTATTTTTGTGGATTGCCCTTTTTAGCCAAATATGGAAAATCATCCTCCAATATTTCTTTAAAATTTTTTTTTGCTCCCTTCCATTTCTGGAAGTCTATTATATGCACATTTGATGGACTGATATTGTCCACGTATCATTGAGATACATATAACTTTGTTCAGATTTTTTCTCTCTGTTCTTCAGATCAAAATGTTTCGTTGCCTAAATTTAGCTTCTTTCTGGCATGCTCCTCAGAATTCTTCCAGCCTCTACCTACTGCCCAATTCCAGAGCCACTTTTCCATTTTTAGGTATTTGTTACAGCAGCACCCCAAGTACCTAGAAAAGTCTTTTATGCCTGCTTCACTGCCAGATGACTTGAATATGCTACTAGATTTGGAATTCACCTTTCTCCAGGGTCCTTACTGATTTCAAAGAGGTGAATTTACCTGTGCTAGGGTTTTCATACGGGAGTGCTACCAGAACTACCACGGGATGAAAGTGGTGAGCCCACCACTGCAGAGAAGTTTTCTCAGTGCCATAATTTAGAAGAATTCTTCTCAAAATAAGCCCTACTCCTTTTCACTTACTGAAAACAACTTGGATAATGTTTAACAGCCAGCCCCATTTCAAAAAAGATTACCAGGGGTAAAACAACATTTTCATGGGTCAAAATCATCTTCTGAAGAAAATGATTTCTTAAAAGAAATGAACATTTTAAATCAAAGGGTATTGTCCTGTTTTGGATTAAAACAGGACAAATAACCAAACCTTGTAAAATTATTTGAAAATTTCTTGTTTTTATCAGTTGAGTTCCTATAGATGCACATACAAAAACAACTGCCATTTTTTTATATAATAGTCTTCTAAAATAGATATTTACATTAGGAGAGAATTAAACATCCAAGAGGGATGAACAGTATTTCATGTGTGCTATGTAGTGTTTTGCTTCATTGAGAGTCATTTTCATGAATTATTTTTACTACTGCAGTCATTCTTCTTATATTTATAATCATCTCAGAAAAGATGTCACAATGAACAGTTAGACAACCATGTGTGAGGTCAGTCATTCTGCATGATGTATGTAATCAAAAAGTTTGAAATGTCTGCTTACAAATAAAGAATGTTTTTACTGAAAAAGAAAGTTTCATTGCCTATAAATTTACTAAACATTCTATCAAATATCTTGTTCAACCCATTTAATAAATTTTTACATTCAGACACTACAATTTTTGGCTTTAAAAGATCCATCTGATTCTTTTTATATTTTTTATTTCTTTTCTTATTGTGCTCACGTTTTCATTTAAATGCTTGAACATATTTATAATGACTGTTTTAAACTATCTGCAAATTTAATCATTTCTGTCGTTTCTGGACATTTCTAAACAATGTCTATTCACATTTTTTCAGATGATAATGGGTCACATTTTTCTGCATCTTTGCATATATACTAATATTTGATTGGTTGCTGAATACTGTAAATATTAAATCGTTAAGTGTCGATTATATTGTTTTCCTTTAATGAGTGTTGCAATTTGTTCCCGTAGGCAATTATTTACATGCCAAATGGCTTGATATTTTTAAAAATTGACTGTAACTTTGTTTGGGTGAGTTTAGAACAGATTTGTCTAGCACTAGTTGATGCTTAGTGCTAAGACCCTCCTGGGGTCTCTATTGAATGCTCTGGCTATTCAACGGAGTCCTCTCTTGTTGCCTGGAACTGCATCTTCCAGCCCTGTGTGGGCTCTGGTGATTTTTCAACTTATGTCATCCTATAGTTATTCTTTCCCTGGGAGTTGACAAAGATGCTCTCCTTGACCTAGCTTTAGTGAAACTCCTTTAAGTCCTCAAAACCCTGACCTTGGACTCTGTGCGTGGCCTACTTGGCCCAGTTTTAGCAAGAACCCTGCTGAGTCAGTTTAGAAAACTCCCTGACCTCAATATAAAATCAAATTCTTCATTCCCCACCCTCCATATCTTATCACCTCACCTGCCTTCAGCAAGAATCTTGAGTTTTCCTACAGGAGCAGGGCAAATTTAGTACCAATTACCCCATCACGGCTACATACAGAAATTCAAAAGTTAATATTTTAAGAAATATTCTTTCTCTTTTCACTAGAAAGTAAGTCTCACAGCAACAGTGATTACTTTTACTCTTGTATCTCTAGTTCCTAAAGTAAGCATCTGGTATACAACTGGTCCTCAATAAATTCTTGTTGAATGAATAGTGACAAGGAATCCAGTCAGGAGGCATTTGGGTACACATGAAAGAAATTTCAGTGAATAATGGTTTACTCAATAGGTGCTTAAGCTCTGCACATTGCAAGAAGTGTTGGGGAGGGCAGTTCCTGGCTCTGGCTCAACTGCGGTGCTTCCATGAAGACACAGTCTCTGTCTTGCCACTCCATCCTTACAGGTTTTTATTTGCTCTTTGGGCTTCTAGCTACATGATTAATGGAAATGTGTCTTCTTTGGTGGTATCTATAAAGCATGTGTGCTGTGTTATTTGAGTATATGTAATTTTTTGATAGAGGACAAGAAAGGAAAATGGATGATGTAACTCATAACTTGTATTAAGTATATATTTTAAGCAAATGGCTTGCGAGTCATAGGAAGATCATAAGATGTATAGATTATAAATTAGTAACCCATAAGACACATCAGATATAGGATAAAGGGGATATTTATGTGTTGAGACACAACAAAGAAGATTGTTATCTACAGATAGCGATAGAAAGACCACATAAACCTTAAATATGCACTAGGTTCAGATGATGTCACCTGTGGTTTGAAAGCTATGCTCTTCTACATCAGCCTCCCCAGGGTGACACCCATATGGCCCCACATGTTGTCTGCCAAAGGCATGCATATGTGAGGCTTGCCTGCTCTTCAGGTGGTTGGGGAGTGATGTTGTGATGAGGGAGTCCACGGCGTCACTGCAGCAGAGCAGCATGTGTTGGCTTCAGGCACTGTCTGCCTGTGGACACCCGTGGCTCACCATCAGCTCTGGTGCTTGACACACTGGTTCAGCAAGAAGCTTGCTGTGGTGGAGAGGGGGCTGGGTGAGCAAGTGTCATAACGTAGGACTCAGTGAGTCTTTCTCCCTCCTCCATTCTCTTTCTCCTTGCTTCTCACTGTAGGCTTTAGATGGACTGAAGTCTCTGAGGTTCGACATCTTAGTTTGACTTGTGACTCCTTCTGCTCCAGGACCTCAGGGACAACCTTTCTGGCAGTGCAGTCAGGGGCTACTGTGGCATGCCGAGGTTTTCCCAGCTGGTATCACTACCTCTATATTGCAGGTAGGAATACAGAGCGGGGGCAGTTCCGGGGACCCGGGCTTCATTGTCTTTTAATAAGCAATTCTAAACTTTTCAAGCTTCCTAACAGACTTCCCCTGATAGTTCGCCAGCTAGAATTATGTCACTGGGACACTTCTAGCCTGCAAGGGAGGCTGAGGCAGAGAATTTTTAGTTTCTGAAGGCTCTGCCGTAGAGATGAGCAGGGAGAAAATGTTGGGGATAAATATGGGAACAGGTACCTAGCGGTCTCTGCCCCAGATATGATATTGAATAGGAGCCTCAGAATTCTTGTCAATAAAACATGTTCCTATGTTACTGGATTTTTGTGAGGATAAAATAAATGCTCTATGTGAGATGCCTTGCATAGGATCTGACCCATCGAAGGGGTTCAGGCATTAGTTTTATTTACTCCATTCTGTCTTATTGTATTCTGTCTTTTCTGCAGAGTAAACTAGGTGTCCTATCATTTTTCACTAAGATAAACTCCTCAGAATGACAAATTAAGGCCTTCTGCAATGCGGCTCCAATCCATCCTTCTCTCTCTTATCTCTGTCTTACTCTGACTCGCAGGGTAAACACTCCGGTGTCTGAGCAGGCCCCATGCTGTGCCATCTGTGGGGCTCTGCCAGTTCCTGGAGGTACTCGTCCATCACACCCTCCTCCAGAACCAGCCCCAGGCCAGGCCCAGGGCCCTCAGTACATCCCCAGTTTTCCTGTAGTCAGGATGATTTTCTCTATGGTCCCATAGATCCCATTGTTGCTTTATTGAAGCACAGTCTGAAATTTTTCCAGCTAGCCTTATAGCTGTCAAACTTTCAAAATTTAATTTCCTTGAGCAGCACAGTCTCCCAGCACAGAGCCCAGAAACACAATAGGAGCGCAGGGTATTTTTAATCCGCCTGTGGTTCAATTGGGGAGGGGCTTCAAAAATGTACACACGACCCATCAAAACGTTTAACATCTCTGTGCCCTAAAGTCTTTCTAAATATATACTTTTGGATGGTTAAAAGCTGTTTCCTCTAGAAGTCTCATTTTAGGCTGATAGGTGGAGCTCTGACCAAGATGCCCTTTAGGCCCCATAGGTTCCCCTCTGATGTATGACAATTCAATTGATTCCAACAAGGCAGGGATCCCCCAGGCAGTGGAGGGCAGCAGAGACATCAGTTCTGGGAATGAATTCATTAAAAGCCCCTCACTTTGGTTGGAAGGTACACTTACTTGGCTCTTTGAGTTAGCAACGGCTTTCATCCACAAGATTAACTACACACCTGTATCTGGTAGGAAATCTACTAAGTCAGTACTTACTGGGAAATTTTAATGTGCACTGCATCTGTGATTAAATGAAAACAGTAAGGAAATGTTGTATGGACTCACAGTGGATTTGTTATAAAAAAAGAAGCCCCTCAATAACTCTTCTTTAAATTAAAAGTCTGAACATAGGTAATATGACTGTACATACTATATCTTTTAGAAATCAAATGTTAACAATAATCCACAAGTTTTGTGGCCTTCGTTAAAGAAAAAAATTAAAACATGCTATTTTACCATCTTACAATTTTTTTTTTCAAATAGTAAGAAAGATATTTCTCCATGATGGTATTAAACTCATCAAAAGAGGCATAGCTATTTTTTGAAAACCTTAATCTAAGAATTCATTAGTTGTAAAAATATATAACTTGACAGGAAATGTTTTTGAAAGGAGAGCTCCTTTGTATTTAATTGAAAGGTTTGGTAAACACTTCCTATATTTCATTACTATTTTGAAAGAACTAATATGCTTTAAACAGCAAAATAAGCATTTCAAAATAGTTAAAACACATCAATTCTCAAAAAACCTATACTGAAAAGGATTTTACTTTGATAAGAGACATCAGAGGTAATTTTTTTCTAGTTGTCATCTCGTAATAGAGCATTTCTAGACTTCTAAGATATTTAGACTATGAGACATTGGATATTGATCATATCTCTTTTATGTTCTTCACAGATTTCAGTGAAAATTGTAGGAGTTTAATATAATAGAGTTTTTCTTATTTCCACTTGATCTAATAGTAAAGGACATATTTATAAATAATAATGATTCTTTGTAACATTATAAGCTCATATAAACAATAATGGGAAAAAAAAAGAAAGAGTGACCAGAAATAACTGCTTAATTTTTATTTGGATCTATAGAGAATTTATTTTGAGAAGGTACTTTGAATGTTGACAATCAAATTTCAGGAACTAATAATTTCTAATTTACTTATTTGTGCAGGGATTCAGTTCGATGAATATTTTATTTATATAGATTCATTTTTTGAAACAGAGTCTCTCTCTGAGGCCCAGGCTGGAGTTCAGCGGCACGATCTTGGCTCACTGCAACTCTGCCTCCCAGGTTCAAGTGATTCCTGTACCTCAGCCTCCCGAGTAGCTGGGATTACAGGCATGTGCCACCATGCCAGGCTAATTTTTGTATTTTTAGTAGAGGCGGGGTCCCACCATGTTGGCCAGGCTGTTCTCAAGCTCCTGACCTCAGGTGATCTACCTGCCTTGGCCTCCCAAAGTGCTGGGACTACAGACATAAGCCACCACAACTGGCCAAAATATTGAATATGAAGAAGATTACAGGTGATGGAAAAATTATTTGATGTAACAAGGGAAAGCAATCATCATGGTCCTATAGTAGTGTCTGAGTCCACCCCAGGTCCACCCCAGTTCTGGGGAATCAGGATTCAGTCCAATTTCACTGATAGAAGAATGAATATTTAGAGAGGTGAGGACTTTCTCCTAATACATTGCACTATAATCAGAAAACAAAGGGTAGAGAAAAGGAAGGAAGGAAGGAAGGAAGGGAGGGCAGGTGGGCAGGCCAAGATTTCTTCCACTCCCAAAGATAAAGAAATTTTTCTTTTTCACAGTATTTCTACGGTGCCAATTTAAAATATTGTTTTTAGATCACCTGTAAGTTAGAGGTAGCTGAGATTGTGTTAGATCTGTGTATAGATCAAATGCAGAATGTCTTTTCTATTCCTATTATTTTTGGACATTACCCTGCACTTAAGAGAGTAGGGGTAGCATTGAAAAGAATAGTCACTCTCTTCAAAAAGATGTCAGGCATCCTTCCCATCCTTTCCTCCCTACCTCCTCCTCCTTCTCATCCTCTTTTTTTTCTTCTCTCCCTCTCTCTCCCTTTCTCTCAGTAAAGGCTACTGCAGTGGCATGTGAAAATCAAATATTTCAAACAAGTTTGAGAAATAAGAGCAGACTGGTGACAAAAAGGGTATCAAAACACCTAGGAAAGAGTTAGAAAAATAGAATTGCTGATAACCTCCTCTATCATCCTGCGACCTTAGAAAGCCTGTTTGATCTCTGATTTCATAAAACAAATTGCTACATTTTGCTTTTCAAACTCATCTTACATCAGAAGGTAAAAAACAAGTCATACTTCAGATTGCATTGTATGTATTTCAGCTTAAGAAATTGAAAATAGTTTCATTAAATGAATGGCTTGTATAATGAAAAGTATTAATAGTCCTACTGAGAACGCTCTTTTGATCTGGAAATTCTTGCTCTTTTGTTTATCTCTATCCAGCAAGACAAAGACATACTGGATTAATGACTAGAATCTGAATAATTATTAACTGAGCTTGCCAGTATCCCCGTTCACCTTCACACAGAATTCGAGGTGACCTCATTTTGAAATGCAGGGATGAACTCTTTGATCATGTATCTCTCCCTCTGTGACTCATGCTTTCAATGCATTCATAAGATGATTTATAAGTGGGGGAATGTATGTATGCAAGGAATTAAGCCCTTTGTATTTTGCGTTTCTTTGTCTTTGAAATAGTCTCCTTCAGAATTGTCAATGTAGAGCACTCCTGTCTTCTAGACAAACAGATGAGGTCCAGATTGCCACAAAGAGTTGAGAACAGCTCTGCTCCTCCAAGATTTAAGAAGGCAGAAAGTGACTGGGCACTGAGCAAGGCCAGGACTTTCTCACTGGCCTAGAGGCTTGGGATAGGTAGTTTCTCGTGATGTGTTCTCCACTTTCAGATGTGGGTTTGGGGGACATGGCCTGAGCCTGGGTTTCTTTCTTGTCAGCCTGCTCCCTCTGGCCTCATCTGTGGGCTGAGAGGCCCCCAGAGTTTGTTCAAGAACCAGCAGGGAGGCCTTAGGAGTGCAGCGTTCTGGGACAAAGAAGCAGGAGGAAGCCCGGCAAGGCAGGATGCCAGTCCTGGAGAATGAAGACTCCTGGCCACCTCACTCCCAGGATTCCTTAAAGATTTTGCCAACTGGGCACGCTCTTCCTGCTGTCCCGGAGAGAATGACTAGCAATTTAAAGACCAATCAGACCCCAAGAATCTTTGGTCCTTGGCCTATTACTAAGTCATAGAAGAAAATAGCAGTGATGAGATAGAAATATCAGTAGCATTAGAAATGCCAGGCCAGATGTGCTGAAGAAACTGCTTGATGGTGGCTGAAATCCACGCCCAGCATCTACTGGTACCTCTCTCTGTTTTAAACTGGAGGAAATTTGATGACAAAATCACATTCACCTGATCTTCTTGATCTCCAATAAATACATTTCAGTTGATATAAACATTAGA
Source organism: Pongo abelii (assembly GCF_028885655.2). Lineage (NCBI taxonomy): Eukaryota > Metazoa > Chordata > Mammalia > Primates > Hominidae > Pongo > Pongo abelii. The sequence continues at coordinate 72,532,421 of NC_071992.2, forward strand.
TGTACATATGTTTCTTACTTTTTTTTTTTCTGAAGAGTAGTGTCTAAATCAATATAGTTTAGAAATTAAGGCCTTATGGTATATCCCCAGCAAAGAACTACAGGGGAACAAGGCAAAGGTAGATAAAAATGCGTCTGTGATGATGGCCTTCTGGTGGTGCAGGTGAGCTTGCCTCCTGAGCAAGTATCCATGCTGGTTTCTGTCTGGGAGAACATGAGCTGGAAGGGACATTTGACCTTTCGTATAGGAGAAGTCTGTTCCAGAGACAACAAGAATGCAAGCTAGTCATTGATCCATGAAACCCACCCATGCAAATTCTGAAGTTTGGGGAAGGCCTCAGAAAGAGGTGTCCAGGCCTGGACTTGGCAGTGCATTTGGCTGAGCTGGGTGTAACCAGGGGAGGGGGATGGCCCAGGCTCTGGCTTGCAGCCCTTTTGAGAGACAGAGCCACACAGTGAGCTCTGCACCCAGAGACGGTGACTGCAAAGAGGACAGATGTCCTTGGTGTGGACATTCCATCTTCCTGTGGTTCCTTGGGTTTTGTTTGTTTCTATCTTCAAAACTATCTAACTTTTAATGTATTGCTGAAATCAATTATTAGTCATTCATAGAAGGCTATCTTCCACATCTATATTCTAGATGGGCTGGCATTTTTGGTTTTGAGCTATTTTTTCCTAAATTTTGAAATAATGATTGGAAAGCTCTGTGAGATCACACAGGATGCTTTTCAACTAATTCTAAAATTTGATAATCTATAAAATAGGAGTGTGTTACATAGGAATAGGCATTTTCCAGAGAGTTTGAAAGTACTCGAGTAAATTTATCCAGATCCAAAAAAGCAAAACACAGCAAACAAGGAAAGTGACCACTGGTCTTTCTTTCTGTATGTTTTACGTATCTGGATTTATTTCTTTTGAAATATCATGATTTAAACTACAGATAACTAAGACCAGATGGCTATTATAATTTGTGACTTGACTTAAACTTCAAAGTAGGTAACATTAAAAACTCTGATTGTCAAAGTCTCTCAGCATGTTTTGCCCCATATTAGGAAAAAGTAAAAAGATGTTAAATGTAATACAAAGATTCCCCAAGAAATCAGAAAAATAAAAATTAGAAATTTCAGGACTCTGATTAAAATGCATGTAAAAGTATTTTCTGATTATGTAAGTAACATATAGTCATCGTATTAAAGATACAAAAACCATACAGAAAAAAAGGTAAAAAAAGCATGCAGACTAACCATAATTTTCTCTCTCCAGTGAAAATGATTACTTATATTTTAAAGTATGTCTGTCCTTTTTATAAACATACAATAAATTGCTAATGCTGATATAGTGTAAAAAAGATAAATATGTGAGGTAATGCATGTTAATTAGCTCAATTTAGCTATTCCACATGTACATTTACATAATTTTTAACATCAAGTTGTACACAATAAATACAATTTTTATTTGGTAATTTAAAAATTCATTAATTTGAAAATATTCCCTTGGAGAATACAAGAACTATAACAAAGAAAAACAAAAATCATTTTAAACTTTCTATACCAGAGATAATTCCTTTTATTTTAGATATTATTTGCAGACTTTCTGTATTTTTGTCTGCATAGGGCAGGGATTGACATACTTTTTCTATAAAGGGCCAGATACTAAATATTTCAGGCTTTCAGACAGATTTTCTGTGTCAACTGGAAAATCATGAGATCTATAAATTTAGAAAGGAGACTTTATTTCTTATAAAGGGTCACAGCCTGCAAAGCGGCGATCCCACAGGCTGAGAAGCTCACTCTAAGGCAGAGCCCGAAAGACAGGCTCATCTAGGGAGGGAATTGTCCCGTAGAAAGGACAATTGCTGAATTGTCCCATAGAAAGCTTACATTCTACCCAAGTCTATGGGTATTCTACTCAAGTCTATGTGGGGAGTGACTACTTCCCCACATGTTCACCACCTCCTTAATCCATCATCATTTTTTTTTTTGTTTAGTTTGTGTTCTCCACCAATGATATTAATTTTTTCATGCTTATAGGCTATTTAATTTATTCTTTGGTGAATTTTCTCCTTTTTTTCTTTTATAATCGTTCTTATTGGTAGTGTTCATTTTTTCCTATTGATTGATGGGAGATTTTATACATATTAAGACTAGAATTTCCTTGACATGTGTGTTGTAAATGCTTCCTTTGTTTGTTGTTTCCTTTACATATACTAGACGGGATTTTATTTTAATTTAAAAAACTGGTTTTAAAGTAATCCAGTAAATAATATTTTATAATTTTGCATTTTTCCTTATTCAACAAAAGAATTTTCTTAACTGTATATTCCAGGCTATGATTTTTTAAAAAAAAATTTTATTCCATCTGAAATTTAAAATTAAATTAGGAATTAATTACATGTATTTAGTTTTCAAATGGATAAATTCCTTGACACACACATTCTCCCAAGACTAAACCAGGAAGAAGTTGAATCTCTGAATAGACCAATAACAGGAGCTGAAATTGAGGCAATAATTAATAGCTTACCAACCAAAAAAAGTCCAGGACCAGACGGATTCACAGCAGAATTCTACCAGAGGTACAAAGAGGAACTGCTTCCATTCCTTCTGAAATTATTCCAATCAATAGAAAAAGAGGGAATCCTCCCTAACTCATTTTGTGAGGCCAGTATCATCCTGATACCAAAGCCTGGCAGAAACACAACAAAAAAAGAGAATTTTAGAACAATAGCCCTGATGAACATCGATGCAAAAATCCTCAATAAAATACTGGCAAACCGAACCCAGCAGCACATCAAAAAGCTTATCCACCATGATCAAGTGGGCTTCATCCCTGGGATGCAAGGCTGGTTCAACATACGCAAATCAATAAATGTAATCCAGCATATAAACAGAACCAATGACAAAAACCACATGATTATCTCAATAGATGCAGAAAAGGCCTTTGACAAAATACAACAGCCCTTCATGCTAAAAACTCTCAATAAATTAGGTATTGATGGGACGTATCTCAAAATAATAAGAGCTATCTATGACAAACCCACAGCCAATATCATACTGAATGGACAAAAACTGGAAGCATTCCCTTTGAAAACTGGCACAAGACAGGGATGCCCTCTCTCACCACTCCTATTCAACGTAGTGTTGGAAGTTCTGGCCAGGGCAATCAGGCAGGAGAAGGAAATAAAGGGTATTCAATTAGGAAAAGAGGAAGTGAAATTGTCCCTGTTTGCAGATGACATGATTGTATATCTAGAAAACCCTGTCGTTTGAAGCCAAAATCTCTTTAAGCTGATAAGCAACTTCAGCAAAGTCTCAGGATACAAAATCAATGTGCAAAAATCACAAGCATTCTTATACACCAACAACAGACAAACAGAGAGCCAAATCATGAGTGAACTCCCATTCACAATTGCTTCAAAGAGAATAAAATACTTAGGAATCCAACTTACAAGGGATGTGAAAGACCTCTTCAAGGAGAACTACAAACCACTGCTCAATGAAATAAAAGAGGATACAAACAAATGGAAGAACATTCCATGCACATGGATAGGAAAAATCAATATTGTGAAAATGGCCATACTGCCCAAGGTAATTTATAGATTCAATGCCATCCCCATCAAGCTACCAATGACTTTCTTCACAGAATTGGAAAAAACTACTTTAAAGTTCATGTGGAACCAAAAAAGAGCCTACATTGCCAAGTCAATCCTAAGCCAAAAGAACAAAGCTGGAGGCATCACACTACCTGACTTCAAACTATACTACAAGGCTACAGTAACCAAAACAGCATGGTACTGGTACCAAAACAGAGATATAGACCAATGGAACAGAACAGAGCCTGCAGAAATAATACCACACATCTACAACTATGTGATCTTTGACAAACCTCACAAAAAAAAAGAAATGGGGAAAGGATTCCCTATTCAACAAATGGTGCTGGGAAAACTGGCTAGCCATATGTAGAAAGCTGAAACTGGATCCCTTCCTTACACCTTATACAAAAATCAATTCAAGATGGATTAAAGACTTAAATGTTAGACCTAAAACCATAAAAACCCTAGAAGACAACCTAGGCAATACCATTCAGGACATAGGCATGGGCAGGGACTTCATGTCTAAAACACCAAAAGCAATGGCAACAAAAGCCAAAATTGACAAATGGGATCTAATTAAACTAAAGAGCTTCTGCACAGCAAAAGAAACTACCATCAGAGTGAACAGGCAACCTACAGAATGGGAGAAAATTTTTGCAGTCTCCTCATCTGACAAAGGGCTAATATCCAGAATCTACAATGAACTCCAACAAATTTACAAGAAAAAAACAAACAACCCCATCAAAAAGTGGGCAAAGGATATGAACAGACACTTCTCAAAAGAAGACATTTATGCAGCCAACAGACACATGAAAAAATGCTCACCATCACTGGCCGTCAGAGAAATGCAAATCAAAACCACAATGAGATACCATCTCACACCAGTTAGAATGGCAATCATTCAAAAGTCAGGAAACAACAGGTGCTGGAGAGGATGTGGAGGAATAGGAACACTTTTACACTGTTGGTGGGACTGTAAACTGGTTCAACCATTGTGGAAGTCAGTGTGGCGATTCCTCAGGGATCTAGAACTAGAAATACCATTTGACCCAGCCATCCCATTACTGGCTATATACCCAAAGGATTATAAATCATGCTGCTATAAAGACACATGCACACGTATGTTTATTGTGGCACTATTCACAATACCAAAGACCTGGAACCAACCCAAATGTTCAAAAATGATAGACTGGATTAAGAAAATGTGGCACGTATACACCATGGAATACTATGCAGCCATAAAAAATGATGAGTTCATGTCCTTTCTAGGGACATGGATGAAGCTGGAAACCATCATTCTCAGCAAACTATTGCAAGGACAAACAACCAAACACCGCATGTTCTCACTCATAGGTGAGAATTGAACAGTGAGAACACTTGGACACAGGAAGGGGGACATCACACTGGCCTGTTGTGGGATGGGGGGAGGGGGGAGGGATAGCATTAGGAGATATACCTAATGTAAATGACCAGTTAATGGGTGCAGCACACCAACATGGCACATGTATACATATGTAACAAACCTGCACATTGTGCACGTGTACCCTAGAACTTAAAGTATAATAATAATAATAAAAAAAAAATTTACCCCACCTGAAATTTAAAATTAAATTAGCAATTAATTATATGCATTTAGTTTTCAAATAGCTATTTGTTTAAGAACTATTTTGTGTGAAACACCATCTTAATTACACACTCAATTTTTCTAAATACTAGAGTGTATTTTGGTATATTTTATCCTGTTGCTTTAATCTTAGTGCCAACTATTTTACCAGCATGATGGAATTTCAATTAAAATAATGTTTTGATGGCTTTTAATACATAGGAGTGTAAATCCTCCTATTTTTTGACATTTTCTTAATTTGTGTTACAAATTTAATTTAGGATAGTTTTAAAATTTCTTGTCCTGCTGTATTTCTATTAGATCTGCAATAATCTTATAAATTGATTTAGGGAGAGTGCTGTCCTTATGATAAAGTTTGTTTCCATTCAGCAGTATGATCTGTTTATTTGTTCAAGTCTTCTTTTGCCTCTTTGTAATTTGTTTTCTTTATTTGGGTTCTGTATATTTATTTCTAAATATGCTTTAGTTTCTTGGGGCTATTATGAATTGGTCTTTTTTTTTTCCATTATACATTTCTAATTTGAATCTCCACATACTTACTCACCCATGCCTGGGGCCCAAGAATAATTCTAAACTCTTTCCTATCTACCCAGTCCTCATGTTCTGCAGACTCTGCTCCCTCCTCTCCTCTCCACCCCACTGCCACTGACTTCATTCACGCTCTGAACGCCTGCTGACTAGACAATTCCACATTCTTTCACACTGGTCTCCCTAGATCCAAAGTAATTTCACTCTATCTTACACTTCAACAATGAGTGATTTTTCTAAAATTCAAATGTTATCATACGTCTCTTCCAACTCTTCACCGTTTTGCCATTGACTGTTACCAGATCTTTAGGCATAGATGATCTGATGATCAGGTCCTTGTCTCCATCTTCTCCCACCCCAGTCTTACTTACCACTAAGCTCCAGTCTCCAGACTGCTCAGTTTCATTTACACACCAGCAGGGAGGCCTCCAGACTTCACATGCACCCTTTCCTCGGCCAGCATGTCATTCCCCTTGCTGCTGTCCACCTGGAAAACACCCGCCTTCTCATCTTTTAAGTCTCAAATAAACAGTGCCTCCTCAACAAAGATATTCCTATGTTTCTCTTCCTACTCACAGAGTAACCCACACCTCCTACCTTTTGGCTCCCATATCCCTGTGCATATTTCTGTCATGGCACCTGTTACATGACAGTACACTGTTCCCTGCATATCTGCTTTCCCTTACCAGAGTGAACATCATACTCTTCACATAATTGATGGTGGCTGCAATAGGTAACTTCCAAATTTTAATGGTTTAACACAATGAAGGTCAGTGTTTCTCCACAACAGCTTGAGTCTAAGTGGTGATTTAAAAACTCAGCTTCCCTCTGCTTCATGATGCTGCCATTTTAGATATATGGGCTGCCTGATTTCCACAGAGAGGAAAGAGAGGCTATGAGGGCCTCACAGCTGCACCTATGGCCAAGCCTTGACACCCTTCTGTCCAGATTTCATTGACCAAATCTCTCAACAGGTGCTATCCAGACATCCCGGAAAGCTGGAAAGGGGGTCTTCCTTTCTGCCTAGGAAAAGGAAATGGAAGTAGTAAGCAGCAAGCCAGTGTCTGCCACAACTATCCAGGAGAAAGAACTCTATCCTATCTGTTAGTTTTAGTATTGCCAGCAACTGTGGTAGTACCTGACACTCAGATAGTGGGACTGGCTGAGGTTCTGTGGACAGGAAATGAAAACACATACCCAAAATAGGTACCTAATCCTGTCAAAAACGAATTGTTGCCCATTCAAGAATGGATGTAGAGCTGGCTCTTTCACCACCATTTGTTGGAGTTTGGGTTTTCAGGCTTATTCTGGGATACAGAGTTGTTTTCAGGCTACCTTGTTGCCATTTGAGTCCAGCAACACTTTCTTCCAGGACCCGAATATCCTGGAGGAACTTAGAGTTTTGACCAGACCGTCAATGGAGCCATCATAAAAGCTTAACTCAACCTTGATCCCAAAGGTTTCTCCGATGCCCACTGAAGAAAATTCCCAGGGAATCCAGAGGCCTCTCATCCCATCTGCTCAGAAACGTTAATAAAGAATCTTAGTAAATTGATTCTCAACCCTAGTACTAAATTCTTTTCCCAATTACCGGAAGGTGTACCCCAGCAACAGGACCAAAGAGAAAAGATCTTCAGGAGATCAGAGGTGGCTTGCCTTACAGGAGGGGAGGAGTAAGAACATTGTATTTGTGAGGAACGAAAGGATGGCAAAACTCAGATACCTTTTACTCAACAGATTTGTTTGTCTTGAAAGAGAACTAAGAGACACTGGGCTCAAAGGAGTTCAGAATGAATCAAGAAATGAACCATTCAAATGTGGCTGTAGTTATTGCGTTTATTGTAGACACGATCCTTCTGGGAATGCTAGAATGGGGAATTATTACACAGAGCTGATTCAGCTATAAACCTTATTCTTGTACTCTTCTTTCTTACTGGTAATTTTATGCAGCAGGTTGAGAAAGCTACTCCATGCTAGAATAAACTGTATACCAATAATTTTGATAACCCATGATGAGTTCTGCTTTTGTTTTTCTTTCTTCTTCTTTCCTTCTTTGTAAGTAAGGAAGCGTCTTACTTTGATACCAGTAATTTTTAAGGAATCTGTGTAGTTTGAATGTATTTGAATGACTCTAATATACTTTAGTTCTACTTTTTCATTTGACCCAAAGACGCACCAATAGATCTTAAGTATTTCCATGTGTTTTAGAAACCTGAAGTCAGTGAGATGAAATATACAGAACATAAAGGGTACTGAGACAGTAGTAATTGTAGAGGATGCAGCTGGTGGGGACACAGGGAAGCTCATGCAAGGAATGCCGAGCTCTTTATACCCAATATAAAGAATTTGAGGCAGGGTAACTTGTAGGGGAAAGATTATAAAGGAAACATTGGGTAGTTTGGCTAAAGCATAATAATTTGACAACAAAGTTTTATGGTTTTCAAAAATTCGAATTGCAATAAAAGAAAATTTTGATGTGCTATTTTAATTTTCAGCAGCAAATAAATGCATGTATGAAGAAACTTATTAAAAATGACATATTTGAATACCTTTAAGAAGAAGAGTGTGTGGGGTTCACTGTAGTCTATTTGCTACCAAATAGCTTTTCATCTCTCTGTGGGACGGCAGCGCACTGGGGTCTTGTGCACTCTGTCCTTATGACGGAGTACAAGTGGCTCGCCTGACTTGCTGACTTGTGTCGGATCAAGCTTATGATGGACATTTCTGGCTGTATGGTCACTTGATAACCCATGATCAGAAGCTCTGTCTTCACCAGAGCCCAGCGGCATGCCTGTAGTTGTGTTTTGAAAGTTGTTGAATTGCAGATGCAAATGGCATGGCCTTGTTACCGAGTCCAAGGAGGTCTATGTTGTTATTTTCCTTTTGGGGTCAGCCATAAACCCCACAAACATCTTTTCCTATCATATATACCTCTAGCATCTCGGTTCTCCAGGTCCTACAGCCCAAGCAGCAGGGCCTCTTGCATAGTCTAGGTGTATTATAGAGAGCTCTCCTACAGTGAGTCCCATGTAAAGCTGGCAGCCTTTCATAGCACTTGATGCGTGGTCCAGAGAAATAGTCCTAGGTATAGCATGTATGCAATGGAGCCTATTAGGAGTTGTGTGTCTTTCTTTGATGCTGGAAGTGTGAGACATAATATTTCTTTTTACTTGGAAAGAAGTGTTCTGGTAAACATGAACTGCTAATATTATAATGTAGTCAGCCCTAAGTCACTGTAGGCTTTATCTCCTACATGTATCTGACTAAGGCCTCCATAAGCCTTGCTGCTTCCTACTCCCCTAGTCCAATAAGCAGAAAGTCAAAGATATAATGGATAAGTATGATCATCTTTAGGGTGTCCAGATGGCCCAAAACTCATTGGTCTATAGAATAGAGACCGAGAGATTGAAATGGAACCCTAGGCCATGTACATGATCTTCTTATACTACAGGGAAATTTTAAGCACAAAATTCAGGATGGCGTTGATTCTCAGATGGGGACAGGAAAAAGTATGGCTGGAGAATACACAGCTTCAGGTGCACTGTTTTTCTGTTCTCCTAGGCTAGTTCTGAGAATATGACTGCTTATTGCATTATTCTTAAACCTTGTAGTATGTGTGAAATGTGTGAAATTTTATGAAAAAAATTTAAAGTATTAAAAATGAATTTAATTGTAAAAAGAAAGTGAGAGGTAAGAGAAAGAGGGGTAGCCAGAGAGATGTCCAGGTTGAGGGAAGGAACTCTCTTTATGATGAGAGAAATGACCACATTATAGGATACATGGGGAGAACACAGAAAATAAAAGATGCTGGAAGGGACTTCATCAAGTTTAGGAACACTAGATGAGTCAAGTCTGAATCAAGAAAAAGATAAGGACAGATGCAAATATAGCTGATTTTGTCCATGTGAAGGACAGGAGATTGAGAAATGGGGGTTCATATTTCTCTGTGAGTAAGGACAAGGTCATCTTCTGAAAGTAGTGAGACAGTAGCAATTGCAGAGGACGTGGCTGGTGGGGACACAGGGAAGCTCATGCAAGGAATGTGGAGCTCTGCCAGGAGCCCCACTGAGTTCCTGCAGTCATGGCCATAGCATGCTCCTCCAGCGGCATTCAGAAGCCCAGGGTGGTAATAGTGGAGAAAATCAGTGATTAGGTAAATCCAAGATTGGGACGTCTCAGGGAAGATGTGGTGGATAGACAAGGAAGTAAGGATATTGGCAATGCAAGCAGCATGGTGTTTGGGAAGAGGCTGGGCAGAAGAGGAAAGGAAATCAGGAAGATACAATGTATTGAGGTGATAAGGGAAGAAAAGCAGGTAAAAGGAAGCCAGGGTGGAAGGCAAAATTGAGCAGTAATGCGAAAGCACAAGGCCTGGCCCATGTTGGCCATAAGGTGGCACCATTAGCCCAGTGTGGCAGGCAAACCTCTTGTTGGCTGGTAGGTGCAGTGAGGGCAGAACTTTGCTGCTATGTCCCCCAAGTCCAGCCTAGCAACTGATACTGTGGACAAAAAACGCCAGGGATCTAGAAGAGTATAGATAATCATATTAAGTGACTGGTGTATACAATGTAAAATAACAGAGATGGAGCAATTTCGTGAAAGAATATGCAGGCAGTGACCATGACAAAGGACAAATAGAGGGCAGCGTGAGAAAGCAACGTGCTTGAGCTGCAGATGTGAAGTGACTTTAGACAGGTCTTCCAAACATTGAACTGATTACCAGAAAAATGGTCAATTATCTCACTGCAAAGGCTACCACACAGAACGTACATAACTTTTCTAGACTGCCCTTGTGTGGTGCTCTTGCTAACCGGAATCAAGTTGCCTGAAGATTTTGTACTGACAACCATATTTTTATTTTGTTTTATTTTATTTTATTTTATTTTGAGACAGTCTCACTCTGTCTCCCAAGCTGGAGTGCAGTGGTTCAATCTCGGCTCACTGTAACCTCTGCCTCTCAGGTTCTAGCGATTCCTCTGCCTCAGCCTCCCAAGTAGCTGGGATTAAAAGTGCGTGCCACCATGCCCAGCTAGTTTTTGTATTTTCAGTACAGATGGGGTTTCACCATGTTGGCCAGACTGGTCTGGAACTCCTGACCTCAAGTGATCCATCCATCTCAGCTTCCCAAAGTGCTGGGATTACAGGCATGAGCCACCATGCCCAGTCCAGACAACTGTATTTTTAAATGTTCATTCCAGATTTTTGTTAAAAGCACTTTTGTCAAGGTGACAGTGTGTCTGTAAAGGTGTTCTAGTCATTGTAACAGGTACAGAGTCATCTTCTTGATACCCCCAAGATAAACATGAATATATAGAATCTCAGACTTACTTGTGAAGTACATTATTAATGTGCCTATTTAGTCCTGTCGTGCACATAAAGCAAGCCTGAACAGTCAGTAGACCTTTCAATTCAGAAGAAATCAAAACCACAGGCAACATAATTTAGCTAACTATGCAACATAAGGTCCTTCCTCTTGCTTTAATTCTTCTAAACATCTTAAAAGTAGTTGTTTCCTTGCTAATTTACTGACCTATGGAAAGTTATATATACAGATTATTATTTTATTTTCCAGCAAACATTTATGAAGCACCTTCTAAGTGCAAAGCTCTGTGCTGGGGGCTGTGGAAGAAAATGATTATCAGCTAACATGCTTCTGCCTCAAGGAGCACAAGGGTTTAAAGAAAAATGAAATATGTGCACAAAGAGCTATATAACAAGTCAGAGTGCAATAAGGGCTCAATCTCGGTGCAGTGGTTCAATCTAAGAATGCTGTCAATTTAAATTCCTCCTCCAAACTTCAAAGATAACACTCAGTGGAATTAACATAACACTCATATATTGTTGGTGGCATTACAAATGATGCATACTTTTTTGGAAGCACTAATTTGGCAACATGTATCAAAGGAAGTAGAAGTGTTTTAAGTTCCAACATTGTCCTCTCGGGCTAGCCTGAGGGCCCAAGTCCTGCTGGAATGGATCCTGGAAGGATCCAGGCAGAAAACCGAGTCTGAGGCCCTGGGGAAATTCACCTTCATGAGAAATATCGTCACAGGGCTCGAAACCATGAAGAGAGGTATGATAAACCCCGTGAAGTGAGATGTTAGTGGAGGAATCAGGTGATGGCACTCACTGTAAAATCTTTTGACATTGATATGTGTTTTTGAAAAGTTTCAGAGTAAGACATAGGAGGAAAAAAGCTATCCCAATACGATCTTCCTGATGCTAGTGTTGAAAAAGAAAAATTGAGAACACTCTCTGGGAGAGGTCGATTAGGGACCTAGAGAGCAGCAGTGGCCCTTTCAGAACCAGAAGTAGGGCAGCCAGGCAAGCATTGGCCAGCAGCCAGCACCCTGCACCTGCTCCTCCTAAACTCTATGATGGCCTGACATGCCAGATTTATTTCCATGGGCCAGGATACCATGGGAGAAACATCTTATTGTTATACTACTCCACTCAACTTTAAGGAACTAGTAAAAATATATCATATAAAAAGTCTTATTTTAAAAATATGTTTCATTATTTCAAAAATGATAACTACTGCATATTATACTGTTAAAAAAAAAAAAAGAAATGCAGGCCCCAGCATGGTGTGTGCACTATGTACATAACCATGGAAAAGAACATTTAGAGAATGACTGCAAGAGAAAAGACAGCAAAGATTGTGTTTGGGTGATGGTATTATGGGTAATTTCTCTATTCCTTATTTTCTAAATTTTATGTAATATTATTATGGCAATTGTACTTTTACAATGAATATCAAGAAATGGAAAAAATTACTGCTTTCTCTGAAGATACAAACACGTTTTATTGGAGCACAAGAGAAAATTCATTATTTTTATTTAAGTCAGGTAAGTGTGATGAGTAAGCACAAGCAAGTTGTGGGACTTTTCAAACAACCTAAACCTGTGCAGAGACTGGATAAATCCACCTTGGGGTACACCTGCTCTCCCTCATGAGAAGCCTGGCCTGGGAGCCAACACAACCAATGGGAGTAACAATCATTCTGCGGAAAATGGGGCCAAATTCCAGACTGGCAAGTCAGAAGGCTCCATGAAAGGGCATTTGATCTGCACCTTGAAGGAAGAGCAGAATGTCAGCAGGCATAAGAAGTCCAAAGTGCAGTCTCTCTAAATAACAGACAAGAATTCGGACTAGTGCAGAGACAGAAAGTATCCCATTTGCATGGAGATCTGTAGTGAGATATGAGCCAGTAAGATGGGAGGCAGGTGGAGCCAGGTCGATTGTCCTGCAGTGGGGGGGGAGGGGACACCTGTGAGTGACATATGTCAAGGGCAATAAAATGGGAAAATCCTAATGGCCTCATGTTTTGAAACTTGTCAAATTTTCTAGAAGTGCCACCCCACTCCCAGGACCTTGCAGTGGTTTCTATCCTGGTGACTGGACCTCCAGCTCTCATTTCAGAGGGAAGGCAGCCTTTCTGGTAGCTTGTCTCCCTTGATATGATCTTCCATAACTCCCATTTACAAATAAATTTCAGACATTCCCTGAGTCAAGTACAGAAGCTTCAAGATATTTACAGCCAGTGGATATTTATACTGAAGTATTTTAATCTCCTTAAATGAGCATAGCAAATAAAACACAAACCAGGACAGCTACATGTTGAATGGGTCAGGGGAGAATAGAAGATTCATTAAATACAGGCGGACCTCTATATGTTAGCAATGAGTAGATACAGCAACACATTTTTAAAATGTGAAATTATACATGCTATCTTTGAAAAAAAATCTTGATTTGAAAAAAATTTCTTATTTTGACACTAGCGGGAAAGAAATCATCTGATCAATTAGAGGTGACCTGAAAGTGTGACACTTCCTTTTCCACATCTCTGCCTCTGTCTCACTCATGTAGAGACCTTACATAATGGAAACCAGGAGATTTGGCCTTTCATGGAAATCAGTCATCACTGACCTGAGACCTCCCTTTTTCCTTATTTTCCTCTATTCCTTCCCTGTCTCCTGTCCTTGCCCTCAGCTCGCTCCCTTCTACCTCTATTGAACACAAAATATGCCGAGTACTTGTTCTTACTCTTCATTGCCTTACAATCTTGGCAGAGAGGCCAACAGGTCAACAAGTTACTACAGTAAATGCAATTAAGTGCAACAGCAATGGAGTGTTAATAACAAGTAATGAGAGCAACCAAACACACAGCTATGAGGAGTGGGGTGGGTATTCTGGAAAAGCCTCCAAGGGATGGTACCTGACCTGAGAGAAGGGCGGGTGGGAGTGAAGCAGGGCCAGACGCTGGGACAGGTCAGGAACCTCTTTGAGTTTGTTTACACACATTTCTAGCCCAGGACACCTGCAAGCCACCTAAGGCTAAGGTTTTGCTTTCTGAACCAAGTATCTTTCACTTTCCTTTTTCAACAACATGCTTTTCCTCTACTTTCACAAACAAATTCAAACCTAAGACTGTCATTCCAGAATACAACTGGCAATGAACCACCAAGTTTGCCTTACCAATTTTCCCTTATTCATATTGACTCTGTCTCCATTACACACAAAAAAAGCCTCGAGAGCAATTGCCCTTTACAATAGAAGTAATGCCATTTTCATCTTTCCCTCCAACCAGAATCTCTAGAGAAAGTTCAGGTTTGCCAAGATGTCCGGAAAAGAGCACCCAGAGTGAGCCAAATTTTGACTATTGTCTTCAGAAAATTATGGATAATTTTTACTGCTCAATGACCTAGCAAAATCCCCAAATATGATGCCCATTTTGAAACCATAAAATGTCCTGTAACACCAAAATGCTTAGTAAGCCTGTTTTCAATAAAAGGATAAAACTTAGCTATTTGTCAAATAAGCTCTTTGAAGCCACAAATGTTGCTTATTATTTCAGAAATTTCTACAGTTGGTGATAATCTGACTTGTAAAGTCATTTCTCAGTGGATTTCACGTAATGGAAATATAACTGCTTTCATGACTGAGTACTTTGATTGACCAAAGAGGAGAATTGATGTAATTACAAACCCACTTGTTCTTTGACGTCAGATGTTGTTACAACAAGAGAAGTCACTGCCTCAGAGAGTTTCAAAATATCGTAATTTTATTGAGGCTTATTCCTTGCAAGTTTCAAAGATAAGTCCTTTCCATACTTTATTTTACTTAAGCCTAATAGCAATTTATAAGATGCATAATATTGTTTTATGGATTAGGAAATTGAGATTTAGAAAAATTAAATAACTTGCTCGGGGTGAAAACCGAGGCTTGATGAAGCCGCGATTGAAACCCAGATGTGTCTAACTTCACAGCCTCCACTGATGAGGTATACTTTGTCTTCTCACTAGAAGCTGTAAGAGCAGCATCTGGTGATGTGTGAAAGAAATCATTAAAGGGTGAAGGCAAAATCAAAGGCTATAGAAAATCTAACATAGAGACACATAAGACCTAGTCATCTGTATTTCTGGCATGTATCCTACTTTTGAACAATCTGTCATTTGTTTGTTGCAATTAACTCTGAGTTGTAGCCTGTCATGCTATTTCCTAAAATAAACAGGTACAAGGTTGAGAATGTTTGCACTGGAATTATATATTCACATCCTCAAACAGGCTAGAAAATAAAACCACACTTTATGACTCAAACTGTCATAGGATGAGCTCATGTGTGAGGGACATGGTGGATGTTCCCAGCACACCATGTAAGCGCTTGGTTACTTAGTAAGTCAGAATGATAATACCCATAATATTGCTGCAATTATTATACATTGTCACCACTATCACACTGCTTAATTTGTGAAGTTTTGTTTTGTTGCTTTCCTTTAAACACAGATCTTCTTGGGTTATTATATGTAAAATTATTTTAAGGTCAGGCAGAGTGGGATGGGGAAGTAGAAGAAAGGAGTTGATATAATTATTTCTGTTTAATAAAGAGCTAAGTTACTCACGTGTTTAAAAAGGCAAGCAGCATTCAGTGAGATTTTAACCTAAGGTGAAATCAATCTCTTTGGGTACATGTTCTGGACCTTTCTAATTAAATGAGTGGGAAAATGTTTTTTTCCAACTACTGGGTTTGAGATAGAGCCAAAGAAAACAATTTATACAGCATTCAAAAAAAAAAAAAAAGTCTAGCAATATTAAGGCTTGAGAAACAAGAAGGCCTTGGGTTAAATTGAAATGCCAACTTGCCAGCCCAGAGCTCAGCTTGACAAATTAAAATGCGAAGTCTCCCTTTAAACCCTGAAGCCTCAGCATCAGCGCGTATCGACTGCACCTGGCTTTGGGTATTGAAGCGCGTGCTTCCCTCCTTACAGGCATGTGGCCACTTCTCTGTGGCATTTCCTTGGAAAATCATGACATGATCCTTAGTCTCAGTTCCTCATCTGTAAAATGAGAGAATTAGACTGACAAGAATTAGCTCTAAGGATTCGTCTAGAGTTAATGAAGGATTGGTCTAGAGTTAATGGTTCTTTTTTTTTTTTTTTTTTTTTTGAGACGGAGTCTCACACTGTTGCCCCGGCTGGGGTGCAATGGCGCCACTGCAACCTCTGCCTCCCTGGTTCACATGATTCTCCTGCCTCAGCCTTCCAAGTAGCTGGGATTGCAGGAACGCACCACCACACCCAGCTAATTTTTTGTATTTTTAGTAGAGACGGGGTTTCACTATGTTGGCCAGACAGGTCTCAAACTCATAACCTAGTGATCCGCCCACCTCGGCCTCCCAAAGGGCTGGGATTACAGGCGTGAGCCACCGCGCCCGGCCTAATTGTTAATTCTTAATCCAATATTACTTCCCTTTGGGATCTAGAATGGTCTGCTGGCAACCTGTGGCATAATAATAAATATTTATTTAATCTTTGTCCCCATTTCCTGACAAAGAGACCCTGTAATTTCCTAAGCAATGGGGGTGACAGGGGAATCGTATACAGAGCTCATAAATCCCTTGGAATTTCCTGGGTGATAGGAGCATCCTTTGTTTTAATGAGGTGACTCTTGGTGGGCTTCCGGATAGCTTTAGAATGAAAGCTGGTTACTAGAAAGACCAAACCTTGGTTAGAAACCTAGAACTTCCAGCCCCACTCTCCCGAAACTCTAGGTAGGGGAGAGAGGATGGAGATTGAGTTAATAATAAACCATGCATATGTGATGAAATCTCCATAAAAGCCCCTTAATGATGACGTCCAGAGAGTTTCTGGGCAGGTAATGCTGCCACCATGCCAAGAGGGTGATGCACCCTAACCACAAAACAGACACCCCAGAACTCACTTTGTGAAACTCTTCATCCAGCTGTTCATCAGTATCCTTCATAACATCCTTTCCAATATGCCAATATACGTAAGTAAAGTTTTTCCCTTAGTTCTGTGAGCCATCATAGCTAATTATTAAAACTGAGGAGGGAACTGTGGGAACCGCCTGAGTTTACAGCTGGTCGAACAGTCCAGCTGATCTGATCTTGGTCTGGAACTTGCACTTGGCATCTGAAGTGGGGCAGCCTTGTGGGACTGAGCTCTCGCTTTCTGGGTTCTGATGCTAACTCAAGGTGGTGTCAGAATTGAATTAAATTGTAGAACACCAGTTGGTGTCCAGACAGTTAGAGAATTGGTTGTTGGTGTGAGGGGGGAAAAAAACCCACTGTGCTGGGTGCAGTGGCTCACACCAGTAATTCCAGCACTTTGAAAGGCCAAAGTGCATGGATCACTTGAGGCCAGGAGTTCGAGACCAGCCTGGCCAACATGGCGAAACTCTGCTTCTACAAAAAATAGAAAAATTAGCAGGGCATGGTGGTGGGTGCTTGTAATCCCAGCTACTCAGAAGACTGAGGCACAAGAATGGCTTGAACCCAGGAGGTGGAGGTTGTAGTAAGCCAAGATCACGCCACTGCACTCCAAACCCCAAAATTCCCATGCATTTGGTATCATAAGTGTTCTAGGGGTAGAAACAGATTTTAGTACAACCCAACATACATTTATTATGTATTATGTGTGTATAAAATACATAATATATTTTATTGAGTATTATTATTATGTTAAACTCATCTGCATACAAAATCAAGCAATTGTATTCCTAATGCAAATACTATAATCTTTAAATTATTTCTAGTGCATGAGAACAGTTTTTGGAGAATGTGGATCATGACATCCTTTTGACTGTGTGGAAAATAAAAAAAAATCAGCTCTTACGTAATACAACCGACTACACTTATCATTACATGACACTAGTTCTTGAAGGAGCGAGTTTTTCTCTTTATACTAGCGGTATTATTTCTGAATTGAAAAGGATAAAATATAAAGATTCCAACTCATCTTACTTCACTGAGGACTTGGAGTGAGTTGAATAATCATGGGCAAGGTAGATAATATGAAAGCACACTTTCTGTGTAGCTCCTTCCATTTTCTACATTCAGGGCAAAAATTACTTGGTAGGCACAGTTAGATCTCAATGTGTCCAAAGTGCTGACTTTTCTTCCAGAAATGGTGCTAGCAATTGATCACTTATTATTTATTTTTCAAAATCACATAGTAAGAATTTGTAAGAGGTTGTAGTCAACAAACTGCCTGCACATAAGAATTACTTGGGAAGTTTGTTAAAAATTCAGACTCAAGAATCCCTCCTTAAGCCTGCTATCTCAAAATTTCAAGGAATCTGAATTTTCAAGGATGATCTATGTGAGCTTTATAAAATAAACCACTTGAATGAAAAAACTAACATTTGGAGATGTCTGGGAAAACAACACACATATACCAAGTGTTTTAAAGTAGCTGCACAACTCAAATCTAAAAGTTAATGACTATTGCAACTTATTTATTCAACAAATATTCCCTGTGTGCCAGTATGTGCCAAACATCCTTCTAAAGGTGGGGATTACTGTAATAAACAAAACAAATAAAAGCTTTGCCTTTTCACAGGGGAAACATACAAAAATAAGTAAAGAGATAATTAAAACAGATGCAAGTTATCACAAAGGATATATTATGAAGGTAAGAAAAGGCATAGAGAAATGCTTTGGGTGAGATGATGAGAAAAATCCTCACCTAGGAGTTAACATTTAAGTAAATGACATGAAGAGGTCAAGCACATAATTGTTCAGACAGTGCAAACAGCGTGTGCAAAATCCGGTGGCTGAACCAAGATTTGAGTTTTGAAACTTGAGTCTTTGAAATTTGGTTTGTTGAAACCAAGGGAGAGTGTGAGGTGAAGTGTAGCAAGCAAAGGACTAGTACCAAGGCCGGGCTGCAGAGAACATGGTCTGATCTCAGAGGACCTATGGATATGATAAGGGATTAGGATTTTATTCTAATTGCCATGAGATGATGCTGATGAGTGTTTTAAGATGAAAATGATGTAATACAAACCACTTTTAAGAAGAATGCTGGTGGCTCACACCTGTAATCCTAGCACTTTGGGAGGCCAAGGTGGGTGGATCACCTGAGGTCAGGAGTTTGAGGCCAGCCTGACCAGCATGGTGAAACCCTGTCTCTACTAAAAATAGAAAAATTAGCCAGGTGTGGTGGCAGATGCCTGTAATCCTAGCTACTTGGGAGGCTGAGGCAGGAGAATCACTTGAACCCTGGAGGTGGAGGTTGCAGTGAGCCAAGATCACACCATTGCACTCCAGCCTGGCCAACAAGGGTGAAACTCCGTCTCAAAAAAAAATAAAAATAAAATAAAATAAATAAAGAAGAAGAAGAAGAAAGAATGAATGAATGAATGAATGAATGAATGAATGGAGAATCGGTTAGATAGAGACCAGAGGAAAAGCTGGGCCTAAAATTCTCATGTTCTTATGTAGAATTCGAGCATATAATTTTACAAAGGGTTCTGGTACACAAAAAAAAGATTGCAAATGCTTGATGTGTACTCAGGAGATAGCAATGAGTATGTTTTAATAAAAAGATACTTTTTTTCTTAAATTATATATAAAATATTGTCTATTAATATTTATTAAAACTGTATTTTGTCAGAAACCACTTATTTTTAATCAGAGAAAGCAAAGTGAAAATGTATACAAATTATATATTTTCATAAATCATTTCTTTTTGTTCAAAGAAAGGAAAGTGTTTATTACAAGATGAATAGGACAAACAAAACACATTATGGCAAAGAGAAAAAGAGATATTAAAAACTGGGCAGTTAAAATCAAATTCAATAGTGGAAAGATAGAATTAAGATGTTCAAGTAGGCTAGGCGCGGTGGCTCACGCCTGTAATCCCAACACTGGTAGGCCGAAGTGGGCAGATCACAAGGTCGGGAGATCGAGACCATCCGGGCCAACATGGTGAAACCCCCGTCTCTACTAAAAATACAAAAATTAGCTGGATGTGATGGCGGACACCTGTAATCCCAGCTACTCAGGAGGGTGTGGCAGGAAAATCACGTGAACCCAGGAGGCAGAAGTTGCAGTGAGCTGAGATCATGCCACTGCACTCCAGCCTGAGCAACAGAGAGAGACTCCATCTCAAAAAAATAAAATAAAATAAATAAAGGTTCATATAGTATTTTCTAGCCAACTTATCCTGCTTGGTATGCATATTGACCAAGGCATTTTGCTAACTACTTAAGGTTTCACTTCTCTCTGAAAGGGGCTGTTAGAGCTCAAAAATAGTACTTTAAAAAAAAAAAAAAGATGGATTGATGGATAAATAGAGGTATATATAAATTTACATATATATCATAAAGAAAAAATGTAAGTTAGAATTTTCTGGGTAGCTAGTATATGGTCATTTTCATAGACTTCTATTTTTTTCTGTATTTTTCAAGTTTTTCACAGTAAAAGGCAGGGGAAAATAACACTGAGTATTTATCTCAAATCTCTACATAATACAGTATGAAGTGTCTCTATTTTAATAAAACAGGTATGTCTCAGGCACATTTAGTATTTACTAAACTAAATACTAAGCTTAATTGAAATTTACCCAATATGCATATTTCTTTTTAGTATTTACCAAGCAATAATTGGAATGATGGAGACTGCATTTTAGCAAAAGTCTTTACATGGAAAATAGCCTTCAAATAAAACATTACTTTTTTTGCTGAAGAAACAAAAAACTTTGGTAAAAATAATTTTAGGAAGAGTTAGGTGCTTACTTTCTGTAGTTTTTTTTTTTTTTTTTCAGATCGAGTCTCGCTCTGTCGCCCAGACTGGAGTGCAGTGGCGCGATCTCAGCTCACTGCAAGCTCTGCCTCCCAGGTTCACACCATTCTCCTGCCTCAGCTTTCCAAGTAGCTGGGACTACAGGTGCCCACCACCATGCCCGGCTAATTTTGTTGTATTTTTAGTAGAGACAGGGTTTCACCGTGTTAGCCAGGATGGTCTCGATCTCCTGACCTTGTGATTTTTCAAGAAAATGGCGAGTACATTGCTTTTTTAAAATTTTTAATTGAATATAAGAGAAAATTATATAACAGGGAAAATAAATATCCAGAGATGAACACTGATAACACATAGATATATGTTATATTTTTTTAAAGAAAAACAAGCAGGAGGCCATTAGCCTGAGACTATCTTCATACTTTGAGTTCCTACTTAACGAACTGCAACCTAAGTACATAAGCTAACAGAAACCTAACTTAGTGGTATATTTTTTGTAACAAACAGCCAGATTTCAGCCAGTAACAGGCAGCAAATTCATCCCACCATGCACAAATAAGGCAAATGTCTAGCTATAGCCAACCAGGTGATTTCTCTACTTTGTTTCTGTGTGCAGCCTATAAAAGGTCACTGCTCATGCTGCTGGGCAGAGCTCTCCGAACCTCTCCCAGTTCTGAGTGCTGTCTGATTCGTGAATTGTTCCTTGCCAAATAAAATCTGATAAATCGTATTTGACTAAGATTACTTAAAAGCATATTCAAAGCTTTTTTCTCTCCACAGCCTGTGTGTTCGTATTTATTTTCAATCTTACAGGCAAGTTTCTGCTTGAGAGCACCACGTAGGAGAAGAGTACATGGAGATACCCTGAAGCACCCAGCAGCATGCTCATATGGGAGCCAGGATGAGGTTAGCTTGGAAAAGGACCACCAGAAAAATGTGGCCTTAAAGGCAGGGTGGAAGGGGAAGTAAAAAGAGAATGTGAAGAAAGGAAGGAGTATGAGGAAGAGAAAATAGGAGAGAAGAGGTTAGTAAGGACAACAGAAAGGAGGGCACACTGAACTAGGGACTCAGACAACAAAGACAGGCCTCTCTGTGCATGGCCACCTGGCAAGAGCCTGAGGCCTGGCTCCCCACTTTGGTCTGTGACTCCCCATGGCAGCCTGTTGCTCCCCACACCAGCACCAAATGGGGCCTGTGCACTGGCACTCTCTGGCCGAAGTGTGCTTGCCAATAGATTCCATGGCCCCCTTCTATGGAATTGCAACCTCCTGCAGTGGGAGGCACAAATATTGACAAAGGGACTGAAGGGCAAGTGTGGATGCCTCATCCTTCATTCTCTGTAGATGGAACATTTGATAGCACTCAAATTGCTCCGGGGGGTAAGCAGTGTCACTGAAGGTCTTGTTTCAAAACACAGAGGATCTGAAGGAAGGCAACTGAAAGTGGTTGAACTAAGAACTTCCTGAGTCAGCAAGAAACAGTTGGCAGGCACTGTTTGCATTTCCACTCTTTTTCTGCATCAGCAACAGGGAAAAGCTAAGCTCAGCGTCCTTCTTTACTGAGAATATCACTAATGAGCCTGGAATTAACTTCAAGCTCTCTTCGTTGCCTTGCAGGACACCTGTTCCTGAAGTTCTCCAAGGTTTCCATATCATAAGAATGGCCTGATTTTGTAAGAATTTCCCCTAAATTAGGAAGTCAAGCTGTAAATCGTGGCTCAGGCACTGACCTCCTCTGGGACGTCAGGAAAGGCATTAACCTGCCTGGTTTCCCTGTATTCCTCCAGAAAATGGAAGGCACAATTCAGTTCCCCGATGCTTGGAGAGCTCTTTCACAACATCTGCAAAGTTAGCTAAAGCTACTCAGCCATGGGTGATTCAAAAATTCAATACCTTGTTATCTTTATGGATTGAAATGGATTTTTGAACACTGCTCTTGCAAGATGGTCTTTCTTCAAATACATTAGCTACATTTCTTCTTGGATTGAGAACCAACAACAACAACTTATTGTTTAGGAGTCACCCATGTTCTAATACAAAGAGATATGGCAGTCATCACGGCTTACAATAAATCACTCTCTGCTCAGCCTCCTGACCGCTAACTTTGTAAATCAGACACAAGAGAAGAGCATACCATGCATAGTCTGTGAATATATCTCTCAATATTTCTCTTTCTCCAGGGCCAAAGTATTGGACAGGTGCCTGGATTCACATTAGCCTTAGCCTATTTGTTTCCTTGCCCTGTCATCGCACCTGTGAGGTTTGGCTTCTAAGGGAAAAGAAAAGCCAGAAAAAGGACTTTTCCACCAGCATCGTCTCTAAGGCCACATTCTCAAATAGGAAACACAAACCTTCTTTCCCCTTTGGCAGTGTTGAGGTGTGTGCTATCCAGAGTCCACCTGCTGTTGTTCAAGCACAGGTTTGCCCTGAAAAGGCAAAGTTGAAAGATTCTGCCCTGAGTTGTGTAAACATCATCACCACATTAGGAAAAATGTTTACAGAAATGGAGTTTCCACCATTTGAGCTAGTTGTTTAGTGGAGGACATTAAGATTGAGGGTTGCTTAAACTCTGCCGAGGGAGAATCACAAGTTTCTCTCCTTTCAACTGTGTCCTTCCGTATAGGTAAAATATAACATGAGCAATGGCATAGGTTATAAATATGGAGGAACTTAAAATGAATTGTTGGTAATTGTGTGCTTTGACACGTATGTAATTTGACATATGCTAGCTATTTAGAGTGGGCGTTGTAAACTAAAAATAGGAAATGTTTCCTTTCCTGTTAAAAAGAGAGCTCCACTGTATTTTAATGAATCTTTCTGTTCTCTGCCTGCTTCTGCTGTATTTGTGTAGGTTTTTCAGAAGATGATTTTTATAAATAGGCTACTTGCTTACACATATTGCTAATAGGTATGGGAAGCCTTAGAAAGACACTCTAATGCCACATTTTAACCGACAACAGAGCTTTATGAGAAGGAATTCAGTTGGCAAATGAAGTCCTATCAGATCATTCTTTAAGGCACGTGACATGTAGCTCTAACACATTTAAAGGTGACTGGCATTGTTTTACTCTTTGCGATAAAAAGGACATCAGAACATGGTGGAACCACTTCTAAGCTCCCTAAGACATAACCAACAACAGAGATGTTTGATGTCCCCAAATGAATAACTGTTAAAGTTAAGTATCTTGGATAAAGTAAAATCACTCTATCTAAATGAGCCAAATCGAATTCAATTCAACCAGCAACTACTGAGTGTCAACTGTAAACTCCCATCGGTTTGGGAGCTGAGATCATTTCTAAAGCATAACTTTCACTTCATGAGCTGGTTTAAAAACGTCCTCATACAACGTTATCTATGTTTTAAGTGAGAGGTTTAGGATTTGGGAACATCAAGGCATTGACTCAATTCCACACAACTCATAGATACTAAAACTAGGACCAGATCTCTCAGTTTCTCTCATTCAACTCATTGATTAATAGTTTCTGAGTACCTCCTAAGTGCCAAGTACTGTGCTACATGCTGGGACATGATTCTGTTCCGAGAAGAATAGGAAACATGAGAGACTCATGGGCCTTGGGGTTTGAAGAGGAAGACTTATATTTAACAGATAAACTTGAGTGAATACTCGCTTATACATTATTTTATTAAAGGCCTTTCTGAGGAAGTGACATTTGAAACTTGACACTTGAAGAAGTAAATTAGAAAAAGAACAGGGGATGTTGCAGGTTGGGAGACAGTTGGGGGCAGAAGATCAATTCACATTTCTTGAGATCCTCTCATGTAATGGGCGCTCAGGGTCCGGAAGAGAGATGGAGACCATGGGTGAGTCTGGGGCTCTGGAACAAGTATGGGCCTCAGAGTCACCCAGATGCAGGACAGGGGACCATGTCTGCCCCTAGGCATCTAGGCCAGGGGTTCTCAAACTGTGATCCCATTCCAGGATCAGCCTTACAGGGGAACTTGTTAAAAATGCAAATTCTCTGGCCCCAGCCCAGATCTCTGAATCAAAACTCTGGAGGTGGGGCCTAGGGATCTGAATTTTAATAAGCCCTTCCGGGGTCTCCGATGCAAGCTAAAGTTTAATAACCTGATCCATGTTTCTTTGAGCAAGTCACTTAATCTCTCTAAGTCTCCATTGCTTCAATTGCAAAATAGGGTAACACATTGAGGGTCAAATGAGATACATTTGTTAAATACTTGTACTCAATAAATACTGCTATTATAACAGTTATTAGGTCAGTAACCCCTCTTGAGGTACCCAAAGCATGATAGAAGTAAGCGACAGAAAACAATCACACTACCCTGAGAGCCATACTACAGAGCACACGGCAAAAGCTGTGCAGTGGTTAAGTCAAGGAGGTGTTCTTTCTGCTATGATACAGTGTCCACTTCTCCCCATCATCTCCACCAGGTAAAGCAAGATTGCCACTGGTTTTGTAGGCTGGGAAATATTGGTATATCCAATTAATCAACAGTAGCTTTGATCAGGACCAACATATATTTTAGTGCATTTACACTGCAGTCTAGCAATTTTTGGTTTAGGCAGTGCATGTCTTCATCTATAATCGCATAAATGCAGCACAGCATTGTTTGCTTTGCTTTGAGGGTTCTGAAGGGCTGTTGACCACTGGCCCTGTTTTAACTTGAACTACAAAGGTCCTAAGTGTGTGACACCAAAGGTGACTCCTTCCTGAGAGCTCTGGGCATTCTGTAATTAGAAGAGAAATTTGAAATTGCATCTCCAGCTGCTACAAAATTAGAATTCTGCTATTTGGAGCTGACAGGTAGCCACAGTCGACTGCTGATTCACAGACTGTGATTCATTAAAAACGCCAATTCTGTCTTCCTGGATTTGTGAGATGCCTCGTATATCTCTGCCAAGTTAATTTTTTTAATGTGAAAAGGGTGTGTGAGTTTCTGAACTCAGCTTGCCTTGAGATCTTGACAAAAGGTCACCCCAAGTATATATCTGTTTTCGTCTGTATTTCCACCCCAAATCAGCCACAGCTCAAGTTGGAAGATTTAAAGGGGAGAGTCTGGCAAGTCATGGACTGAGCTAGTTTAAGAAAGCCCAGAGGAAAGTTCCATTCAGAGCATGCTTTATAGGAACCACGTGGGTAGATTTTCTCCAGTTAGAGTGAGATGCTGAAGGTATCCAAGACAGAGCCCGGGAGGTCTCCACTTTCTAGCCACAAACCACGCACTGACGACACAAGCAGCTTTATTGCATATGTTTTCATTAAAAATTGTATGATTTACAAACAAACAAAAATACACAAATAAGTCATTTCTATTTCTATTTCTCCACTTCTCTGAGAAGTAACCACTAGTGTTGTGCCCACATTTTAAAAAAAAAAGGAACTTCTTAAATGAATATAATTATGTCTTTTTTATTTCTTTCTGTGCCAGAGAAAGACACTGAAGTAATTAAATCAGCTTGTCCAGTAGCAAGCTTCAGAGCCAAATGTAAGCACACCTCATAAATCAGAGACCTCATGATGGGTCCTCAGAAGACACACCCAGCAGCTGCCAAATGAACAGCAGATGACGGAAAGGGGCCCTTGGTCTGATCTCTCATGGGAGACAGTGGCCTTTCCCAAGTTGAAGATGGTGAAATGCCAGAAGGAGCTGATGAGACTGTCCCACACACTGACACTGCTATGATATCATGATTGAATTTCACTTTTTTCTCCCACCATAATGTAATTTCTGGGCAGTGATTGGGGTGTTGTTCTGCATTGGATTAATCATGATGTACTGTCTTTTTCTCACTATTTACAAAGTACAGTACCATGAGAATCCCTGAATTTTAGAATAAGTTTCTCTCCACTGGAATATAATACATCTTTTGGGTTATTTGCCTGGACTGGTCATTCCTTTCTTTTACTGGTTGTTGTGAAAGAATGACAGAGATGTACAACATGGTTTTTGAATGGATGCTGAGTTTAACTCTCCCGCTTACCAGAGATAAAGTTGGCCATACACACACATCCTTTATATAAGAGTTTATTCATTGGCACAGACTTTGATGATGACATTGAGTTAGATGAAATACTGGTTCCAGTTTGTAGCACTTTATGAATTTTCATGTAAAGTGATCATTCAATTTAAGGGTTCTGCACACATCTTACAAAGCATATCTGTTTATCAGAGCTCATTTACTTAAGAGGATTAAAATGAAATCTCTCCTTATGAGCCAAGGGTGAAATAGCTAGTGTCCGCTCCTAAATATGTGAACTAATATGTTTTTCCATGGGCAAGCAAGATTTTGTTTTTCTCCTATTATTATTCTTCAGAAGAAAATGATTAAAATATTAATAACACAAAAATAAATATACATTATAAAACTCAAAAAAAAGGATTTTTATTGGAGTAAAGTTTTTAGTGGAGTAAATTATGTAATATTAAAAAAGCAATGGAATTTAAAAGCATGCCTTTTTTAATTTTCCCTTTATTAATACATTAGCATACACAAAATCTCAAAATTGCTTTAAAAGATACTAAGTGCCATTCAACTCTTATTCTTCTATTATTTTCAAAATAGCTGTTTAAATCTATACAAAATACCTGTTTAAATATAAATAGAGTTTATATTTTAGAGAAGTTTTAGATTTACAGAACAATTATGCAGAAAGTATAGAGAATTCCTATATACTTTCCCCCACCCACACACATGGTTTCCCTATTATTAACATCTTGCACTAGTGTAGTATATTTGTTGCAATTGATGAACCAATATCAATACGTGATTATTAATGGAGTCCATACCATAGTTTATGTTGTGGTTCACTCTCTGTGTTGAGCATTGTGTAGGTTTTGACAAACGTTGCAATGCCATGTATCCACCATGACAGTCCCATACAGAACAGTTTTACTGCCCCAAAAATCCCCTGGGCTCCACGTATTTATCCCTCCCCCAAGCCGACCGGTGCCATGAACCACTGGCAACACTGACCCTTTTACTGTTGCTATAGCTTTACCTTTTAAAGAATATCTTGAAGTTGGAGTGACACAGCATGTTGCTTTTTCAGATGTTTTTTTCACTCAGCAAAATGCACTTAAAGTTCCTCTATATATTTTTGTGGCTTGATAGCACATTTTCTTTTGTAGTTAAATAATATTCCATTGTCTCGATGTACCATAGTTTGTACAAAACAACATTTTTATTGTGAAATAGTCATATAACAATAGTATTTAAGTGTATTATATGTAGATTAGCACCACTCTATCTCTGTGATGTGACACATTGTGTTTATTCTTATTTCTTAACCTCTATGAACAAATAGGTTCCTCTGTGAGGAGAGGCCTTTCCCAGGAGCTGACTGCAGCTACCATCCCTGGAGATCACAAGTTTCTCTCTTCTCTCCTTTGACTTTTCCACCAGAGTTTACTGATATGGTCAAATTCTCCCAGGCAAGTCCCTGAAACTCAGCCTTCCCATTGGCTTTGCACCCTGGTTTTCTCCTCCATTTCCGCATGAATCTCGGGACGATTCTACATCCTACCTATATTGCTGTCACCAGGGAGGGTCCAGATACCCAAACTCATAGTTGCTTTACAACTAGCATCTTTTCCTGGGAGCCTCTTTTCTTTCCAGTTGCTCTCTCTTCCTGCTTTTGTGCCTATCCCGCCACCAGTCTGCAGCCTGTGAGCTCCTTTTACATCCTCTGCCTGCCTTCCCCAGTGGTGATCATTCCCAGGAACCCACTGCCAGCTCCCCTCTCATTCTCTCAGCCTCACGTATGTGCTGAAGACCGACTTTACCAGGCCACTGGACAAGATAGTGGTCCTAAAGAGGAATACGATGCAGTGAGTCATCTTGAGCAGTTTTCAGACAAATGACAGAAAAGAGAGCTAGCCTCTGCATTTTCATGCAAGCCATGGTCTTCAGCTGTTACTCTGAGAGTTTATCATTATTCCAAACTCTCGCATTATCTTGACTGGATAGCACTCAATACAATACCTTTTGTTTGGGGTCTTCTGAGGCTTTAAAGTCTTCACCTTCTTTCCACTTACCCTAGATATCTGCCTCTCTCTGACTGGCTGCATTAAATTACCAAATAGAAATTTGGTAACATCCCTACCTGCAGATGATCTCCTGGCGAGGCCTCTCACCTGTCTCTCCACTGCTCTACTTCAGACCTCTTTACCTCATGGCATGGCACCATCCTGCCAATAGTCCCTCCAAAACAGCTTCCAAATTGTCACCAAGGTAATCTTAATTAGTGCCTAATTTTCCATCCCATAACAATCATGAGCACAGGACAGGGTGATGTGTGTAGAGGTTGGAGTCAGTGGCTTCACTAAGCAGGCTCTCACCTTTTTCCTCATAACTTCACCCTGCTGGCCCCTAAACCATCACCCCAGTATGACCACGTCCATATTCCTCCCCAAGTCAAGCACCAAGGGTCAGAGCCCAGACAGTTACCTGGCTGACCCCTCGTGGCCCACATCACGAACATCAGTGAGCCTTTTCCAAAGCCTTTTCATTTTCCAGAAAGTCAAGAGTCTAAAATCATCACAGCAAACATCCTGAGGCATCTCACTGGCCATTAAACCATTGTCTTTGCAGTTTAGACTGTGATTCCTTACTCTATTAAATACACTTCCCTTCTCCTTCCATCTCAGAGTGTGGTGGATATAGAAACATGCACACACGCACGATCCAACTAATAAAGATAAACCAGGGGTTCATAGAGGCTGCATAACAGTACATTACTTATTTATGCAAAGTAACTAAACCATGGTGAGGAGTCTTTTCCTTCCTGGCACAGTACTCTTTCCTTTTCTTCCTGGCACAGTATTAGAGTCACATGTCTGTAGAAGTCTGCTCCAAATTCTCTCAATATTGCCTGCTTTGCAACCCTTTAGGCTCAAATCATTCTGCCCCATTGCCACATTGATACTCCTCTGATAATTCCTTATAATCCTTTCCAAGTTAGGTGTAAATAAGAGATATGTGTTTCTTACAGACGTTTGTCTGTAGCACAGGATTTCATTTTTTTTGTTATTACTTGGTAATTGTTTTACATGAAAACATTTTCTTTTTTGTCTCTCCCTGCCTGTTCTCTGAGTCGAAGCCTCTAAAATTATATTGAAACTTTCCCATCTTGAGAGATATAGGCTTCCAAAAAATAACAGCACATCTACAGAATTTTACCTGCTGAAACATCAACGCTAAGGGAATTTAGCAATTGACAACTTTCTGGGCAATTTAGTCTCATTTTAATCCCGTGGTTGGATGGGAGGCAGTGCAAGAGCCACTTATGGAAAAAGCAGACATGAGGGTACTTGCCAGTAACATAGGGAAAAGGTTACTATGCTTTTACATGTGAGATATCTGTCATTACATTTAAAAAAAACCAATTAGGACAAAAAGGCAATTAGTACTGAGCTGCCTACATTGAGAGTTACCATGAGCAGACAAATTATTGCCTTTGAAAATATTGATTGTCAAGAAACATCATCATCTTACGAAATATGTGTGTGCATATGGGAGCAATACTATATCAGCATTCATTTAATTGAAAGCAATCTCATCATTATTCATTGATACATACTCTTAAATGAGGGTAATTACTTTCTCAGCAAGAGATCATTATGGGGTATATACAAATTATCATTCCTTTAAATATAGGGGGATATGTAGGATTTAAAGCTGAGATGAAGCTGCTTCTTAGTGCATTTTCAGTGTAAGATGCAGCTTTGGAGGGCTTTATCAGGAATTTTAAAAGTGACCTTTACTACAGCTGCAAATGCATGAATGTGTCATGCATTTGTAGCTGTAGAATTACTAAACACTTGCTCCATTTGGAATTGCTGTTGTTTGCCATTATCTGGTTAGTATAAGCATTTTAGAGTAACATTAGGGCTTTGGTAGTTTTTATGCCTAGGTATTAGAAAACCCAGTTGTGAGTTTTGCCTCCTTAGAGTTGTTTCTTGAAAGGGAACAAAGACAGTTTTTGTCAAGCACTTTGAAGCTTCAGTCTAACCTTGCATAGTCCTTACTTGGTAAACAGCCCTGAAAGAAGCTGTTTAAAGTTGTGAAAACATATCAGAAGCAGAACTTCCTTTTTTCTTAATTTAAGAGAAAATTAGGAAAGTCTGGAAATGAGATTTGCCAGAGGAGATATCTTATGAACCCTGACTTTACATCCCACTGAAAAACTATGATAGAGCTTAATAAACCAAACCTATTAGTTACCATCTGCACACGAGAGGAGAGAGAATTTCTACTATCTGTAATAAAAAAACTAATTTATTTAGATCTCCTGTTGTGTTCTGAGATTGCTTTCCATAGATTTTGGAGAGTTTCATAGCCCACAAAAAGAGAATACAAATTTCTGCTTAGGAATTCAGTGTAGCAATATCTAGAGGAATGTTCCAGCATTTCTTCCTATTCTTTTTTCTTAAAACATCCTCTTAGTATATAGCATAAGTAATGACCTTGGAAAACCATTTTTTTCCTATGAAAAGAGGATATATGAACATCTCCAGACTGTCACAAAGCAAAAATAAATCAAAGGTTGTTGCGGGAAGTCAGGGATCCCAAATGGAGGGACCTGCTGAAGCCATGGCAGAAGAACATAAATTGTGAAGATTTCATGGACATTTGTTAGTTCCCCAAATTAATACTTTATAATTTCTTATGCCTGTCTTTACTGCAATCTCTGAAAATAAATTGTGAAGGTTTCATGGACATTTATCACTTCCCCAATCAATACTCTTATAATTTCCTATGCCTGTCTTTACTTTAATCTCTTAATCCCATCATCTTCATAAACTGAGGATGTATGTCGCCTCAGGACCCTGTGATGATCACGTTATCTGCACAAATTGTTTGTAAAGCATGTGTGTTTGAACAATATGAAATCTGGGCACCTTGAAAAGAACAAGATAACAGCAAATTTCAGGAAACAAGCAGATAAATAACCATAAGGTCTGCCTGCCTGTGGGGCTTGGCAAAACCGAGTCATATTTCTCTTCTTTCAGAAAGCGAATAGGAACAATATCGCTGAATTCTTTTCTCAGCAAGGAATAACCCTGGGAAACAAATGCATTCCCTGGGGAGGTCTCTGAAATGGCCCCTCTAGGAGTGTCTGTTTTATGCAGTTGTAGATAAGGGATGAAATATGCCCTGGCCTCCTGCAGCGCCCCCAGGCTTGCTAGGATTAGGAAATTCCAGCCTGGTGAATTCTAGTCAGACCGGTTCTCTGCTCTTGAACCCTGTTTCCTGTTAAGATGTTTATTAATGACAATGTGTGCCCAGCAGGACATGGACCTTCGTCAGTAATTCTAGTTTTGCCCTGGCCTTGTGATCTCACTCTGCCTCTCTTCCCTTGTGATATTTCATTGCCTTTGAAGCATGCGATCTCTGTGACCCACTCCCTATTCGTACACCCTCCCCTTTTGAAACCCCTGATAAAAACTTGCTGGTTTTGCGGCTCAAGGGGCATCACAGAACCTGCTGACATGTGATGTCACCCCCGGAGACCCAGCTGTAAAATTTCTCTCTTTTGTACTCTTTCTCTTTATTTCTCAGACTGGCCAACACTTAGGGAAAATAGAAAAGAACCTATGTTGAAATATTGGGGTCTGGTTCCCCTGATAAAAGCTCATTTTTTCACAGAGTATACCATGGTAATTGAAAACAAACATCATTAGACACATTTCCTTTCTCTGTTTCCTTAAATATACAGCCCCTGACCTCCAGTAGCCTAAAGTTTGAAATAATATAGAGATTAGAGAATTTTTTTTTTTTCAAAAACTATATGGGAGGTGACTATGTCCCTCCCATTCAGAAGAAGCTCTAGAATCTTACTGTGATGTCTTCACAACTTTGCTTTCTATGTGATATGCTCTGGTGACTGCTTTATCTCTATTATTGAGCTCTGTGTTGACTACAAAACCCATTGATAAGAGAGACAACGAGTCATGTTTAAGTGGCTAACAGGCCTTTTGAATAGAATAGCTAGTTTTTATAAACTCATTGAATCTTCTAAGAATTCTTTCTGCCAGTTGAAACAAAATTTGTTACTTTCAAAAAACTTTGGAGGAACGTAGCTCACAGGTCAATTCTTTAACATATTTTAAAGAAACCATCCTTTGGTATTTTCCTTTGTAAGAATTAGAGTCTGCTAGGAGGGGACACAATATTATTACAATTTTAAAGTGGGAAAAAGAATCCCACAAATATCCAGTACTATATAAATGAACAGCAGGCAGGTAAAAAACAAACAATCAAACAAAGAAGAGATCAAACAAAACAGGCTAGAATTCTGTGTGGGGAATGACTAGGTTTCATTCAAAGCCTCCAAACTAAACTCCTCAAAACATGCAAAGTGGAAGTTATCTTAGGTGTCCACCAGAAGGTTGTGACTGGGAAACTGTGCTGGGACTCACGTGTCCACCTTGCCTCTCACCACACCTCGGCTCTCTGCCCTCTCCAGCCCTGCAGAGAGCTTATTCTGTCCAACAGGAAATGGCCAAGGACTTGTGATAGAGTGAGAGAGACTAAACTCAGGAGGAAAAGTCAAGATCCATGACAGAAACCACATTTTTGTAATTAAAGTAGCCAGAACTTAGAAGAAATGGCTTTATCCAAGATTATACAACCAGTTTTTTGGATGGTTAGTGAGAAGGATAATTTTTGACAAGTATTCCTGGGGGTAGCAATTTTAATTTCTTTGTGGAATCTGAGGAAGGATTTTAATCCTGCTCGGTCTATAAAGCACAGGCCATTGTATTCAGCGTGAGAGAATGATAATCTCTAAAACTTAACCTTCCACTCATGTATTCATTGCTTAGTCTCTTAGCACTGTATGGGCAAGAAGGATACAAAGATAAGAAATGCTTAAAAGTTGTAGAAAAATAGATTATAAAACTTTTATCCATTTATTTAACCAACATTTATTGAACATGTATTATGCGCCAGGCTCTGATGTAGGCACTGAAATGAAATCTTGGACAAGACAATAAAGATGTCTAATTATTTTTGATCTTATGTCCTATTAGAGAGAAATACCAATAAGTAAATAAACCCTACAACCTAAAAGTACCAGCAATGGAGATTAGCACTAAGATAAAACCACGTGGTTGTGAATTGGAGGGAGGTGGAAATCCCTAGTTCGTTGGATTAAGGGGCTGTGTTTCTCTGGAGAGGTGAGCTTTGAACTAAGGAGGCCAGGAGGATGGGCTTTCCTGGGGCAGCACCAGCCCAGATGGAGTCTCCAGCTCCTTGTACCATCCACACAGCTACCTCCAATTACTTTTCCACAGATAAATTAATGACCTGATCATTGCAGTAAAGAGACTGGAATATGTCTGTTAGTGGTAAACCCTTGCTCACCCTCTCCACAACCATGACCTTAGACCATGGTCTTCAAACTGAGACACTTGCTCCAGGCTTATCACAATTGTCTCCTACATAAGGGCTCTCCCTTCAGTACAGTCATTTTAGGGTGACAGATGAAATTCTCTAAGTCTCTTACTGCTCTAAAACATATAATACTTTACAGTAGCCTAAACTCAACTCCTTAGTCTTTCACTCAAGTTCTTCCTCAGGCAGATTTCCAACATCAACCTTATTATTGACCTGGCCACCCTCCTATCTAGCAGGCAGTGATATTGCTATCTCCCCATGTTCCACATTTATCCATCTCTGTGGTTTGGGTTTTGTCATCTTTTCTACCCATAATATGTTCATCTCTCATTTCCATATCAAAATCTTTCCCATTGCTTAAAATTTAGCTCAAATTCCACCAACTTTATAGACTATTCTCCACTCACTCCACTGACTTGGAAACCTGGTTATACCACTGAGAAATTTTTATTTATTATTTTTTATTTTAGAAATTCTGCTATGACTTTTCACAAATTTCTAAGATATGGAATCAACCTAAATGTCCATCAACACACTAGTGGATAAAGAAAATGTGTGTATATTTATACCAGGGAATACTATTTAGTTATGTAAAAAAAATTCTGTCATTTATGGCCACATGAATAAGCAAAATAGGTCAGGTACAGAAAGACAAATACTGCATGTTCTCATTCATATGTGGGAGCTAAAAAAAGTTGGAGCTCGTGGAAGTAGAGAGTAGAATTGTAGTTAGTAGATCCTGGGAGCAGGGGAAGGATGAAGAGTGGTTGGTTAATGGACACGTAATTATAGCTATTAATAGATAGGAAGAATGAGTCTTGGTTTTCCACAGCCTGCAGCAATGTAGGGTAAATATGGTTGACTATAATTTGTTGCATATTCTCAAAAAGCTAGAAGGGAGGATTTTGAATGTTCACAACATAAAGAAATGACAAATGTTTGAGGTGATAGATATGCTAATTACCCTGATTTGATCATTACACATTATATACACATATCAAAATATCGCTGTGTCCTGGAAATATGTGTAATTATTACATGTCAACTAAAAATAAAAATAATAAAATTCTGCTAGGATAGAACCCTGGAATGTGTTAAAAAGAAATCTTCCCAGGTGAATCTGAGCGTGCTCAAAATGCTAGAATGCCTGTGGATATAATGTGAATAGACTTTTTGACAGTTTATTTATTATGAGCCTGTGACCCTGGAATAAACATCTTCCTGGGACTGCCATGGTGCCCCTCTGCCATAGATTTTATATTCGACAGTACTTTGGATGAGACAGGCTTATGCTGCTGATTTAAACCTGCCATATCTGTTGGTGATGGAGGCCATTCAAGAGCTACTAGCTGCTGCAAGAACAATAGATTATCATCATCTCCTTTCAGAGCTCAATGTTTTCCAGAAATAATTGAAGGTATTTTCTTGGAGTCAGTTGTGAGAATGGAAACCGATGTGAATTATAGTGTGCTCAAATCATAATAGGTTATATTTCCTGAACAAAGATGGGGAAAAGAAAGCATTACTGCATATGCAGAAAACAACCAACTTTTGACACTTAATTTCTTTCTTCCTGAAAAATGGTAACTCCTTCTGTTTCTAAATTACAGTATACAAAATGATAAGCAGCTGCCTAGAACAAATACATTCTGAATTTCCCATCACTGCAGTTCCACAACAATCTAATAAAAATTTAAAAAAGCACAGAAGCAAACCATTAAGAGTTATGTGTGGGCCAACATCCTGGTTTCTTGTTCAGCTCATCTTGAGTGCTTTTTGGCTTTGTACCAGCCATATAAGGGCTCTGATGTGGTCAGTTGGCTGAGTAGCTACTTGATTACAAGACTTAAGAATGGATTCTGAGGCTACAAGACTTAGTTGGAGCTGTCCTGTTCTAAAGTAGCCAGAGTCACAAGCCAGACTGTTCACTAGCCTTGTTCTTGAAAGGAGGTAAGTGATGGTGTGATGTCAATGCAAAGCCACCCCAATAGTGTAAAATCAGGAGAGCCAGGAGAGCTCAAACCATAATGGAAGGCCATCTGCTTATGTGCTTGTAAGGTCAGTGACCTATAATTCCTAGGACACTCTCCACCCCAGCAGCCCTCCCTTGGTCCTCCATTCTTCTTGCCAAAATGCTCTTTTATCCCCTGACTCTTAATGCCTTATGTTTAGTGGTTTACTTGGCCTCAGCATCATTTTAAGTCCCAGGCCTCTTTAAATTGTCCTCAGCTCTAGTCAAAACATGCCTGTCTATTCACTTATGCGGAACAAAAGCTTCACATATTAATTTGTGACGAGTAACCCAAGGGATCAACTAGAGGTGAAATGAAAAGCTTTGTGTGTAATTTTTCAGGCAACTTCAACTATTAACAGAAAAAGTTCAGATCCAAAAAGCAGGATGGGAATTTCAGGGACAGGGCCTCTAAAGGAGTTTCAATTTATGAGGATTTCAGGACTATCCTTTAGATTGGACTTCTCTGAAGTTATACCATGTAGGCAGGCACACATTTGTTCTGCGTATACGTAAGGTCAATAATGGACAGCACACTTCCGTCACTACAGGCAAAAATCCAGATTCAACATGATTTTTGAAAAATTGCAGGATTAAGTTCCAACCAATAATCTAAATTTAAACAAGTTATTTGTAAGACTGAAAATATTTTCAAAAATCAAACTGCACAAAATAGGATGATCTAGAAACAAGTTTAGAAATATTACTGCGAAGGGAGAAGAGAGGGAGAGGACAAGGTATGAAGGCTTTATGTGACCAAAAGAAGGTTCAGGGAGTTCTGTTGTACACATGGGGTTTTCACCTTAGTTATGTTAAGCTAGGTGCATTAAATGTTGTATGGAGATTTCTCCTTTGTTTCAAATTAAAACTATGCTATCTTTGAAACTATAAATTGTGTGAGGCCATGACCAACAATAAGATATAAAGATGTGTGGCTGGGCACGGTGGCTCATGCCTGTAATTCCAGCACTTTGGGAGGCCAAGGTGGGAAAATCATTTGAGGTCAGGCATTTGAGACCAGTCTGACCAACATGGTGAAACAACATCTCTACTAAAATTACAAAAAAAAATTAGCCAGGTGTGGTGGTACACATGTGTGGTCCTAGCTACTTGGGAGGCTGAGGCAGGAGAATTGCTTGAACTTGAGAGGCGGAGGTTATAGTGAACCAAGATTGTGCCATGGCACTCTAGCCTGGGCAACAGAGTAAGACTATGTCTCAAAAAAAAAAAAGATATAAAGATGTAAAGAGGCTCATAAAAAGGACTTGAGCTCACAAAAGACATCATTCGCATGAATCTCATGCCCTGAGGGAAGCCAGCTGCCATGTCATGAGGACACTCAAGCATCCCCGTGGTGAGGCCAACACACAACTACCACCAATTTGCCGGGAATGCAGGTGAATTATCTTGGACTTGAATCTGCCAGCCCTAATCAAGTCTTCAGATTATTTAATCCCTGGCTTGACTACACATTTAGGAGAGATCTGGAGCCAGAATCACTCAGTTTAGCAGCTCTTTAATTACTGACACACAGACCTGATAAGGCAATTAATGTTTACTGTTTTAAGCAACTAAGGGTTTTTTGTTTGTTTTCTTTATTACTTTTCTTTTTCTGAGGCAGAGTCTCACTTTACAGCAGCCCAGGCTGGAGTGCAGTGGTGTGATCGTAGCTTGCTGTAACCTTCAACCTCTGGACTCAGAGGACCCTCCCACCTCAGCCTTCTGAGTAGCTGGTACTACAGGCCCAGCTACTGGCCTAAGCAAATAAGTTTTTGAAGTAATTTATATGGATGAAAAGAAAGTCTAAGAAGCATGGCTGTGGAAAGTAGAGGAGCGATGGGAAGGAGGTTGACTAAAAGGTTTTTTAATTTGTTTTAGGAAAAAATTATTTATAGATTTTTCAACAGAATAATTTACAGTCAATAAGTATGTTGACTATAAATTAATTTCATATATTTTAAAGCAACCCTTTCCAACTATTTTCGAGATAGTACATGTACTAGGAAAGAATGGAATTGTATTTTTTGAATGTGTTTTACAATTCAGAAACTTTTAGGGCTTTACTGGGATATAACTCACATACCATATCATTCACTCATGTAAAGTATACAATTCAGTGGCTTTTAGTATATTAATTGAAGTGTTGAACTATCACTGCACTCAGTTTTAAAACCTTTTTATCATCCCAAAATAAAACCATATATAGCCATTAGCAGTCACTGACCACTTTCAGCCCAGACCTAAGTAAATACTAATCTACTTTCTAACTGTATAAATTTGCCTAGTCTAGAATTTTCACATAAATAGAATCAATACAGTGTGATCTTTAGTGACTGGCTCCTTTTAATTAGCATAATGTTTCATGGTTATCCATGTGGAATGACGTATCAATATTTCATTCCTTTTTGTTGCAGAATAATATTCCAATGAGTGCACATACTACATTTTATCTATCTATTCAACAATCCATAGACTTTTATTTGAGTTGTTGCCACTTTTTGGCTATTATGAATAATGCTGCTATAAAAATGCCTGCGCAGGCTTTAGTGTGGACAAATGCCTTCATTTCTCTCAAGTATGTACATAGGAGTGAAATTGCTGTGTTATATGGTAACTCAATGTTTAAACTTCTGAAAAATTGCTAAACTGTTTCCAAAGTGACTGAACCACTTTACATTCCCACCAACAATAAAAGAAGATTCCATTCATTCCCCCAACATTAAATAAATGCTTATTTATTTAATTAATTTACTTATTTACATTTCCACCAACAATAAATAAATGTCTCCACATCCTTGAAAATCCTTGTTATTCCACCCTACTGGGGACTAGGGAGTGGTATTTTATTGTAGTTTTGATTTGCATTTCCCTGATAACTAATGAGGTGAACACTTTTTCATGTGTTTATTGACAATTTGTATACCTTTTTTGGAGAAATATCTATTCAGTTTGTTTACCCATTTTTAAATTGGGTTATTTATCATTTTATAATGGAGTTATAGACTTAAATTTTGTTTAAACTTCTGGCCCTTATTTGTATAGTGATGATAGCTTATTGGATTAAAATAGGTAGTGCGTGGACTCTTTTATGAAGAAACCTGAAATTTAAGGAAAGGTACTGGTACAGAGTTGTCAGAAGTATGACTACAAATGTGTGGTAATCAGGAAATTGCTGTTGACCTTCTTACAATTTCAGGCAAGTTGTAGAAACAGAAAATAAATTACATAGGTTAGGAAAGAAATAGGAGATACGCAGAGAAAGGAAATAAATGTCTTTTTAAATTTTTTTCTGTACTAATTACATTACCATATTTTTCGCTGGTAGGGTCACATATGGAAGAAAGCATCAATTCTAAACACATTGTTGCAGGGGAAAATTATAGATTACAAATCATTCAGAGATGCTATAGCTGAGCAGACTGCTTTGTGAGGCAGAGCATGCTCCACATCACAGTATCTAAATGAAGATTATGTATTTGTCTCTTAGGTATATTAGGAGGAATCTTGTCTTTGGCAGAAGATTATTGTCTCAAAAGTCCTTCTGAATTCGAACACATGTGGCACGTACAAAACAGTGTCTTAGAATAAGTGCACAATAAGTATTGTTAAATGAATTGAGCTATCAAAATTCTGTGTCCTTGAAATAGTATAATGTGTTCCACATTCTATTTGAAGCATTTGTGCATAATTTTAATGCAATTTCACTCTAGTGAGCAGAATTATTTTTTGGTGTGTAACTCTTTCCCCAAGCACGTTTAATGTTAATTTAGTAAAGAAAGCACTTTGGCACCTATTGGTATGACTATGTCAATTGGGAAGAAATAAATTTTTAAAGCATTCCGTATGATAATGGAGAGACAGAAGAGGCCAGTAATACTATGCAAATGTGACTTTATTCATATAAATCTCCACAAAGCATATTTTTAAATCCACCCTCATAGGTTAGACAAGACATGTTAGGGAATTGAGAACAGTTTAATAACTCAACTTTTTTTTCCCATTACTTTATGCTGTTGAGGGTTTCCAGGAGACCTCCAGCTATATTTATCAGAGAGGAATTTGATAAATAAATTTACACAAAGGAACAGGGATAAGTTGAATTATTTTCAGATCAGTAACAATTTGTTTCTCACTACAGTATCCTCAAAAAGAAAGCTGCTCAGTTATGTGATTGATTTTAACAAATTTCTGTTATTTGTTTTCATGATGTTTAAATGAATTTAAAACAAGTCTAAGGAAGAGCATATCTTAGAGCACTATAGCTTGTGATGTCTGCATTTTAGTTTCCAGTATGCACAGGCACTCATGCATGTAGGCCTATTGTGGGAAATCTTTCACAATCTAATATAAGCCATTCCAGGATGTCATGAAATTGCAAGACCTTTTGTCAATTTCAAGTTTTTAAATTCATCTCGATATTCTACAAATGTTCTCTTCTGATAAATTGCACTTATTTTTTTTTTTTACCTTGTACAACAATTTGCCTTGAACAACAATTATCAACTGGTTTACATTTGCCCTTGGAGGTACACATATACTTTTTAAAAATTTCGTGGGCAAAGAACCAATTTTCGTATCTTCAACTTGTATAGGTATTCTTTCCTAAATTGCATCTGCTTATAGTCAATGTTAAGAGGCCACTCACCTTTTCCACCTTCTCTTGCACAGCTCCCCCTTGCTTGCTTACAAAAGAAAGTCACACTTGTCACCTTGGACTTAACATGGTACACTGTCCCCAGGCCATAAAATCCTCTAGGTACAAAGGAATAACTCAGAACATTAGCTCCATAAACTTTAATTAAGTACCTTAACTCTGATAGCTTTTTCTAAAACACATATTTCTGATGAAAGGAAAGCTTAACTTTTAAAATGTGTCATTTTAACTCTTTTTGGAATGTTTTCATTTCAGATAAGTATATATTAAAGAATGAGGGATGAGA
This sequence comes from Pongo abelii, assembly GCF_028885655.2. Lineage (NCBI taxonomy): Eukaryota > Metazoa > Chordata > Mammalia > Primates > Hominidae > Pongo > Pongo abelii. The sequence goes on from NC_071992.2 coordinate 72,573,536, forward strand.
GTGATGAGAGTCTTATTTAATAACATCACCTCTTGGTTATGTTGATTAGACCACATGGCTCTAATGGAGAGGCTGTGAGGGCAAGCAAAGAGACTGTGCATGGGCAGTACTGAAGGGCAGTACTGAAGGTCCCACCAGCTCTCATGTCTAGGAGGCAAACTCCTTGCAAAGCTCTGGGATCCAGCTATCTTTATATCCACTGATCATCTGTTTATCTTGGAATTCAAATTTTGAAGTGACTTAATTGTCACAAGACTACATATCAACATATTTATTTAAATTAAAATGAGTTAGGCTTTTGGAGAGAAAATAAGTAGGATTCATTTGATTTGTTTGACAAATCAGATTTTCTAGATAGGTGGACCTTTTTTAGCTGAATAAACTGGAGCAACAATGTTTCTGTATCTTTAAAGTAAATAAAAATATTTTATATATTGAGGTTATTATGGACTGAAGGTTTGTGGCCTTCCCCAAATTCATATATTGAAGCCCTACACACCAATGTGATGGTTTTGGAGACGGGTGAGCCCTAAGGGGATAATTAGGATTAGATGAGATGAGTGGCTTATAAGAAGAGGAAGAGAGAGAGAGCCTTCTCTCTTTTTCCACCATATGAGGACACATAAAAAAAGCTGGCTGTCTGCAAGAAAGGAAGAGAGACCTTGCCAGGAACCAAATCTTCAGCGCCTTGATCTTGGGCTTCCAGCCTCTAGTACTGAGAAAAATAAAAGTTCATTGTTTAAGCCGCACAGTCTATGATAATTTCTGACAGCTTGAGCAGACTAAGACAGGGGTTAATATTTTTTATTTTCCAGCTATTTTTGGAAAAACTCAGTTTAAACAGGTGCCTCTAAGTCAAAGAGGCATAATTAGTGATCATTTGATAGGACTTGAGGTAGCCCTTTTGGTATAGATGCAAGGCTCAGGGAGTGAATTACTAATGACTAGTAGCAAATCCTTTTGTGTGACATGGATTCCATTTCTTTCCCTTCAGAAAATAAAAGGAAAAACTAATTGAGTCATCAAATGATACAACCATTAAAATAATTGGTAATCACCATAGGATTTATTTGGCATATAACCCAGGAGCTCACAAACTGAGTGACCTTGTAATAATAACATTCTGTGCATTTCTCCACATATGCATTTATGTAATCAAAATAGCTTGGGACCAGTGTAGAAGTTTTTTTTTTTTTTCAAAAAGGTTCTAGAATTGATTCTGAAGCATGTCTTGGTACACTAATAAATAATTTTTATCCACAGATATATAAGCTAGTTTTAAAAAGCACCAGTTGCTACTATTATATACTAAAATCACTCTACCATTATCACTAATAATAATAATAAAATAATGGTAATGTTAATATGGAGTAAATTTAATTTTTCATTATGTTTGGTCACAGGAAAAAGAAAAGGAAATTATATATATATAAACAGATAAGAATGACAGAGTAACCAAAAAAGACTGCAGAGGAGGCAGAGCAAAATGGTCAAATAGAACCCTCCAGCAATTATTTCCCATGTAAGAACATCAAATTGAACAATTATCCATGCAAGATACCACCTTTATGAGAACCAAAAATTAGGTGAATAATCAGAGTACCTGGTTTTAACTTCATATCAGTGAAAGATACACTGAAAAGGGTAGGAAAGACAGTCTTGCATTGCCAGTGATACCTCTCTCTCATCCTCTGGCAGTGACCCCATGGCATAGAGAGGGAATCTGTGTGCTTAGGGGAGACAGAGTGCAGCGACTGGGGGAGTCTGCATTGGAACTCAATGCTCCCCTGTGAGACCAGAAAGCAACATAGGGCAGAATTCAGCCAGCACCCATGGAGTGAGCATTTAGACCAGTTCTAGCTAGAGGTGAATTTTCTATCCCAGTGGTCATAACCTAAGTTCCAGCAAGCCCTACCACCATGGGCTACAGTGAACTGGGGTTCTAAATAGACTTGAAAGGCAGTCTAGGGCATAAGGACTGCATACCTGGGGAAGTCCTGGTACTGTGCCAGGGTGGAGCCAGTGGATATGGGGGACACAAAATCTAGTGAGACACCAGCTGGGGCAGTCAAGGGAATGCTTATATCACCCTGCTCCCAACCCTAGCCAGCACAGCACGCAGCTTTGGGAAAGACTCCTTTCTTTTTTTCTGTTTTTATTTTTATTTATTTATTTATTTTTAATTTTATTATTATTATACTTTAAGTTTTAGGGTACATGTGCACAATGTGCAGGCTAGTTACATATGTATACATGTGCCATACTGGTGTGCTGCACCCATTAACTCGTCATTTAGCATTAGGTATAACTCCTAAAGCTATCCCTCCCGCATCCCCCCACCCCACACCAGTCCCCAAAGTGTGATGTTCCCCTTCCTGTGTCCATGTGTTCTCATTGTTCAATTCCCACCTATCAGTGAGAATATGTGCTGTTTGGTTTTTTGTTCTTGTGACAGTTTACTGAGAATGATGATTTCCAATTTCATCCATGTCCCTACAAAGGACATGAACTCATCCTTTTTTATGGCTGCATAGTATTCCATGGTGTATCTGTGCCACATTTTCTTAATCTAGTCTATCATTGTTGGACATTTGGGTTGGTTCCAAGTCTTTGCTATTGTGAATAGTGCCGCAGTAAACATATGTGTGCATGTGTCTTTATAGCAGCATGATTTATAGTCCTTTGGGTATATACCCAGTAATGGGATGGCTGGGTCAAATGGTATTTCTAGTTCTAGATCCCTGAGGAATCATCACACTGACTTCCACAATGGTTGAACTAGTTTACAGTCCCACCAACAGTATAAAAGTGTTACTATTTCTCCACATCCTCTCCAGCATTGTAACTGGTGTGAGATGGTATCTCATTGTGGTTTTGATTTGCATTTCTCTGATGGTCAGTGATGGTGAGCATTTTTTCATGTGTTTTTTGGCTGCATAAATATCTTCTTTTGAGAAGTGTCTGTTCATGTCCTTCACCCACTTTTTGATGGGGTTGTTTGTTTTTTTCTTGTAAATTTGTTTGACTTCATTGTAGATTCTGGATATTAGCCCTTTGTCAGATGAGTGGGTTGCGAAAATTTTCTCCCATTTTGTAGGTTGCCTGTTCACTCTGATGGTAGTTTCTTTTGCTGTGCAGAAGTTCTTGAGTTTAATGAGATCCCATTTGTCAATTTTGGCTTTTGTTGCCATTGCTTTTGGTGTTTTAGACATGAAGTCCCTGCCCATGCCTATGTCCTGAATGGTATTGCCTAGGTTTTCTTCTAGGGTTTTTATGGTTTTAGGTCTAAAGTTTAAGTCTTTAATCCATCTTGAATTAATTTTTGTATGAGGTGTAAGGAAGGGATCCAGTTTCAGCTTTCTACATATAGCTAGCCAGTTTTCCCAGCACCATTTATTAAATAGGGAATCCTTTCCCCATTGCTTGTTTTTGTGAGGTTTGTCAAAGATCAAATAGTTGTAGATATGTGGCGTTATTTCTGAGGGCTCTGTTCTGTTCCATTGATCTATATCTCTGTATTGGTACCAGTACCATGCTGTTTTGGTTACTGTAGCCTTGTAGTATAGTCTGAAGTCAGGTAGCATGATGCCTTCAGCTTTGTTCTTTTGGCTTAGGATTGACTTGGCAATGCAGGCTCTTTTCTGGTGCCATATGAACTTTAAAGTAGTTTTTTCCAGTTCTGTGAAGAAAGTCATTGGTAGCTTGATGGGGATGGCATTGAATCTATAAATTACCTTGGACAGTATGGCCATTTTCACCATATTGATTCTTCCTACCCATGAGCATGGAATGTTCTTCCATTTGTTTGTATCCTCTTTTATTTCATTGAGCAGTGGTTTGTAGTTCTCCTTGAAGAGTCCTTCACATCCCTTGTAAGTTGGATTCCTAGGTATTTTATTCTCTTTGAAGCAATTGTGAATGGGAGTTCACTCATGATTTGGCTCTCTGTTTGCCTGTTATTGGTGTATAAGAATGCTTGTGATTTTTGCACATTGATTTTGTATCCTGAGACTTTGCTGAAGTTGCTTATCAGCTTAAGGAGATTTTGAGCTGAGACAATGGGGTTTTCTAGATACACAATCATGTCATCTGCAAACAGGGACAATTGACTTCCTCTTTTCCTAATTGAATACCCTTTATTTCTTTCTCCTGCCTAATTGCCCTGGCCAGAACTTCCAACAGTATGTTGAATAGGAGTGGTGAGAGAGGGCATCCCTGTCTTGTGCCAGTTTTCAAAGGGAATGCTTTCAGTTTTTGTCCATTCAGTATGATATTGGCTGTGGGTTTGTCATAGATAGCTCTTATTATTTTGAGATATGTCCCTTCAATACCTAATTTATTGAGAGTTTTTAGCATGAAGGGTTGTTAAATTTTGTCAAAGGCCTTTTCTGCATCTATTGAGATAATCATGTGGTTTTTGTCATTGGTTCTGTTTATATGCTGGATTACATTTATTGATTTGCATATATTGAACCAGCTTTGCATCCCAGGGATGAAGCCCACTTGATCATGGTGGATAAGTTTTTTGATGTGCTGCTGGATTCAGTTTGCCGGTATTTTATTGAGGATTTTTGCATCAATGTTCATCAAGGATATTGGTCTAAAATTCTCTTTTTTTGTTGTGTCTCTGCCTGGCTTTGGTATCAGGATGATGGTGGCCTCATAAAATGAGTTAGGGAGGATTCCCTCTTTTTCTATTGATTGGAATAGTTTCAGAAGGAACGGTACCAGTTCCTCCTTGTACCTCTGGTAGAATTCGGCTGTGAATCCATCTGGTCCTGGACTCTTTTTTGTTGGTAAGCTATTGATTATTGCCACAATTTCAGATCCTGTTATTCGTCTATTCAGAGATTCAACTTCTTCCTGGTTTAGTCTTAGGAGGGTGTGTGTGTCGAGGAATTTATCCATTTCTTCTAGATTTTCTAGTTTATTTGCGTAGAGGTGTTTGTATTATTCTCTGATGGTAGTTTGTATTTCTGTGGGATCGGTGGTGATATCCCCTTTATCATTTTTTATTGCATCTATTTGATTCTTCTCTCTTTTCTTCTTTATTAGTCTTGCTAGCAATCTATCAATTTTGTTGATCCTTTCAAAAAACCAGCTCCTGGATTCATTAAATTTTTGAAGGGTTTATTGTGTCTCTATTTCCTTCAGTTCTCCTCTGATTTTAGTTATTTCTTGCCTTCTGCTAGCGTTTGAATGTGTTTGCTCTTGCTTTTCTAGTTCTTTCAATTGTGATGTTAGGGTGTCAATTTTGGATCTTTCCTGCTTTCTCTTGTGGGCATTTAGTGCTATAAATTTCCCTCTACACACTGCTTTGAATGTGTCCCAGAGATTCTGGTTTGTTGCATCTTTGTTCTCGTTGGTTTCAAAGAACATCTTTATTTCTGCCTTCATTTTGTTATGTACCAAGTAGTCATTCAGGAGCAGGTTGTTCAGTTTCCATGTAGTTGAGTGGTTTTGAGTGAGTTTATTAATCCTGAGTTCTAGTTTGATTGCACTGTGGTCTGAGAGACAGTTTGTTATAATTTCTGTTCTTTTACATTTGCTGAGGAGTGCTTTACTTCCAAGTATGTGGTCAATTTTGGAATAGGTGTGGTGTGGTGCTGAAAAGAATGTATATTCTGTTGATTTGGGGTGGAGAGTTCTGTAGATGTCTATTAGGTCTGCTTGGTGCAGAGCTGAGTTCAATTCCTGGGTGTCCTTGTTAACTTTCTGTCTTGTTGATCTGTCTAATGTTGACAGTGGGGTGTTAAAGTCTCCCATTATTATTGTGTGGGAGTCTAAGCCTCTTTGTAGGTCACTCAGGACTTGCTTTATGAATCTGGTTGCTCCTGTATTGGGTGCATATATATTTAGGATAGTTAGCTCTTCTTGTTGAATTGATCCCTTTAACCATTATATAATGGCCTTCTTTGTCTCTTTTGATCTTTGTTGGTTTAAAGTCTGTTTTATCAGAGACTGGGAATGCAACCCCTGCTTTTTTTTTGTTTTCCATTTGCTTGGTAGATCTTCCTCCATCCTTTTCTTTTGAGCCTATGTGTGTCTCTGTACGTGAGATGGGTTTCCTGAATACAGCACACTGATGGGTCTTGACTCTTTATCCAATTTGCTAGTCTGTGCCTTTTAATTGGAGCATTTAGTCCATTTACATTTAAAGTTAATACTGTTATGTGTGAATTTGATCCTGTCATTATGATGTTAGCTGGTTATTTTGCTCATTAGTTGATGCAGTTTCTTCCTAGCCTCAATGGTCTTTACAATTTGGCATGATTTTGCAGTGGCTGGTACCGGTTGTTCCTTTCCATGTTTAGTGCTTCCTTCAGGAGCTCTTTTAGGGCAGGCCTGGTGGTGACAAAATCTCTCAGCATTTGCTTGTCTGTAAAATATTTTATTTCTCCTTCACTTATGAAGTTTAGTTTGGCTGGATATGAAATTCTGGGCTGAAAATTCTTTTCTTTAAGAATGTTGAATATTGGCCCCCACTCTCTTCTGGCTTGTAGAGTTTCTGCCAAGAGATCCTCTGTTAGTCTGATGGGCTTCCCTTTGTGGGTAACCCGACCTTTCTCTCTGGCTGCCCTTAACATTTTTTCCTTCATTTCAACTTTGGTGAATCTGACAATTATGTGTCTTGGAGTTGCTCTTCTCAAGGAGTATCTTTCTTCTACACTGGGGAGAGGAGAGGGGAGAGTAAAGAGGACTCCATCTTGAAAATTGGAAACCATCTCAGCCACAGTAGGATAGGGCACCAGGAAGAGTCCTGAGGCCCTCATTCCAGGCCCTATCTCCTGGACTACATTTCTAGACATATCTTGGGTCAGAAGAGAACTCACTACTTTGAAGGGAAAGACCCAGTCCTGGTAAGATTCATTACCTGCTGACTAAAGTGCCCTCGGGCTTTGAATAAATATAATCAGTACCAGGCAGTACTCTCTACGGGCCTTAAGTGAGACCCATGGCCATGCTGGTTTCAAGTGTGACCCAGCACATTCCCAGATGTGACAGCCATGGGAAAGACTCCTTACTCTTGAGGAAAAAGACAGGGAAGAGCAAAGGGGACTTCATCTTGCAGCTTGGGTACTAGCTCAGCCACAGTGGAGTAGAGCAGCAAGCAGGCTCCTGGGGTCTCCGATTCCAGGCCTTGGTTCTTGGGTAACATATTTTACCTGCCCTGGGCCATAGGAGAGCCTATTGCTCTGAAGGGAGAGTCCCAGTCCTGGTAGCATTCACTACAAACTGACGGAAAAGCCCATAGACCTTGCATGAACATTGGTGTTGTCCAGGCAGTACTCACTGCAGGCCTGGCATGGTGACAGCCATTGGGAGAGACTCCTTATGCTTGAGGAAAGAAGAAGGAGGAGTGGAAAAGACTTTTTCTTGTGTCTTGGTTGCCAGATCAGCCACAGTAAAATAGAGCACTAAGTAGATACCTAACTTCCTTGTCTCCAGCCTGTGGCTCCTGAACAGCATCTCTGGATCCACCCTGGGCCAGGTAGGGAGCTTGCTACTCTGAAAGGAAGAACACAAGCCTGGCTGGATTTACCACCTGCCGAGCCCTTGAGCCTTGAGCAAACATTGGTGGTAGCCAGGCAGTAGTCATCACAGGCCTTGGGCAAGACCCAGTACTGTGCTGGCTTTGGGTCTGGCCCAGGATAGTCCCAGTGGTGGAGGACACAGGGGTGCTTGTGTCATCCCCCTACTCCAGGTAGTTCAGTATGGAGAAACAGACTTTTTGTTTTGTTTTGCTGGGGAGGTAGGGGGTTGGGCGGTGAAAGAAGTAAGAGAAGAGAACAAGAATTTCTGCCTGGTGATCCAGAGAATTCTTCCAGATCTTATCCAAGACCACCAAGCTGGTACCTTTGTTAGTCTGTAAGAGCCATAGTGTTACTGGGCTTGAGGTGCCCTCTAATGCAGATACAGCTGCAATGACCAAAGCTTTAGATCACAGCACTTAATTTTCTTCAGTTACTTGGAAAGCCTTACCAAGAAGGGCAGTTACAAAAAAGCCCAGACTGCAAAGACTACAATAAATACTTAATTATTCCATGCCCAGACATTCACTTACATCCATAAGCATAAAGACTATCCAGAAAAACATGACCTCACCAAACAAATTAAATAAGGCAGCAGTGACCAATCCCGGAGTGACAGAGATATGTGACCTTTAAGAAAGAGAATTCAAAATAGCTGTTTTGTGGAAGTTAAACAAAATACAAAATACAGAGAAGGAATTCAGAATCTTATCAGATAAATTTAACAGTTATTAAAGTAATTTTTGAAATTTCATCAGAAATTCTGGAGCTGAAAAATTCAATTGATCTACTGAAGAATGCATCAGAGCCTCTAAACAGCAGAATAGATCAAACAGAAGAATGAATTGTGAGCTTGAAGACAGGCTATTTGAAAATACATAGTCAGAGAAGACAAAATAATAAAGAATAAAACAGAATGAAACACATGTACAAAAATCTTGAAAATAGCTTCAAAAGAACAAATCTAAGAGTTACTGGCCTTAAAGCAGAGGTTGACACAGAGATCAGGGTAGAAAGTTTATTCAAAGGGATAATAACAGAGAACTTCCCTAACTTAGAGAAAGATAACAATATTCAAGAATAAGAAGGTTACACAACACCAGGCAGATTTAACCCAAATAAGACTGCCTTAAGGCATTTAATAATCAAACTCCCAAAGGTCAGGATAAAGAAAGGATCCTAAAAGTAGCTAGAGAAAAGAAACAAACAACATACAAAGGAACTCCAATACATCTGGCAGCAGAATTTTCAGTGGAAATCTTACAGTCCAGGAAAGAGTAGCAAGACATATTCAAAGAGCTGAGGGAAATAAAAACACACACATACACACACACACAAAAGAACCCACTTTTACCCTAGAATAGCATATTCAGCAAAAATATCCTTAAAACATGATGGAGAAATAAAGACTTTCTCAGATAAATAAAAGCTGAGGGATTTCCTCAGTACCAGAACTGTCCTACAAGAAGAAATACTAAAGGAAGTTCTTCATTCTGGATAAAAAGGACATTAACAAGCAATAAGAAATCATTTGAAGGCACAAAACTCACTTGTAATAGTAAATACACAGACAAACACACTAAAGTCACAGAGTATTATAATACTGTATTCGTGGTATGTAAACTACTCATATCTTGAGTAGAAAGACAAAATGATGAACCTATCAAAAATAATAGCTACAACACTTCTCAAGACATAGTATCATCAGATATAAATAGAAACAATAAAAAGTTAAAAAATTAGGGGTAAAGTTAAAGTTTTTATTAGTTTTCTCTTTGCTTGTTTGCTTTTGCAATCAGTATTAAGTTGTTATAAGTTTAAAATAATTCTAAGATGTTATTTGCAAGCCTCATGGTAACTTCAAATCAAAACACCTACAACAGATACACAAAATATAAAAAGAAAGAAATTAAAATGCGACCAGAGAAAATTACCTTCACAGACAGGAAGACAAGAAGGAAAGAAGGAAGGAAAAGATCACAAAACAACCAGTAAACAAATAACAAATGGTAGGAGTAACTTCTTACTTATCAATAATAACATTGACTGTAAATGGACTAAGCTGTCCAATCAAAAGATATAGAGTGTCTAAATGGAGAAAAAAACAAGGCCCAACGTTCTTTTCCCCACAAGTAACACACTTGACTTATAAAGACACACAGAGACTGAAAATAAAGGGATGGAAACAGATATTCAATGCAAATGTAAACCAAAAAAAGAGCAGGAGTGGCTATACATATATCAGACAAAATAGATTTCAAGTCAAAAACTATAAAAAGAGACAAAGAAGGTCACTGTATAATGATGAAGGAGCCAATTTAGCAGGAGGATATAACAATTTTAAATATATATGTACCTGTCACTGAAGCACTAAGATATATAAAGCAAATATTATTAAAGCCCAAGAGAAAGATAGAACTCAATATGACAAAAGCTGGAGACTTCAACATCCCACTTTCAGCATTGGACAAATCATCAAGACAGAAAATCAACAAAGAAACTTTGAATTTAATCTGCACTGTAGAACAAATGAACCTAGTAAATATTTACAGTACATTTTTTCTGATGGCTGCAGAATATGCATTCCTCTCCTCAGCTCATAGATTATTCTTAAGGATAGACCCTATGTTTGGCCACAAAAACAGTCTTAAAAAAAATTCAAAAGGCTGGGCGTGGTGGCTCATGCCTGTAATCCCAGCACTTTTGGAGGCCAAGGTGGGTGGATCATGAGGTCAGGAGATTGAGACCATCCTGGCTAACACGGTGAAACCCCGTCTTTACTAAAAATACGAAAAAAAACTAGCCTGGCATGGTGGTGGGTGCCTGTAGTCCCAGCTACTCTAGAGGCTGAGGCAGGAGAATGGCGGGAATATGGGAGGCAGAGCTTGCAGTGAGCAGAGATCACGCCACTGCACTCCAGCCTGGGCAACAGAGCAAGACTCCATCTCAATAAATAAATAAATAAATAAATAATAAATAAATAAACAAACAAACAAAAAATTCAAGAAAATGAAATAATATTAAGTATCTTCTCTGACCACAATGGAATAAGCTAGAAATCAATAACAAGAGGAATTTTGAAAACTATACAAACATATGAGATTAAACAATATTCTCCTAAATGACAAATGGGTTAATGAAGATATTAAGAAGAAAGTTTAAAAATTTCTTGGAACAAATGAAAATTAAAACACAACATATTGAAACCTATGGGACACAGTGAAAACATTATTCAAAGGAAAGTTTATAGCAATAAGCACCGACATCAAAAAAGTAGAAAAACTTCACGTAAAGAACCTAATGATGCATCTTAAAGAATTAGAAGAGCAAGAGCAAGCCAAACCCAAAATTAGTAAAAGAAATAATAAAGATCAGAGCAGAAATAAGTGAAACTGAAATTAAGAAAATGATACAAAATATCAATGAAACAAAGTTGTTTTTTAAAGATAAATAAAATCAACAAACCTTATGCCTTACTAAGAAAAAAAGAGAGAAGACCCAAATGGAAAAAATCAGAGACAAAAAAGAGACATTACAATTGATACCTCAGAAATTCAGAGGATTATTAGTGGCTACCATGAGCATGCATATATCAATAAATTGGAAAATTTAAAAGAAATAGATAAATTTTTAGACATATATAACCTACCAAGATTGAACCATGAAGAAACCTGAAACCTGAACAGACCAATATAGAGTAATGAGATTGAAGCCGTTATAAAAATCTCCCAGCAAAGAAAAGCCCACTACCTGATGGCTTCCTTGCTGAATTTTACCAAACATTTAAAGAAGAACTAATATTTGTTCTACTCAAACTATTCCAAAAAATGGAGGAGGAGGGAATACTTCTAAACTCATTTTATGAGGCCAGTATCACCCTCATACCAAAACTAGACAAAGACACTTCAAAAAAATAAAACTACAGGCCAATATCCCTGATGCAAAAATCCTCAGCAAAATACTAGCAAACTGAATTCAGGAAGACATTAAAAAGATCATTCATTATGACCAAGTGGGATTTATCCCAGGGATGCAATTTTGACTCAACATATGCAAATCAATCAATTTGATACATAATATCAACAAAAATTAAAGACAAAAACTATATAACCATTTCAATTGATGCTTAAAATGCATTTGATGAAACTCAATATTCCTTTATGATAGAAATCCTCAAAAAACTGGGCATAGAAAAAACATATCTCAGTTGGGTATAGAAGGAACATATCTCAACACAATAGAAGCCATATACAACAGACACACAGCTAGTATACTGAATAGGGAAAATTGAAAGCCTTTCCTCTAACATCTGAAACAAGACAAGGATGTCCACTTTAATCACTGTTATTCAATATAGTACTAGAAGTTCTAGCTACAGCAGTCATATAAGAAAAAGAAATTAAGGACATCCAAATTGGAAAGAAAGAAGTAAAATTATTCTGATTTGCAGATGATATGATCTTATAATTGGAAAAATCTAAAGACTTCATCAAAAAAGTATTAGAACTGATCAATTTAGTAAAGATCCAGGATACAGAATCAATATACAAAAATCATTAGCACTTCCATGTGCCAACAATAAAAACTCTGAAAAAGAAGTCAAGAAAGTAATACATTTACAGTAGTTGCAAGTAAAATAATACACCTATGAATAAGATTAACCAAAAAAGTGACAGATCTCTACAATGAAAACTATAAAACATTGATGCAAGAAATGGAAAAGGACACAAAAATGGAAATGTATTCCATGTTCATGAATTGGAAGAATCAATATTGTTAAAATTTCCACACTACCCAGTGCAATCTACAGATTCAGTGAAATCCCTATCAAAATACCAATGACATTCTTCACAGAAATAGAAATAATAATCCTAAAATGTATATAGAACCACAAAAGACCCAGAATAGCTAAAGCTATCCTGAGCAAAAAACTGTAAGAATCACATTACCTGGCTTAAAATTATGCTACAGAGCTATAGTAAGCAAAACAGCATGGTACTTGAATAAAAACAGACACATAGACCAATGGAACAGAATAGAGAACTCAGAAATAAATCCATACACCTATGATAAACTCATTTCTGACAAAGGTGCGAATAACATACATTGAGGGAAGAACAGTCTCCTCAATAAATGGTGCTAGACAAAGTGAATATCCTTAGGCAGAAGAATGAAACTAGACCTCTATCTCTCACCATATAAAAAATCAAATAAAAATGGATTAAGGACTGAAATCCAAGTTTTCAAACTATGAAATTACTATTAAATAATAGAAAACACTGGGAAAACTCTCCAGGACATTGGTCTGGGCAAAGGTTTCTTGAGTAATAACCCTACAGACACAGGCAACCAAAGCAAAACTGGACAAATGGGATCACATCAAGTTAAAAAGCTTCTGCACAGTAAAGGAAGCAATCAACAAAGTTGAAGGGATAACCCCCAAAATGAGAGAATTTTTTTCAAACTATTCATCTGAGAAGGGATTAATAACCAGAATATATAAGGAGCTCAATCAACTCAATAAGAAAAAAATGTAATAATCTGATTAGAAAATAGGCAAAAGATCTGAATAGACACTTCTCAAAGCAGAAATAAAAATGGCAAACAGGCCTGTTTGGTGCTCAACATCATTGATTATTTGAGAAACACAAATCAAAACTACAATGAGATACCATATTACTCCAGTTAAAATGGCTTTTATCCAGAAGACAGGCAATAACAAACATTGCTGAAGATGCGGGAGGAAAAGGAACTCTCATACACTGTAGGTGGCAATGTAAATTAGTACAATGGTGATAGAGAAGAGTTTGGAGGTTTCTAAAAAATCTAAAAGTAGAACTACTATATATGATCCAGCAATTCTCTGCTAGGTATATACCCAAAAGAAAGGAAATCAGTATATTGAAGAGATTTCTTCACTCCCATGTTTATTGCAGCACTATTCACAATAGCCAAGATTTGGAAGCAACCTAAGTGTCCACCAACAGATGAACAGATAAAGAAAATTTGGTACTGATACACAATGGAGTGCTATTTAGCCATAAAAAAAAATGAGATTCTGTCATTTGCAAGATCATGAATGGAACTGGTCATTACGTTGAGTTAAATAAGCCAGGCACAAAAAGACAAACTTCACATGTTCTCTTTCATTTATACTTGAGAGCACAATGGGGTGACTACAGTCAACAAAAATTTTTTGTACATTTAAAAATAACTTAAAAAGTGTAACTGGAATACTTATAACACAAAGAAGGTGATGGGTACCCCATTGACCCTGATGTTATTATTACACTATGTATGCCTGTATCAAAATATCTCATATGCCCCATAAATATATACCCTTATTATGTGCCTGTAAGAATTAAAAACTTAAGAAAAAGACCTTCAAGCAGATTAATATCTTATGAGGGTAGAATTCTGTGGGATACATAGAATGGTAATATAAAGTCAAAGAGAAAAAGTTACAGTGTAAAACTTCCAACCACTAAAGAACTTAGTCACATGTATTTTAAATGGATGATAATGGATATCAAATTACCATGGTAATTAAATCCAGTGCATGCATTTAAGTGGTAATGTGAAAATTTCATTGAAAATCATCAATATTTATAATACTCAAGAAATTGCACCATCATAGATATTTAAATTTATGATGAAGAATTTTAGATGCCAACCTAAAAATATGCAATAAGGTATAATTTTTCAAACTTATTTTAGGGAGTATAGAATACACAATTTTGAAGACCAGTAACTTAGAATATAGGCATGTGATCCTTTTCTTTGGGTTTCAGTTGCTTCATAGAGTGTTTGGGCAGTGGTTAGAATTATTCATGTCGGTTATTGGAAAAGTGGATGTATCACAGTGCTACAAGGGGGGCACCCTGATGTCAGATCCCTGGGTTCACATTCCAGCTCTGTCACCTACAAAGCTGTGTGACAGTGGGTATGTCAGCTAACCTCTTATCCTTCCCCTCATTGAAGCAATGATGAGGCGAGGATGACCCTAGATGATGTATGTCCAATGTTCAGGACTCACATATCATCCATTTAGGGTAGGTATTCAAAAGAAATGGAGCTGTTCAGAGCTTTCTATCAGAGTCTGTAAATTCGAGTTTCTACAGGGTCAACTGGTTTTCGCAGCTTCAATTTCCATGTTTCTTAGGAAACAAGATGAAGTTTCTCACTGTGATTCCATTTTTTGTAAACAATTATTTCCAAAACAAGAACAATGAAAACAAATAATGTAAGGAAATTGTGATTTTTGTTCTTTTAGCATAGAGAACATCACCATAAACAGAGAAACAAAACCTTGGAAAGGTGCTATAAGAGTGCTATATGCTCCCTTATAGCCTGAAATAGGGATATTAAAAAAAATTATTTGGTCCAGGCGCAGTGGCTCACGCCTGTAATCCTAGCACTTTGGCAGACCGAGGTAGGCGGATCACGAGGTCAGGAGATAGAGACCATCCTGACTAACACGATGAAACCCCGTCTCCACTAAAAATACAAAAAATTAGTCGGGCGTGGTGGCTGGCGCCTGTAGTCCCAGCTACTCGGGAGGCTGAGGCAGCAGAATGGCGTGAACCCGGGCGGCGGAGCTTGCAGTGAGCCGAGATCGCACCACTGCACTCCAGCCTGGGCGACAGACAGAGACTCAGTTTCAAAAAAAAAAAAATCATTTAACCTCACGTTGCCATTGCCAGTAATAAATAGGCAGTTTATTAAAATGGATAATCAACAAATTAAAAATCTCAGTATAGTAGAAACTAAAGTAACTTAGACAAAGGAGACATTCAAGAACAAGGAAAAAGCCCTCTGCTTCTGGCAGCGAAGGACAGCCCTGATTCTCCTGATCAACACAGCAACGGTGTAAAATATTTGCACAGTGTGAGAAGTACTTACCCTATGGCCATCTCACCTAGGGACTGTGAACCAGACCAGTAGCTCATTCTTGACAGGGAAGGCCTGGAACATGCAACCTGCAATTCTCAGATTCCAGTAGAAGTGTGTGTAACTAATGTGTCTCCCAACTTCATTTGGTTGGAGTGGGAAAGACAATAAAAATAGAAGAGATTAAACTGGCCATTCCTCAGGGTCAGAAAATGAGCCTTAATTGTTTTTGTTTCCAGACCTGACGTTGGTGTAGGTTACTCGGGAAGTTCCTATTCACTCAATGTTTGTTGAGCTAAACTGACTCTCTACTGGGGAGAGGGGGAGCTAGGATAAGCCAAATCCACACTACTGTGAGAAACAGGAGAGGTTCCCTGAGCATGAAGCCGAAGAATTCCTGCTTCTTCCAGTGCTCCTTCCTCAGGATCTCCATTAGAGAAAATTAGATTTTAATCAGGCAATTAGGATCACACTAGTTTTGATGCATTCTTGGGGATACAACTGAAAGTCCTTATCTATAAACCACGTGTGAGTATCATTTAGTTATTGCTTTGGTTCATCCCAGGGCCACGTGCAAGCAGGATAACAGCACGAAAAACTTCTTGGAATCAAACGGCCCTGGAGAAAGTCATGGCTCTGACACTTAATCGGTGTACTATATTGGGTGAATTACTTGAACTATCTGACTTCCATTTTCTCACCTGTAAATTGTGGGTAATAATAAGAATCTTGAGGATTTTTATAAGGATTTTATGTAAAGACTAATCCATAGTAGACACTTAGTGGCAGCTTAGTGTTAAATGCTCTAATGGTTTGTGATGTCATGCTAAAATGTGCAGGCTGTCTAAGGAAAAAGTTATTGGCTATAGTCATGAATGTTCTGGGCAAATACGAATTATACTGATTTCCATATATTGAATGGGTCTGTGAAGTCATTAAAAAGTTTAAGCTATGTGTTCACACCTTTAAAAATAATTCAGAAGATGGTTCATTCAAGTACGACCAGGAAAAACTTGCTGACAAAGCATCAATATGCTATATTTTAATGACATCATTTTATGTTCTATTACCCAGTATTCATCACAATAGTCCATTTTTGCAAGAATATCACTCTGTTGGGATGCATACATCAGGGCAGCAAATTTAAATAGCCTCTAATAACAGAGTATAATGATTGAAAGTTGGAGAAAGAATATTACTTGCTGATAAAAAAAGAAAAACAGAAAATCAAGTGGTGAAGGATTTCATAAGCCTGGATCTCATTGGACCTGTCCCTGAGTCAGTGTGAGACTGTTGAGAGGATGTACCATTTCCTCAGCCAAGAAACGAGCAGACAACTCTTCTAACCATCTGGAAATTCAGTTTTTACAGTGGTTTAAATTGCTCCTCATGGCATTTTATTCTAGGTGCTAATATTCAAATATTTAAAATTTTAAACGAAGAGATGGTTTTTCATTAAGATTGACTGGCTCTTGATCAAACTAAAGTAAGCAAGAAAGACTAATGGAAATTTAGTGCAAATTTAAAGAAATACCACTTTCACTTTTATTTGTGTAATTTTAAAATTTTTGATTTCTTTTTTAAATAAAGCAGTGGTTTCTAAAGCCGTTGACTCGGTCTTTTATTTTCAGGAGGCTCTGATTAGCTTTTCCATCGACACTCAGGTATTTAGAATTCTCCAGACATTTCAGTCTCATTCTATCTGTCATTGAATAGAGGCAACTTTATCTCACATTTCATCACATAATCTCCGTATTTTTTAGCATTACGCATTTTGTTATATTAAAACTAAATTTAGATAACTAGTAAGTGGATGGTTAAAAGTCAAGTAAATATTTTTAATTGTAACGCATTTGGATAATACATGCAAAAGATAGGTTTAGTCTCATTTATAGTGGCTTGGTAAGATGATCACTGATGCTTACATCACGGTATTTTCTAGAAGTATTGAAGAGAAGCCAACACACCTTTCTTTAATACTACAAGATCAGTATATAGACACAGTCATTGGGAGGAAAGACAGAGTTACAATCCCTCATTTCTGATTAAGAAGCAAAAGCTCCTCCAAGATGCTCTGTGCATAGAGGCAGTCCCAGCTCTACAGTCACAGTTTGCTGATCCACTGACACAGAAAGAAATAATTTAACAGTGTCACTGGAAGATTTCCAGACATACGATGTTTCTGATTATTTAAAAATCCTTCTACTCCTTCAGCACTTAGAAATCCTGCTGGATAAAAGAGACTTTAAAATCCTGTTATCATTAAGAAAAATGAAAGGAATTCTCATAGGTTAAATGGAAAAGGAAAAGTGAAAATCAGGGGAGTGATGGGAGCTGACTTTCTGCGGTGCTACAGCCCTGGGAACCAAAGGGGTTTAGGTCTAATGGCACCAAGAGGATGAACAGCAAGGCCTCAGCCTGAAGGAGTGGGAGTTAGAACTGATCCCGTCTTTACCCCTGCTAAGGCTTATATGCCTTGGGAACAAATAGAACAGCGAAAAAAAAAAGTCTATAGACACAGGGAGAAGAAAGGGATTATTTACAGTTTTGCCTAGGATTAAGATGAGAACAGAGAAAATCTGGGCAATAATTTATATCTATGGGCTTATCTTTATTTTGACTGGGGTTTCACTTTATCTTTATGGCCCAAGAATTCTATAACTGAGAACACAAATTCTCACAGGCTGGTAAGATTTCAGGGATTTCCTTAGAAAAAGAAGTTTTGTATTTACTTCTGACAGGCATCCCTGAAATCAATTCAAGCAATAATTGCAACCCAAAGTATATAAGATTTTCACACATAAAAAAACATCATTTACTCTAAGTTATTACTGAGTGATTTGACTTCATAGGTACCAAGGGCGCTCAACTTTTAAGTCCCAATACTGCTGTGGGAAGCAACAGGATTCCTTCAGCAAATTCTACTAAGATGGTAAATCTTAATATCAGTAAAGTCACGACATATTCTTGAATGGATGGTGTAATGAAGAATTTGAAACACACACACACACACACACACACACATCCTTCTAATGCTGATATCCTCCCTGTTAATGAATCACTGATTAAATCTTTAATATGCAAGAGGAGTTCTGGAAGTTAAATTGGGAGAAATCTACTGGGCTCACAGATGTCATTCTTGTATTTTCTTTCTTTCTTCCTTTCTCTCTCCTTTTCCTTCTGCTTTACTCTCCTCTTTCCTTCATTTCTTCCTTCTTTTCTTTTCTTCGTTCTTTCTCCTTTTCTTCCTTTCTTCCTTCTTCTTTACACAGGCAGCTATAAAACAGGCACTTAATAAATTTGTTGCTTATTTTCTGATTAAATATGGAAAAAAGGCAATGACTGCAAGGAAAAGTTTTGCCATTTCTCTACAACTTAAACCTTTGATACTTTTGGAAGTGATGTTTATTTTGAAAGAGGAACATGTAACAATCTAAAGTCATTGGTCTATTTGAGGGTAAACCTAACAGCTTTTTTGACTCAACTATTTCGAGAGCCATCTTTTATTCTGCCATCCTTTCTTTCTTTCTCCTCTAATTTTTCTATTTAATTTCATTAGAAATGCTTCTGAGCCAACTGATAAAAGAAGACATTTTGAAATAAGTTGAGAAAACTGGAAATATGAAAATAAAGATGAATAAAATGAAAGGAAGCCAAGTGTGAGGTTGGTACAGAGTATGTACATTGAAGACTAGTTCTCTTCCTCAAGGTAGAACACAATTCATCTTTGTGGCTTCACAGGGAATAAGACTAAAGAATATGGACAGAAACAACTTCATGGTTTATTACTAGGTGTAGAGACAAAGTAACTCTTCTGAAAAATATCACTTACACCGGCCTAATAAGTGATTCTCTCCTGTGCCCACACTGAAGGACTTAATACTTCTCACCCCCAAAGTAAGTCAAACTCAACAGTTAACTTATCATTACTTTAGATTTTACTAAAGATTTCTCGGGGAAAGTGAGAAAAGTTCCATTGTAATAATAAACACAACTTAA
Organism: Pongo abelii; assembly: GCF_028885655.2. NCBI lineage: Eukaryota > Metazoa > Chordata > Mammalia > Primates > Hominidae > Pongo > Pongo abelii. Next base: position 72,592,957 of record NC_071992.2, read on the forward strand.
GAAAGTCTTCTTAGAACACACTCTTGCCACCTCAAGCATCCTCACTCCCAGGGCAACATCAGCAGCCTAAATGGCTCTAGCCTTTCCCAATCATTTTCAGGGTAGGCCTAAGGCTGAGGACAGCATGCCATCTAAAACATGGTAGTAACCACAAAGGGTGTAGGGTGTAGCAACATGAGTCCTAATATGAATTGCATCCTGATAAATTTGGCATTGTAGTATGCCTACCTATGGCAATTTCTAGCAATGTTCTATTGGCTTGGTAGTAGGTGCCCAGTCAATCAGAATCATCAGCTATTTTCTCCAAACCTGTTGAGGCATGGCAGTATGATGGTGCTGTGGGAGATTCAAAGTGCTATTTTGTCTATAAAGGAATTTATAATCTGGCCAGGAGGCAACACTGTGCAAAAGAAATAATTGGAGAATAAATAGCACAGTAAACATAATAAGAAATTGCCAGGGACTATAAGAGCCAACTATGTGAAGGCTACTGCCTGAGAGAAATTTTCCTGCAGACAAGTGTGGTCATAGGTGTGATTTCCTTGCACAACAGAGACAAGGGTAGGCAGAGGGAGGAGAGCTGGAGGCAACTATAAATTTGCTCCTCTGAGCACAGCAAGTGGGTTATTAAAGATATCTACCTTCGACTGATGCCTGAGGCTCTGTTAGGAATGGGAGAAACAGATCCACAGGAGAAAATAGATTCTTTTCTTCTTTGGGTTCTAATACATATTGGTGCAGTTGCCTGCCATATGGAGATATAAGTTTACATATACACTCTATGTTTATTTACTCATATTGTAGTAAATCTAAACTGCACAGAAACTTCTGCTGTTTTGAACACTTAGGATAGTGTTCCATCCTTTCTGAAAGATGAAGAGATGGACTCGATACGTAATTTGTGATGTGATGACAGGTGCTTCTTTCACTTTGCTAATGATATATTTCTAAGGACAGAAAAATTCCTCTCCAACTCCATGGCTATGACATCAATTCTATAATAAAATCATTCATTGTCTACCTTTTTAAAGGATTTCTTAAGTCCTCATCAATGAGCGGTTACTAAGATCCTACTGGAAACCCAGCTATGTCCCCTCTGCCTGGAAGTCCTTTATCTCTGTCTTTGTTTCAATATATTTAACTCCTTAAGGTCCATCGCAAATGCCTCCCACATCCTAAAGCCTTCCCTGAGGGCCCCTACTCGGTAACCTTCTGAGATCACTTCTACCTCTTTATGCCATGTAGCATAGTCTGCTTTTCAGTGTAGTTATTCATTCCTTACTCAACCCCCAACAAGTTGTTGGTTATCTAAAGACAGGGAGAAGAGATAATCATTTCAGAATAATCTGAGTCTCCCAGCAGAATGCACAGAACACAGTCATTAAAATTGAATTGTGTTGAATTAAATAGAAAACCTTTTTGATGATTTCTCATGAATCTGTATTTCTCAACATGAAATTCCCTTCTTTTCTAGTACTGTGATGTACTACCTAGATCCTCCTCAGGAAAACAAGGTTTCCCACCCTAGTTGCTAGAAGTCAGTCCTCAACTGTCAGCCCCTTCGGGGACTAGCTCAGCAGCTGGGAGCTTCCTCACCCAAGGCCACACCCACTGGCAAAGATCCATAAAGGCCTTGCCCCTCCTTGGAGAAGCTCCGTAAGGTCATCCATCTTCAGAGCTTCTCTCAGGCTTGCAGAGGTGACGGTGTCACTACTTGAGCCCCGTCTCTGCCTGATCCTGCTTCCTTCCTTTTCGTTCCACCTGTGTTCATCTCATGAGCACCTTCTGAGGGGCATCCTACACAATAATTTCCTGTCTAGTCCCCTTCCCGAGGACACAGACTGAAACATGCATGTTGAACATGAAAGTACTATATGCCTTTTATAGTCATGAGCATAGTGGCCATAGAGGAGCTGGACTGAGATTTCTACAGTGATGCTCCACTGGAGGTTGCACGGTATTTTATTTCACAGCCAAAATATGCTCCTTCTCTTTATTTTTCTGGAAATAAACACACAGATGTTTGGTGGAAGAAACTAAACTACACTGCTAGTTCTCCTGGGGCCTGTTTAACTTATCTTTTCAAAACAAATAGTCATTCTATGTTTACTTGTCAAGAGAAAAATGCCTGAATTTATATCCCTTTTCCTATTTGCAGAAGGCATAAATGTCAGAAAGGTTAAAATCATCTTCTAGGTGCTTCAAAAGCCTGTTTCAAAGAAAATTTTCAAACTATAAATTATGTATGAAAAGATACAGATACAAAATGCTATTAAGAAAAGAAACTAAGTTAATGAAAGGAAACTCATTCTATATTTTTTTCTGAGACAAAATGGATGACCCCACTTTAGCAGAAAGCAGTTGAAAATCTTCATGTAAAGCCACAGCATCAAAAAGCAACATTCTTGACAAATATAAATTTCAAGTGGTATTATAAAGCTAGTCCAGAAAATCTAATCATTCTGAACATTTGATTTATAAGATATTGAACTCATATTAGATATTGTGATATTTTGAGAATCCATTAAAGTTCTCAAGGAAAAAAAGAAACCCATGGTCAAGTGAATTTGCATTTCTAACTTGCAACAAGCCTGCAGTAGAAGTTAATAAAAGCAACGAAATGACTTAGTGATAAAAAGAAATATTAGAAATAAAAAATAAACACTTTCATGACAACATTTCTTACTGTAGAAATCTTCATGATGATTAACAAAATAAATAAAAGTAACATGATAAAAGCTTCAATTTTCTTGTTGTTTTATAAAATTAGGAGCTACAGCAGGCCGGCTTGGTGGCTCACACGTGTAACCCCAGCACTTTGGGAGGCTGAAGCAAGGGGATTGCTTGAGCCCAGGAGTTTGAGACCAGCCTGGACAACAATGGGAGACACCATCTTCGTTTTATTAAAAATAATTTTAAAAGAACTACAGCAATTCATTTTATGGGAAAATATGCTATGACTACATTTTTTAAAGAACTATATTTTTTCTAAATAAGAGTACTAAGAAACTCTATAAATATTTATTAAAAATTTTAAAAATTCATTTTTGTGAAAATTTGTAATGTGCCAGACATTTTCAATGTAAAATTTAATTTAATTTTCACATTCATCTTTTGAAGTTTCATCACTCCTATTTTAAAGATATGAAAACTGAGGTTCAGCTTCAGAGAGGTTATGTAACTTGCCTAAGGTAGGATTCCAGCAAAGATCTAGAAACTCCAAGACCAATGCCGGCTTACTTACAACATAAAATCAGCATTGAAATCGATTTTCTTTTCAGGTTTCAGGGCTGATTCAATTTTTGATTGAATACTAAATTCAGTTCTTGCAAATCTTTGTCTCACTTCTTTCATTTGGGTTGGAGGGTATGGCGGGAGATTCTAAAACTCTATGAAGTGTATTTTTTAGATTATTTTTAAATTTATCAAAAAGTGACTTCATCATTTTACCCAAAGATTTAGAGGGTAATTTTCTCTGTCTTTGAAGTTTAATAGTTGTTTTTAGGATGTGTATCAGAATGTATTGTTTTGGGTTTATTCTCTCCACATTCACTGTGGGTCGTTTAATGTCTACATTTAAGTCTTTACAATTCAACATTCTGGCCTAGAATTGTTTTTTTTTGTTTGTTTCTCTTAATAATGTTAAGCATCAGTTCAATCTATTGCTTGGTTTTTCTTCTTCAGAGACATTACTGTGTTAGACCTTTTTCTGTATTTATTTCTATATCATTTTATCTGTAATTTTTAAACTTTTTGCATGTTTTTGTTTTTATACCTCTTTTCAATATATCTCAGTACATTTTCAGTTGATTCTATTCCTCCTTAGATATTTATAATTAGTGTTCATTTCTGACACAATTTTGTTCTTTTCCTCAGATTTTTCCAGGCTTAACTATCATCTTTTTTTTATATAGTGCTTTTGATGATACTTAACTCATAGTAGAGTGTTATGTTACAGTTTTCCTCTACTTTATACCTGAATTGTGGTCCTTTGTGAAGGTTTTGTGCTTTTGCCAGAGTGTTAAGTTGTAGAAGAGGAAAAACATATTTTTCTCTTTCCCTTCCTCCTAGGTTCTTAGGCTGGGGCCCTGTTAGCTAGACTGACCAAAGATTAACAAGAGAAAAAGAAGCAGAGGTATATTAACATGTGCCTGGTGCATATACCTGAGAGCTCTCAGAGATATGTGTGCCTCAAAGAGTGGTTAGACCATGGGTTTATATAGCTTCTTCACAAAAGAACAACACATTTGGCTGGGCTAGGTAGCTCACGCCTATAATTCTATTAATAACACTTTTGGAGGCCAAAGGGGAAGGATCACTTAAGGCCAGAAGTTCAAAAGCAGCTTGGGCATTACAGCAAAACCTCATCTCTAAAAAAACATCAAAATTAAAATTAAAAAATAGCCAGTTGTGGTGGTGCACACCTGTAATCCTAGCTACTTGGGAGACTGAGGTACGAGAATTGCTTGAGCCCAAGAGTTTGAGGTTGCAGTGAGCTATGATCATACCACAGCACTCCAGCCTGAAAAACAGAGCAAGACCTGTCTCTAAAAACAACTGAGTTTTAAGGATGGCAAGCTGTGAGAATGTAAACACAGGGGAGAAACTACTGGAAGATAGGGCTAGTTAGTAGGTTTGTTGTATAGATTCCTCTGGTAGCACCTCCAGGTTGGTAAGTGTCTACAGTTGTCTTCAATAATTAATTTCTGTCTTCCTAGTACAGAGGGGAAGGGGGACACCTTTACAAAGTTGTGTCTTCCTTTTAGGCAAATAGGGGGAGGGCAGAAAGCTTTTCTTGTAACTGCTTCTTCTTCACTGGCTTCAGCTAAAAATAATTCTTATGCCAAAGGACATATTTTGGAGTGGTGTGTTCTCCTACCCTTCAAGGTCCTTTTCCTTAGGGAGTGTGAATTTGGGTGACTTACGAGGTTTCTTAATTTAAAAGTACCCTTTTTTATTGTTGGAGAGTTTCATTCCTTTAATATCTAGTCTTTTTGGACAGATAGGTTTTGTTGTTGTGTCTTGCTGTGATAATGCTTTAACTTCAGTAGGATCCTTCATTTTCATTGACTGCTCATTCTTTCCCTTCATGGGTGAGTCTGAGAGTCATCTCACTCTTCTGGGACACCTTTCCAATAATGCCCTTCTGGTCTGCACACCTCAAAGCCTCCTCCTTTCTACCATCCAAGTGGCAATTCTCTCTTCCCCAGGTCTCACGCTGTAGTCACTACTTCCCTCTGGGGATGGGGAGCAAGGAGACCTGTCTTTTCTATGGGTAATTTCTACTTGGTTTGCCAGGACTCCTACCTCTGTATGCTCTGCTCTGCCCTGTGCAGTCTCCACCGATTTTCTGCTTTTCACAGGCTCTTGAGCCAGCTGGGCTAGTCTTGATGTTCACTTCCCCACTTCCATGTAAACTGACATATGAGATAGTCTCTGTGTCCTTGTTACACAGTTGGCATGGATTTATATCTCTTTGTATTTTGGGCTTTTCATACAGAGATTCAGAGTTTGAGGCTACAAAATTGAACTGTTCATTCTAATTTTATATGCTCTTATGTATTTTTATCTTCAGAATCTGTCAACTTCTGAAAATATACATGAAAAAAATTCCCATTACTATTGTAATGGGATTGTGCATTTATCGGGTTCCCTTGTATTTCCAAAGCTGTCTGCATGGTGAATATTGTGTTGCTGATTATAACAACTCTCTTGTCTTTGGAGATGATAACATCTGTTGTTTTATGCCATTCACTGTCACCTTTAACAGCTTTGGTCTTGCATTGCATTTATCTGATGTTGCCATCACCATTTCATAAGATCACTTATGGTCTTCATTGCCCTGGTTGCTCTGACCACTGCTCCATTTCCAGTGCTTCTTACTTTATGTTACATGTGTCTTGTGAACATCATAGAGCTGCATTTTGCTTCCAAGCAAAATATGAGATTCTTTAATTTTGAAAGAAGAATTAAGTCCATAAATAAATATTATGCATATTTGGCACAATAATTTCTACACTTGCTTTTGTTCCTACTGTACTATTTTGCCACTTTATTATCTTAGCTTTTGCTTCTTCAAATACATTTGTTCTCCCATCTTTATTGCCACATGTGGTCCAAATTATGCCAAATCTCAGCTACTTGATCTCCTCATTTTCACTCTTATCTTTCAATTCAGTTTACATACAGCAGCCAAAATAATATTTAAAAAATTTAAACCAAATTATATCACTCCTCTGCTAAAACATTTAAATTACCACCAGGTGCAATTAGAATAAGATGCACATTCCTATTGTGCAATGAGACTGCATGATCTGTCTCCTCATGTGGCTTTCCAATCTCCTTGTATTTTTCTTTTTTGCTATCACATTCTGATCCATCGACACTAGCGTTTTTACTGTTTCTTAAAAGTGCTAAACTTGTCTAGGACTTTGGAACATTGCCTTTACTCATTTTGAAAGATCTCCCCCCTAACTCTTCAACTGGCAAGCTCCTCTTAACCAGTAAGATCTCAGGTTAGATGTCCCCTTCCTTGACAATGTTGAAAAACACCTAGCCCTCATAATTCTCTATAGCATGGAATGATTTATTTCCTCTAGAGCAGTAGGCAATAAACAAATAAATGAAATAATTACAAATTGTCAGTTTACAGCTGCTAAAACATAAGTTTTACGAAGCCAGGGGTCATGTTTGTCTTTTTTGCATCGTCCATCGAAACCACAGAGATCCTTTATCACTTTCTCCATTGGTTCTCTTCCCTCTCCTTTCACTGTGGTATCAAGATCAAGATCTTTATGTGGCACATAACATCCTCCATGATCTTTCCTTATTGACCTCTCTAGTCTCATCTTTTAAACTCATTCTGTCTATTTTTAATGATCTAGGGATATCACCTCAGTGTCGATTTCTCTCATGCTGTCGTATCTGCTTGAAATGACCTCCCCCCCCTCTTCCCTTCTGCTTATCCTGTGTTGGCTAAATCCTACTTATGCTTCCACAATTAGCTTAGAACTTATCTCCTCTAGGAAGCTTTCATTAACCCCAGTCCTTCCTGGCTGAACTAAGGACTCACTTTTGAGCTCCCTTAAGTCCACATAAGCATTCCCAATGTTGCTTGGTGCATGATAATAATATAATCTTATGTTCCCTCTTAGAAAATGTATGCTGTGTGACAGAGAAGGGATTTTAGCTTAAAAGGTTTCTTTTATTTTGGATCAGTATGATATTAAAGAACTTATTACAAAGTTCATTGAATAAAATCTTTAATGTATATTACATTGACACAAATATTGACTTTTCCCTCTTAATAAATTATCAATTTTTAAAATATCATTCAAGTTAGTGAATAAAAATCATGCTTAGTCACTTACTAATCTAAATATATAATATTGTGTGTGGTTTGAAAATGAAATATATATTTTAGTGTAAAAAATTTTAACTGTATTCAAACCCTGATGCTTAATTTTTTATTTTGTTCTAAAAATAACTTTTGTGATTTGTTTCTAAATGAAAATCTCAAAGAGACTTTTTCAGGATACTCTTTGAAACAGTTCTCTTTTAATAGGGCACTGAAAATGTGAATAGGTCTTGTTCAAAATAGATAAAAGGCTAGTTTGGTATAGTTTTACGTTAACTTGCTAAAAATTATGAAAACACTTTTATGTGCTACAGAAAAAAAGTTGGATAAGACAGATGCTTAAAACTCTAGTGAAGATCAATTTGAATTACATTTTCAAACCTCCTTTTATATTTTTCTCCCTCACTAACATGTTATACATCAATATCAATGTGTAAAAGGGGCATTTAAAAGAAAAATTCTCAAATTTCTGAAGACCTCTGATTCTCTAAATTTACCAACTTCTAGTTACTTTAACTGTAGGTCAGAAGTGATGGGAAATTTTGCTTATGTTTGTTGAGTGTTGTATATGAGAATGATAACATAGTTATACTCTGGTAGGCGGAATAATGATCCCCAGAGGTGTCCTTGTGCTTCCTAATATCTGGAACTTGTGCTAGAACAAAAGAGATTTTGCAGATGTGATTAAGTTAAGGATCTGGGCATGGGGAGTGATCCTGGATTACCTATATGAGTCCATTGTAATCACAGGAGGGCCAGAGTCAGAGAAAGAGATGCAATGAGAAAAGCAGAGGCAGGAGTGATGTGAAGGGGCCATAAACCAAAGAATGCAGGTGGCCTCTGGGATCTGGAAAAGGCAAGGAAACAGATTCTCCCCTAAAGCCTCGAGAAGAAATGCAGTCTTGCTGACACCTTGATGTTAGGATTGATGACTTTCAGAACTGCAAAATATTTGTGTTGTTTGAAGCTGCCAAGTGTGTGGTAATTTGTTACAGCAGCAACAGGAACCTAGTATATAGACATAGTTTAAGTTTACCTGTATAAAATGTCAAATAAGATGACAAAGAAGGATTTTAGCAAAAATGTGAAACATCTTTCTATATAGGAGGACTAGTATACAAAAATGGTGAGTGAGGAGACTCACAGATGAATGAATGGCTCCTTATCTTACACTTGGTTGAGTGCCTGTGTCAAATCAAAGGGATGCAAGCCTCTAATATGCCATCCTAGTCTTCACAGAGGCTTCCACCTTGAAATTCCATGAGAGACATCCCCATTCTCAGATTATCTGCCATTGAGTTCCTAGGTTTCTTCTCCATGTGCCCTATCATCTCCACTCTTCTTGTCTAAAATACGTTTTAAAAGATTTATGGATACTTCCCCTTTCTTCTCTTGGTTTCACTGTTATCTGGGTAAATAGATGTGTTTATGTACTGGGGGAACAGGGATAGCTACGGAATCAGGATGAAGTTCCTATCAAATAAGTATTCCTTTAGTAATTTGTTCTTTTTTTTTCTTTTTTCTTTTTTTTTTTTGAGATGGAGTCTTGCTGTGTCGCTCAGGCTGGAGTGCAGTGGCGTGAACTTGGCTCACTGCAAGCTCCACCTCCCAGGTTCATGCCATTCTCCTGCCTCAGCCTCCCAGTAGCTGGGACTACAGGTGCCTGCCACCACTCCTGGCTAATTTTTTTTTTTTTTTTTGTATTTTTTAGTAGAGACAGGGTTTCACTGTGTTAGCCAGGATGGTCTCGATCTCCTGACCTCATGATCCACCTGCCTCACCCTCCCAAAGTGCTGGGATTACAGGCGTGAGCCACTGCACCCGGCCAGTAATTTGTTCTTAACCTAAAGGTAGGCTGAGCTGAGGAGACAGAGATCAGAGTCCAGGACAGCTGACATTCCTGAATCTGCAGAGGAAGGCACTGGAAAACAGAGAGGTACTTATTTAGGAGGAACTCCACACATCTAAAGGGGGTCCTCATGAGTCCTTGACCAAGAGCTGGGCTTGATATATGCAAGCTGAGCCTTCTTAAGGCTTTCCAGAGAATAGAAGCTACAGGATTGAGAGTCAACCAGATCTATTAGCAATCAAGTAGTGTTAGGGTCATTGGTGTGCCCAGATGGAAAGGCGTTAAGGCTTTAACATGGGATATCCAAAGAAGACATCAAAAAGGCTGCATCTTAGGAGTAAGGACCATGACTGAAAATGAGGGCTACTCTATACCTACCCCCAAAGCTTGAAACCAAACACCAATGAGAAGCACAGAGTAGATAAAGTTTGGAGGTTGAGTTCTGCCAAGCAAAAATGGTTTAGGGTTTCCCACAGAACCAAACCAAAACATATAAAATTAAGATTAAACAATTTAAAGGAAATCAGTGAAATTAGCCAATAATTAAACTGCCTACTACATACAATTATCGGCTCTCCTTAGGAAAGAATTACAGAAACTAAAATATCTGAAATACATCCCCTTCATGTTTTCAAAACAATAATAAATTAATAGACATACAAAGAAACAGAAAAACTTGGCCTATACTCAAGAAAAAAGCAATCAGTAGAAAATTAACCTAAGATTCTCCCAATGTTACATTTAGCAGAATAATATTTTAAGCGCTTATTATGTGTTCAAATGATTTTTAAATGTCCTCAAAAATTATAGTGTTAAGTGAATAGACAGAGAATTTAGCAAAGAAACTGAAACTCTAAGAAAGGGAATAAATGTACTCTAGGACTAAAATTACAGTGGCAGTAAACAAAAAATTCTCTCAATCTTCAGGACAGATTGGAAGTAGGACAAGTTTGCTGTAGAAAGATCAATATGAATGAGGAAGTCTGAATAACAGGGAGGAAAAAAGACTGAAAAAAAGGAAAAGAATAGATCCTCATGGAAATAAATGGAAGTATTAAATGACATAGCACAAGTACAACTAGAGTCCCAAAAAAAGAGAGTGAGAAATAGACAGAAAATATATTACACATATAATTACCAGAACTTTCTCAAATTTGATGAAAATTATCAGCTTATAGATTCAAGTAGTTTACTTAGTCCAAAATGGGATCAAAAATTTTAGACTTAGGCACATAATAGTCAAACAACTGAAAAAAGAAAAAAAGTTTACTTGAAAGCAGTCAGATGATGAAGGTGATGATGCATTACATACAGAAAAACAAACATAAAATTATAAATTATTTCTAATGAGAAGCCATGGGAGCCAGAAAATCATGGAACAACATGTAGAAAGTATTGAAAGAAAAAAAAAGTCCGCCTGGAATTCTATATCCAATAAAAACTCCCTACAAAATATGGATAAAATTTTTTAAAAATTCAGATGAACAAAATCTAAGAGAATTTGGTCTCTTACAATGACTTATACTACACAATATGTAAAAGATTGTTAGACTTAAGAAAAATCAGAACAGATGAAAACTTAAATATACAAGGTTTCACAAAAAGCACTGGAAATGGAAAAAAAACAGATATATAAAAAGTTAACTTTTTCTTTGTAATTTCATTATAAGATCATTGTCATTTAAAACAAAAAGAGTATCATTTAAAGAGGGGTTATAATACATGTCATAGTTAAAGAAAAGTGAAAACAATAGCACAAAGGATAAAGAAATATGTAAAAATTGAACATTTTTTACAGTCTGAGAAAAAAGAACTGCTATGAATAAAGAAGGATATTTCAAAATAATAAGAAGATCATTCTTCAAGAAGATATAACAATCATCAATGTATGTGCTACTAATAACAAAGATCCAAAATTCATAAAGCAAAACTGACTAAAGTAATGAGAGAAACAGTGAAATCTATAAATGGTGATAAATATTTCAAAATCGCTCTCTCAATAATTTATAGAACAAAAATAAAGATTAGGAGAACCTGAACAGCACTATCAAAACAGATTGACCTCATTGGCATTTATGAAATGTGACATCTGACAATTTCATAAGATCCATCCCTTTGAAATATGGGAAATGAAGGATATATTCATACAATGAAATTCTACATAATAATTAAAAGCAATTACTGATACATACAATAACACAGGAGATTCTCATAACCATTATTTTGGTGGTTATGAGAAAAGAAGCCAGTGCATACGTTTGTTAAATTTTAATGAACCATACATTTAAAATGGATGCATTTTATTCTACCTAAGTAATACCTCAATATTCATTAAAAATACATCTAACAATGAAGAAACACAGCTTAAGACTATATGATGGTCAAAACCTACCTTAAATGGAGTGGTTAAAAAAAAAACCAAATGATTGATCAAGAGCACATCATGTACCTTTTATGAATATCTGTCAAAGTTGACTTTTATGAATATCTGCCCAAGTTGACTGTATCCTCATAGACACTGTTGAACAACACCTTTTTAAAGTTAAAAATATTTATATAATGCATTGCTTGCTTTCTCAAAAATAGAAATATCATGATAACCCTAACTCCTATAAATACTTCGTAAACCTTAAGGAAATTGGCAACCACTATTTAGGAAATCCTGCCTTTCGCGTATTTTTTATTATGTAGATCATACTGTATCATAATAATCTTAAAATGTGCTGCTTTCCCCTAGTAGACTATGAACATAGTGATATTAGCTACTACATTTCATTAATCTTGTGATTTTAGGAACTTGCATAGAGCCTGACACAAAAATCAGTGCTGAAAGATATATTTGTTGAATAAATCCATCAGTCAGAAAAAGAACAAAAAAACCTAAAAAACTATTTTGACCAAAGTCATATCTTGGGTGTGAATTTTGTTTCTTCTAATATTTTTGGATATTGCAGCATTAATTCTTAATTTAAATAATAAATTGAATACTTTAAATTTTTAAAAGAAAAACATGAGCAGAAAACAACATACCTTTTAAAAAGAAATTTTAGGAAAGAAAAACAAAATAGAAATGTTTTCATAACAAATGGCTATTTGTAAGGAACGTCTGGGAGCTTTTAAGCATCAACCATCAACATATTGGTAGCAGGTGGCCACCGATGGAAAGATACTTGTAAAAGGAAATTGTTCTTATCATTTTATACCATTATAGATTTTATCCTGTGGTTTTTCTTTATAAGGAAACACTGGCAAAACTTGCAATAGAAAAATGAGAGATTATATGGGAAACTAGGGAAAATACGTAGAAATTTTCAATTATTTTTTATTAACCAGAGGATTATTCCTATTCTCTGTAGCACATATTGATTTAAAAAACAATAATACTAATTAGCATCAATCCTCCTTTCTGTACTGCCTATGTTTTTGTTGGAAAAAGATGGTCTTCAATCCTTCCCATACCTCTGAACACCATACGTATCAAATGAAAATATTTTTGTCTGGCATATGTATCTATCATGGTCACAGAAATCATGGCATTTTTACTATAAAAAGAGATATTAAAAGCATATTCTGCCTCCTCCCCCAAATTTACATAAATTGAATCTAGAGATTAATTTGGCTTGAGAAATATTTGAGAATAACTGGATTCATTTTATTTTTATGTGTTTTAATGTGATTTATTTTTCCTAACATGAAATTTTTAAAACTACATCTTAAAATAAGTGCATAGATTTTGAACGGCCTTTTTAGAGACTAGCTAAAAGAGATTTTGCAAAGCTCCCTTCTGTTTATGGATCTGATCTAAACGGAAATGGGACTGGCTTTCTCTTTGAACACCAGCAGGAGCCATTAGCCTCTCTGGGCCAGGAGAAAGAAAGCATTCTTGCTGTTGTTCTTCCCTTCCTCTTTCAATTCCATCCCCAATTCCACCCCAAAAGCCAGATCCAGGAGTGAACACCATTTGACCAGCCATAGTGTGGGCCACATTGGTTCCCAAAGAGTGGAGGGGTACATTTCACCTCAAAGGTAACATCATTGCCCCTACTGGCAAAGCATAACAAAGCCAGAAGGTCCGCTGGAAGAAAAACTATAGTTACTCATCAGCCAGCTGCTAAGCTGGTCCTTTAAGTATGATGCTAATTCATTCACTGCTTTTTCATGCCTATTTCTTTATTTTTCTTTGACTAGATTGCATAATAATTTCTGTCTGTTGAAGTCCTTCTAATTCTTCAATGTCCAGCTCAATGAAAATTTACTGAAAATAATATTTAACACATTTATAAAGGACATATAACTTTGATCAAATAAATGCTTAGGTTGCAAATCAATATATGAAATATTAAAAAGAAAACCTATGGAGACCATCGTGTCTGATTTGGCTTTCCGTTTTCTGAAGTCTGCAGGCAATCCATATTAATGTTCATTACCTAAGGAAAAAGTCTTGCTAATTGCAGCCAGAGACTTTTCTTTTATTTAGCAACACAAAGATAAAAGCAAACCAATGAAATCCTTGCCAGACACCATTAGTGTGAATTAATCTCATGTTCTCCTGTGACTCTCAACCGGCTTAGAGCAGTTCAAAAATTTAATTGTACAAATATTGATTGAGGACCTGTTTAGTATAAAAGAACATGATATGGGCTAAGGATACACACATGAATAAGATATGAGTTCACCGGTCAAGAAGTTTACAGAGAAAGAAACAATGAATATCCCCAAGGGGGTGCTGTAAATATTAACAAAAGTCAAGGAAATGGAGGAAGAAATTTACAAATCATGATCTGTGGGGGTGGAAAGGCATCCTAAGCAGAAAGGAAGGAGAGAATTGAGAAGCAGGGTGCTGGGAGGACAGAGAATTATCTACTGTGACTATAGTTCTTGTGTAACTAAAAATTGCCTGAAGAGTGAGTTAAAAATGTGTATTCAAAGGCTGCTTTTCTGGAAAGTCTGATCAGCAGGACTGGAATGGGGTCAAGGGCGTGCATCTCAGGTGATTCTGATATTGGTGACCTGTAGGCAACCCAACGAGACATCATGGCCCAAACACAGACAACAGGGGCATGAAATGAAGTTGAGACTGAAAATCTGCTGAGGATGAAATTGTGAAGGGATTTGAATGTCCTAGGAAGAAAAATTCAGCTGAAGACCATTGAAGATTTTAAGAAGGAAAACTGAGATTGGGGTTTGGAAACCTGACTTTGGTAATGGTGAAAATGATGAATTGCAGAGTCTAAAGACTTAGAGGAGACAAGTGCAGACTCTTCTGCAATAGAAAGAAGGTTAGCAACAGGCGACATCAGTGAGGAAAGAGCAGAGGGGTAAGACAGGCAGTGCCAACAGGACTTTGAGCAAATATGGTTTAGGGAACTCATGGGCTACATGCCTGAGTCAACAACTGGACCTGTTACTCCAGTAACACATCCCTCAGGTGGGTTGGTTCAGTAGTCCACATTCCCCTGATTCAAGCTGTACCTGCCCCTAATTATGTCCTCACCTTTTCAAATTATAATATCTGGGTTGCTTTCAACAGATTTCTGTAACCCTGATATATGTTCTTTTATCATTTGAATGTATTCAACTTAATCACTTACTGCCTGATTAAATTCTGCATTCCTTTCACATTATTCTCTACCTATTATTCTATAAACATGACTATCATTTCATTAAAACTCAAATTCTTCTTTCATGGTTGCCTGGGTCTTCAGCTATAACACTAAGTGATAATAGTATTTTTTTTAAGATTGGATACATTTTTGAGGAATAGACAGGGAGCAGAGATGGTTTAATGTTATCCTATTGATGAGAATATTGAGGAACAAGGAGGAGAAACAGCTTAATTAGAGTTAGCTCACTTTAGTAGTCAATAGACCCCCTCTCAATTATCCTGGTATTTCAAGCTCAAAGTCTCAACATTATACAATTTTGGCTCTTTTTAAAAAGAAGATTAGCGAATATTTGTATATGAAGATTTAAAAAATCTAAATAGCAATATGAATTGATCACAGAATGTTAAAGATTATGAAAAAGCAATTTTAGAGAATTCTTGATGGTTACCAAGCAGATTTATCAAAGAAGGAATTTCACTGTTAAGTTTAGTTCAATTTTAGCAGCATCTCTTGCTTTGAAACAGACAAACCTGCCATTTAGAAAGTAAAAGACATGGCCAATTTTCAGTCCATTTTCTGTCTTTTAAATTCCTCAGGAAAAATAGCCAACATTATTCTACTGTCACATCAACAGCATTAGACCAGAAGGGAACTTAGATTTATGGGATGATTTCATGCTTAGTGTATCTCAAAGTAGAACACAAAGTAATAAATTAAGTAGAAATTATACTTAATGTAGACCAAAGTAATCTTGGTTCTGCTAGAAAGAGCAATGAGCAAGAACATTTTCTTCCTTGAAGGATTTTACATTTTATAGAGCTCTAGTTATCTGCTCTTAATCTGATAAATTTATATCATTGTGGAAAGTTGAGACTCTTAATACTTAGTAACTTTTTGTTCATGCAAAGAGGTTATGTGGACCTGGTAACTTATATCAGTTTGCATGACACATTGAGTAAATCCAGTATTTATTATTCTCATAAAGATTTATTTCATGTTATATATAAATACTTATTTCTCTATAATTATATGTGTATGAAAAAATCTTTAACATGTGTATCGGTGGAATGAAGCAATTGTTGCATGCACTATTACCTAACAGCAGCTGGTAAATTATCAAGATGCCACACTGGCTGTATGTATGTGAAACACATGTAGGTAACCTTGAAACCAATGGGAATAGGTGCACTCTTAAGAGTTTCATAAATAAAGTAGGGGCAGGCAGTCAAGACAGGAAAGGATGTTCATAAATTGGCAAAGTTTTGTCACTGTTAAAAATGCAGAATAGACTTTGAGATGTTCCGGGCAGTTATTATATAGTTGTAGATATTAGTGTATTGATTTACAATTAGCCCAAGTCTACTAATTTTTGGCCACCCAATCATGGCCTCTCTTACACAATTATAGTCCACAGAGAACACTTGGCTGTGTGCTGAATGATTTCGCAAGTTTAGATGACAATCACATGAATCAGATATTACCAGCAGTCCTTCTCATATGAGGAGTTTGAGGCCCAGAGAGATTAACAGATACACTTAAGAAACCACAGTTCATAAGCAGTGGACTTAGACTAGAGCCTGGGCTTCTGACACCTGTGCTCCTTCCGAAGACCTTGTTTCTCATGAATGCTCTTTAAATATTTTGACTTACCTACTGATATAGTTTGGATGTTGTCCCCTTTAAATCTCATGTTGCGATGTAGTCCCCAATGTTGCCTGTGGGGTCTAGTGAGAGGTGTTTGGGCCATGGGGTAGGATCCCTCATGGCTTGATGCTGTCCTTGCAATAGTGAGTGAGTTCTCATGATATCTGGTTGTTTGAAAGTGTGTGGCATCTTCCTCCTCACTGTCTTGCTCCATCTCTCACCGTGTGAGAGGCCTGCTCCTCCTCGGTTTTCTGCCATGATTGAAAGCTTCCTGAGGCCTCCCCAGAAGCTGAACAGATGTCACACCATTCTTCTTATACAGCCTGCAGAACTGTGAGCCAATTAAACCTCTTTTCTTTATAAATCACCCAGTCTCAGGTATTTCTCTTTTTTTCTTTTTTTTCTTTTCCAAGACAGAGTCTTGCTCTATCACCCAGGCTGAAGTGCAGTGGCACCATCTCGGCTCACTGCAACTGTACCTCCCAGGTTCAGGCAATTCTCGTGCCTCAGCCTCCTAAGTAGCTGGGATTACAGGCATGCACCACCACGCCTGGCTAATTTTTGTATTTTTAGTAGAGACAGGGTTTCGCCATGTTGGCCAGGCTGGTCTCGAACTCCTGGCCTCAGGTGATCCGCCTGCCTCAGCCTCCCAAAGTGCTGGGACTACAGGCGTGAGCCATTGCTACTAGCCTCGGGTATTTCTTTATAGCAACGCAAGACTGAACTAACACACCTGTGTACCAAACAAATTCTTGGCTTCAAGAGGGATATTTTATAGTATGAAAATCTTCCAATCAATTTTCTACAAATGGAGGCTGAGACAGGCAATGAATCAGAGATAAAACCACATAATAAAGCACGTAAATCCTTCAACGATGAGTAATTAAATGGTTTCTCCATGCATAATTTCAGAATTACTTGCATGATACTTTTTAGCTAAACAGTTTAGTTGCAGACACAAAGCATCAATGAAGGGAATGAACATCATGGATGACTCAGAAAAATAATCCTTTACAATCACCTTTCCATTTTTACTGACAATAGGTTATTCAATCAGCTTTTGTGGTCAATGATACTGATATAGTGACTAACAGTTCTTTATCTTCTGTGGGACTTCATGTTTTCAGAATATTTACAGGATTTTCCCAATGCAGACAAGACAAGGAAGACTCTCAATTTAATTTTTTTACAAGGTCTTCAAGCTACAGTTAGTTTAAGTAGCTTGTTTTGGATAATAAAGCCTCAAATTATGAAACATCCTTGAGAGAACCGAAATTGAAAAAAAAAACTAACATTTTCTGTTCAAGAGAATTTGACTGATACTATCAGAAACAGTTAGTTCTGCCAAGCTTCATTCCAGGGGATGTCTTTTCACTTATTGCCTATCAACTAGCCAGTGTAATTCTCATTCAGCTTTCAGTAAGTGAGTGTGAATTAGCCAGAGATCCTCCACTTGTCTGACTACTTTGAGGTTTCAAATCTTATTTTATCATTTGGTCAGGTGGTAGAGACCAGTTCAATTCTGTTATACATTGGCATTCTTGCAATTTGCTTTCTCAATTTCTTGTGTAACATTAAGGAGAATAGACCAATGCCTATGAATATGGCTTTATATGCACAGTTAATTTTGAAAACACTTTGTTCTTGTGGCTCATTCCTGGAATTATTTGTAGTGAGTTAGAGAATATAGTGCCATGCTTTATTCGTACATGACAGAGACATAATTTTTTTTCAACTGAAAAGGACCCTTTGACTAATAGGTCACAGAATGGCAATTACTGTAGAAGTGCAGGTTACAATGCTGATAGAAAATCATTAACAATGGCATTTGATTTAAAACTGTTACTTTCTGAAACATTGGCTAATTTCCTTCAGGCAGAAACTAAAAAAAATGTTGAGGGTCGGGGATCAACTAGGTCTAATTGCTTTAAAATTTTCCTGTCTGTACCTGAGGGTGAGACTGCCTTCTTTGGGCACATTGGGAAATTTTTTCCAGGCTTCTGAGGGATAAGGTTGAATGAGTGCAATTCCCAGAAAATAGGTGAGGCTTAGTGTGTTTTTTTATATTTGAATGTCCCACTGTAAGGCATAGGCATTAATCAGTTTTGAAGGAAACTGGTCCAAAGCACTTAATGAAAATATTTTGCTTCTGACCAGCTCAGCCTTTGCACCATTGGCCAGATCATGGAATGGCTATCTTAACATGGAATTTTAGTTGCAGAACAGATTCAACTCAATACAAATTATATCCAGTGATAGATATGTTATTAAACTAAAATTTAGGATGATTTCAACTCCAGGTAACAAAAAAATACCCTCACTCAACTTGCTTTAAAAATAACGAATATATCTACTTCATACAAATTTTGGAACTAGTTACTGCCAGCCCCAGTTAGGGCAGAAAATCAAGAACATCAGTCTTTCAATGTTGACATCATCGTGCTGGCTCCCATCACAGGCATTATGTTTGCATGACAACATTCAGAAGCAAGAAATAGATATGCTCTCTCATAGGTCTTATTATTAGTAAGGAAAACCTTTCCCAGAACCTTCTTAGTAGATTTATGCTAACATCACATTTACCATAATTGGCTCACACACAAAACCAAAAGGTCCACTAAGTTTGGTTTTGAGCAAGCACGAGTCATGGTGTGAGGTCCTCCTCCCTGGAAAGATGGGACCAGAGAAGTAGGATGGATACCTAGACAAAGAAAGGAGTGAACAGTGATGTATAGGTAACAAACCATATCTGGTAAAGATATCAATATACCTGTATAATTTTTTGAAATGTCACTTGCTCAAAAAAATCAATATATTTGTGGTTTCTATTTGTCCCTATTGTTGGGTCTTGAAATAATGCTTAAAAATTTTAAAACATCATCTCACATGTATTATCTCCTTTAATTGTCATGTAACTGGCTTTAATTGTATAAACCACAAACGTGGGTATGCAAAAATCTAACACTGTGTTTTATAACATTATAACCTTGACATACTGTTTTAACTGGCCACAGAAAAATTAATCTTATTAAATGTATGTTAAACTCAGTTAATTTAGAGTTTTATTAGTCAAATAGAATGTTCCTCTTCCCCCAGCCCCCCTAAGGTTGCATATAAGCTTTTGTGGGGTAGGAATGGGAAGATTACACACTAGCAAGGCAAGTGGGAAATAAGAGATGGAGCACAGCGTTTGCTTATTGGCTATGACATGTTCATACCCAACAGGATCCTCTGAACTGTCTGTCACCAGTCCTGGGCCTGGGTTTGTTTTTCTTTAATTATACTTTAAGCTCTGGGATACATGTACAGAAGGTGCAGGTTTGTTACATACGTATACATGTGCCATGGTGGTTTGCTGCACCCATCAACCTGTCACCTAGGTTTTAAGCTCCGTATGCATTAGGTATTCATCCTAATGCTATCTGTCCGCTTGCCCCCCACCCCCTAACAGGCCCTGATGTGTGATATTCCCCTCTCTGTGTCCATGTGTTCTCATTGTTCAACTCCCACTTATGAGTCAGAAAGGGAATCCTTTCCCTATTTCTTGTTTTTGTCAGGTTTGTCTAAGATCAGATGGTTGTAGATGTGTGGTGTTATTTCTGAGGCCTCTGCTTTGTTCCATTGGTCTATATAGCTGTTTTGGTACCAGTACCATGCTGTTTTGGTTACTGTGGCTTTGTTGTATAGCTTGAAGTCAGATAGCATGATGCCTCCAGCTTTGTTCTTTTGGCTTAAGATTGTCTTGGCTATATGGGCTCTTTTTTTGGTTCCATATGAAATTTAAAGTAGTTTTTTCCAGTTCTGTGAAGAAAGTCAATGGTAGCTTAATGGGAATACCATTGAATCTATAAATTACTTTGGGTAGAATGGCCATTTTCATGATATTGATTCTTCCTATCCATGAGCATGGAATGTTTTTCCATTTGTTTGTGACCTCTCTTTTCCTGAGCAGTGGTTTATAGTTCTCCTTGAAGAGGTCCTTCATGTCCCTTGTAAGTTGTATTCCTAGGTATTTTATTCTCGTTGTAGCAATTGTGAATGGGAATTCACTCATGACTTGGCCCTCTGTTTGTGCATTATTGGTGTATAGGAATGCTTGTGATTTTTGCACATTCCTTTTGTATCCCGAGACTTTGCTGAAGTTGCTTATCAGCTTACAGAGATTTTGGACTGAGATGACAGGGTTTTCTAAATATACAATCATGTCATCTGCAAACAGAGATGATTTGACTTCCTGTCTTTCTATTTTAATACGCTTTATTTCTTTCTCTTGCCTGGTTCCCCTGGCCAGAACTTAGAATAATATGTCGAATAGGAGTGATAAGAGAGGACATCTTTGTCTTGTGCCGGTTTTCAAAGGGAATGCTTCCAGCTTTTGCACATTCAGTATGATACTGGCTATGGGTTTGTCATAAATAGCTCTTATTATTTTGAGATATGTTCCATCAATACCTAGTTTACTGAGTATTTTTAGCATGAAGCTGTGTTGAATTTTATCAAAAGCCTTTTCTGCATCTATTGAGATAATCATGTGGTTTTTGTCATTGGTTCTGTTTATGTGATATATTACATTTACTGATTTGTGTACATTGAACCAGCCTTGCATCACAGGGATAAAGCCGACTTGATTGTGGTGGATTAGCTTTTATTGATGTGCTGCTAGTTTCTGTTTGCCAGTATTTTATTGAGGATTTTTGCATTGATGTTCATCAGAGATATTGGCCTGAAATTTCTTTTTTTGTTGTTTCTCTGCCAGGTTTTGGTATCAGGATGATGCTGGCCTCATAAAATGACTTAGGAAAGAGTCCTTTTTTGGGGGTAGGGTGGTGGTTTGGGGAAACAGAGTTTTGTTCTTGTTGCCCAGGCTGGAGTGCAATGGCAGAATCTCGGCTCACTGCAACCTCAGCCTCCCGAGTTCAAGTGATTCTCCTGCCTCAGCCTCTCAAGTAGCTGGGATTACAGGCATGTGCCACCATGCCTGTCTAATTTTGTATTTTTAATAGAGACTGGGTTTCTCCATGTTGGTCAGGCTGGTCTCAAACTCCCGACCTCAGGTGATCCACCCACCTTGGCCTCCCAAAGTGCTGAGATTAGAGGCATGAGCCACAGCACCTGGCTGGAGTCCCTTTTTTTTCTATTGTTTGGTATAGTTTCAGTAGGAATGGTACCAGCTCCTCTTTGTACCTCTGGTAGAATTTGGCTGTGAATCCTTCTGGTACTGGGCTTTTTTTGGTTGGTAGGCTATTAATTACTGCCTCAATTTCAGAACTTGTTATTGGTCTATTCAGGGATTCACCTTCTTCCTGGTTTAGTCTTGGGAGAGTGTATGTGTCCAGGAATTTATCCATTTCTTCTAGATTTTCTAGTTTATTTGTGTAGAGGTATTTATAGTATTCTCTGATGGTAGTTTGTATTTCTGTGGGATCGGTGGTGATATCTCCTTTATCATTTTTTATTGTGTCTATTTTATTCTTCTCTTTCTTCTTTATTAGTCTGGCTAGTGGTCTATTTTGTTAATTTTTTCAAAAAAACAGCTCCCAGATTCATTGATTGTTTGAAGGATTTTTCATGTCTCTATCTCTGTCAGTTCTGCTCTGATCTTAATTATTTCTTGTGTTCTGCTAGCTTTTGAATTTATTTGCTCTTACTTCTCTAGTTCTTTTAATTGTTATTAGGGTGTCAATTTTAGATCCTTCTCACTTTCTGATGTGACCATTTAATGCTGTAAATTCCCCTCTAAACACTGCTTTAGCTGTGTCCCAGAAATTCTGGTATGCTGTGTCTTCATTTTCATTGGTTCTAAAAGACTTCTTTATTTCTGCCTTAATGTCTTTATTTACCCAGTAGTCGTTCAGGAGCAGGTTGTTCAGTTTCCTTGTAGTTCTGTGGTTTTGAGTGAGTTTCTTAATCCTGAGTTCTAATTTTATTTCACTGTGGTCTGAGAGACTGTTATGATTTCTATTCTTTTGCATTTGGTGAGGAGTGTTTTACTTCCAGTTATGTGGTCAGTTTTAGAATAAGTGCTATGTGGTGCTGAGAAGAATGTATATTTTGTTGTGATTTGTGGTGGAGAGTTCTGTAGATGTCTATTAGGTCAGCTTGGTCTAGAGTTGTGTTCAAATCCTGAATATCCTTGTTAATTTTCTGTCTCATTAATCTGTCTAATATTGACAGTTGGGTGTTAAAGTCTCCCACTATTATCGTGTGGGAGTCTGAATCTCTTTCTATATATCTAAGAATTTGCTTTATTAATCTGGGTTCTCCTGTATTGGATGCATTTATATTTAGGATAGTTAGCTCATCTTGTTGCATTGATCCCTTTACCATTATGTAATGCCCTTCTTTGTCTTTTTTGATCTTTGTTGGTTTACAGTCTATTTTATCAGAGACTAGGATTGCAACCTGTGCTTGTTTTTTCCCTTTTGCTTGGTAAATATTCCTCATCCCTTTATTTTGAAGCTATGTGTTGCACGTGAAATGGGTTTCCTGAATACAGCACACCAATGGGTCTTGACTCTTTATCCAATTTGCCAGTCTGTGTCTTTTAGTTGGAGCATTTAACCCATTTACATTTAAGGTTATTATTGATATGTGTGAATTTGATCCTGTCATCATGATGCTAGCTGGTTATTTTGCACACTAGTTAATGCAGTTTCTTCATAGTGTCATTGATCTTTTTATTTTGGTATGTTTTTGCAGTGGCTGGTACTGGTTTTTCCTTTCCATATTTAGTGCTTCCTTCAGGAGCTCTTGTAAGGCATGCATGGTGGTGACAAGATCCCTTGGCATTTGCTTGTCTGTAAAGAACTTTATTTCTCCTTTGCTTGTGGAGCTTAGTTTGGCTGGATATGAAATACTGGGTTGAAAATTCTTTTCCTTAAGAATGTTGAATATTGGCCTGCACTCTCTTCTGGCTTGTAGGGTTTCTTCAGAGAGATCTACTGTTAGTCTGATGGGCTTCCCTTTGTAGGTAACCTGACCTTTCTCTGTGACTGCCCTTAACTTTTTTTCCTTCATTTTAACCTTGGAGAATTTGACGATTATGTGTCTTGAGGTTGCTCTTCTCAAGGACTGTCTTAGTGGTATTCTCTATATTTCCTGAATTTGAATATGGCCTGTCTTGTTAAGTTAGGGAAGTTCTCTTGGATAATATCCTGAAGTGTGTTTTCCAGCTTGGTTCCATTCTCCCTGTCACTTTCAGGTACACCAATCAATCATAGGTTTGATCTTTTCACAGAGTCCCATATTTCTTGGAGGCTTTTTTTGTTCCTTTTCATTCTTTTTTCTCTAATCTTGTCTTCATGCTTTATTTTATTAAGTTGGTCTTCAATCTCTGATATCCTTTCTTCCACTTGATCGATTCGGCTGTTGATACTTGGGAATGCTTCACAAAATTCTCGTGGTGTGTTTTTCAGCTCCATTTAGAGAAGAACATTTATGTTCTTCTCTAAACTGGTTATTCTAGTTAGCAGTTCCTGCAACCTTTTATCAAGGTTCTTAGCTTCCTTGCATTGGGTTAGAACATGTTCCTTTAGCTCAGAGGAGTTTGTTATTACCCACCTTCTGAAGCCTGCTTACATCAGTTCGTCAAACTCATTCTCTGTTCAGTTTTTTCCCCTTGCTGGAGAGGTGTTGTGATCATTTGGAGGAGAAGAGACATTCTGGTTTTTGGAATTTTCAGCATTTTTGTGTTGTTTTTTTCCTCATTTTCATGAATTTAGCCACCTTTGATCTTTGATGCTGATGACCTTTGGATGGTGTTTTTGGGTGGGCATCCTTTTTGTTGATGTTGATGTTATTGCTTTCTGTTTGTTTGTTTTCCTTCCAACAGTCAGGACCCTCTTCTGCAGGCCTGCTGGAGTTTGCTGGAGATCCACTCCAGACCTTATTTGCCTGGTTATTAACAGTGGAAGCTACAAAACAGCAAAGATTGCTGCCTGCTCCTTCCTCTGGAAGCTTTATCCCAGAGGGACACCTGCCTATTGCCAGCCAGAGCTCTCCTGTATGAGGTGCCTGTTGACCCCCGCTGGGAGGTGTCTCCCAGTCAGGAGGCACAGGGATCAGGGACCCACTTGAGGAGGCAGTCTGTCCTTTAGCAGAACTCGAGCACTGTGCTGGGAGATCTGCTGCTCTCTTCAGAGTTGGCAGGCAGGGACATTTAAATCCACTGAAGCTGCACCCTCAGCTGTCCCTTCCCCCAGGTGCTCTGTCCCAGGAATATGGGAGTTTTATCTGTAAGCCCCTGACTGGAGCTGCTGCCTTTCTTTCAGAGATGCCCTGCCCAGAGATGAGGAATCTAGAGAGGCAGTCAGGCCCCAGGCACTTTGCTGTGCTGCAGTCAGCCCAGTCCAAACTTCCCAGCAGCTTCCTTAGTACTGTGAGGGGAAGACCACCTACTCATGCCTCAGTAATGGTGAATGCCTCTCCTCCCACCAGGCTTGATCATCCCAGGTCAACTTCAGACTGCTGTGCTGGCAGTAAGAATTTTAAGCCAGTGGTTCTTAGTTTGCTAGGCTCCATGTCAGTGAGACCTGCTGACCAAGGCCACTTGGCTCCCTGGCTTCAGCCCCCTTTCCCAGGGAGTGAATGGTTCTCTCACTGGGGTTGCAGGCACCACTGGGGTACAAAAAAAAAACCTCCTGCAGCTAGCTCTGTGTCTGCGCAAACAGCTGCCCAGTTTTGTGCTTGAAACCCAGGGCCCAGGTGATGTAGGCACATGAGGGAATCTCCTGGTCTGGGGGTTGCAAAAACTGTGAGAAAAGCGTGATATCTGGGCCAGATAGCACAGTCCCTCATGGCTTCCCTTGGCTAGGGGAGGGAGGTCTCTGGCCTCTTACACTTCCCAGGTGAGGCGATGCCCCACCCTGCTTCTGGCTCACCCTCCATGGGCTGCACCCACTTTCTAACCAGTCCCAACGAGAAAAACTGGGAGCTTCAGTTGGAAATGCAGAAATCACCTACCTTCTGCATTGGTCTCACTGAGAGCTGCAGACCAGAGCTGTTCCTATTCAGCCATCTTCTATTAGAACCAGACCTGGGTTGTTGTTATTCCTTCAGGCTGTCTAATGCTGAGCTGTTTTTTATCCATGCTGTCATCTATCACTGTATTCCCTCTTCCCAAGTGTGAGGTTTCTTCAGGTCTACAAACATTATCAGCTTTTTCCACAATCCTCCAAACGGCATTTGACACAGTGGATCTGTCTCACATCCTTCTGGGGAAACTTGGGAGTCCTATCTCAGAGCCCCTGCCTAGGCATACTTGACATTCTTTCCAATCCGATTCCTGCTTTCTATGGTGGCTGAAGGAACCCTAGGCCTTCCATCTTCCATTTCTCCAGAAAAAGTGGGGCACACAAATCTACTGTCTGATACCCAAACTTATGTTAGGGTTCTAATATTCCTCCCCTCCACTGGCTTAGCTAGTGGGAGAAGGATGCTCAGCCCTTTTGAGAAACCCACATTGCTAGCGTTATGGCTTCAACATAATGCTCAGAATCCTTTACAGATCTGAATTTTGAAGCTCAAAACAGGCGTTTTAGACTCATACACCTCTTTTGTCAAGCTATTTTCTCAGTCATAGGTTTCAAAAATCTATTTAGAAAGTTAAAAGCCTAGGGAAATTTGTGTAAGAATTCTCACAGTTGCTTGACTGTGAAGAAGGTTGGGATATCAGGAAACACTGTAGAAAGAGTGATAGGCAAATTATCATCCAATTATCCTGCCACACTCAATAAACTCATGAAAGTGTTATTTTTAATAGATAAAGTAGCAGTGGCTAGGGGACAGTAAGGAAATGACCTCAATTAATGAATGACTGGTTAAGGAAAGAGAAGAACTGAGAAGAACGCAGGTTTTGCATCTTGCTCCAGGTTTCTGAAGGTCCAACTAAGAATTTTGTGTGGGCCAGTCACCCCCAGTGGGCAAAGTCCTCAGGCTTTTCCACCCACCCTCCATTTCTAGAGGGTTTAAGGGGCTAGATAGGTTACCTAGGGTGAGACTCAACTCAGGAATAAAGAGGGAATCAATTTACCCTAAGTGGAAAGCAGGATAAGCACTTGGCCTAGGGTTCAAGGCAGAAGTTCAGTTCCAAGCAGAAGTTCAGTTCCCATGATATGAAATCATGGTCTTTGCTTTGGATGTCCCATCAGATAAGCATGACAGAGAGAAACATCAGCATGTTTCAGGGCCCCAACAACCTACGAGGCAGATGTAATGCAGAGTCTGAGAAGTTGGAGGAATTGGGATTGCCTAATACCCATTGTAGGTTAGGCTTAGTGCTGGAAATGAGATTAAGCAGAACAAGTTGGTAAAAATGATGTTGCCCCAATTATGCAGAGAAGAATGGATGTTGATCAATTAGGGTCTGACATGAAACAGATGACACACTCAGTGGGGTAAGTGACGAGAGGTTAATGAAGACATGATTTACAAAGGTACAGATAAATTTAAAGGAAATTAACTGAGGATAGTGATGCACATCGGAGCTAATAAATAAATAAATAAGCCAGGGAATGTTACTACTCCTAGGCCTGAAGGGGCATGAATAGAGAGCAGCTTTAGGAGAAGATCACTCAGTAAGAGCTATGGGCTTTGGCCATGGAACAGAGCCATTGTTAATCTTTGGTCCAGTAGAGAGGGAGCTCAAGGAATAGATACTTCGATTTCTCTATCCCCAAACTATGATATCCTGCTGGTACCTCCTGTCTGCCAAACTTGAAGCCAGAGGGCAAGAAGCTCAGCTAAAGCACTTCCTAGAGTACAGTGTCCAGGGACAGCAGAGAGGGATAATGGATGGGTCTGAAGGGGCAAACAGCAAATGGCCAGAGCAGGCACAGGTCCTGGGAACCAGAGTGGTGTGTGTGTGTGTGTGCACGTGTGTGTGTGTGTGCGTGTGTGTGTGTATTCCATCTCAAGATTGCTCTCATTTGCATTACTACATTTTATTTTTATAATCTTGGAGAGCTATTGCAAAGCTTTTGTATCCAAGATACTTTTTTTTCTATATTATCAGAAGTTCTGATCTTCGTAACTAGATTTGTGTAGACTGTAGATAGACCCTTTTACAATAAATCAAGCTTTGGTTGCAGAAAACCAATGACTATGATTTCTCTACTTAGAGTTCCCAAAATTGGTCTTTGTTACATTCTTTGAGTGTGTTGATATCTTCCCTCTATCAATAAGTCAAAGTCATAGATAAAATATATTTTAAGATGATGAAACCAGATGAAACTGTGCTTTCCAATATGCAAGATGGAAGACTTAAGCAGTTGTTTTATTCAACTTGAACTCCACCTTGGGACACACTGACTTGCTTCCTGTACTTTGTCTATCAGGAGGGCAATAAAGATCTGATCTAAGCCAGAGTGTGCAGAACTAGACATTGACCTCCCTTTGCAAAAGAATGTCACTTCAAGGGAAACTGATCAGGATAAGGAAATTAAATCTTCTAGTTAAATTATGGATTTACAGAGAGGAAATTCTATTTTTCCCTGAATAGGCTCAGGAATCTTGTGTGACTTTGAAGACAAAGACACACCATGTACTGTGTAGGTCAGTTAGTGAACTAAATGACAAAGTAGAACTTGCCAAAAGAGGTAGATAACAAAACAAATGAAAAATAATTGATAGAAAATAAGTAAAGTGCCATTAATGGCAGTAGTCTACATTTTATCCCTGCCCAAACCAGGATTAGAACAAGTGTGAGACACAGCAGTAGGTGGAGGATTGGAGTGAAGGATAGAGGTGCCATTTCAGGAGCTGATGCCTCATTAAAGTGGGAGATGGCGCTGATGAGCAGAATGAGATAGGGACAGGCACCATTTCTGTGCGATAGTGGGCAGTTTATGTCCCTTCTCTGGTCCTATTGATAAAAGGGCCTGAAGGGGCAAGAATAGAAAGTAGCTTTAGGAGGGGATCATGCCATATAAGTTATGGCTGATGTGATGATAACATCTGCCTCATTCACAACAGTAAAAGAAATGCTAACATTCGAGGGTTCCATCTGCAAGACAGCATAATTCAGTCTGTTAATATTTTATGCTTGGAGGAATTTTTTATGTGTATGGAGGAAAGGTAGAAAATGGTTTCTTGTGAATTTTGTAGATAAATTTCTAGGAGTGTTGTGAACATTGCTTCATTTACAAGGATTGACTTGGGCTTAATTAAAGACTGGTTAGGTAAAATGGTATTTATTACTACCAGGTACACCACAGGAATTAGCACTCAGTACAGTAATGAGTAATTTGAATAATCAGTTTGGCAGATAGTGAGACAGGGCAATACTGTGTCATCACTGAGAGAGATGAACTCTCCCTTGTTTAGAGAAAGAAACAGAATAGAGTCCAGTTAGATAATTGTACCATGACTCACTAAGCCTGTAATATAGACAGAGTGTGAATATTACAGATGCATCACACAAAGTGGAAGGCAGGAAGAGAGACATAGAAGACTTTAGCACATTAACTTGGCCTTCTGAATGACTCCATTTTCTGATCCTATGCATGATCCTCCATCCTCAATTCTCTTCTTACCTGCAAGTGTTTGTTTAATGTAAACTTTGGCTGGCCCTATTGGTCTATTAATTGAGATTTAGCTAGGGAGAGTATGAACAGGAATTACATTAAAGACTGTTTTGATTTAGGTTTTCCTCTTTCAATTAATATTTTGGGGTGCCTTTAGCATACTGTGTGCCATCCTAGACATTGGAGGGTCAGTGCAAGTATCTCCGCCTTTGTCTGGTAAGATCAGTCAACATACTGGAAAAACATCACCTATGGCTCCCACGAGTACTCATGGCTTGGGATTCAGGTCTCTGGATGGTAAGTCTGGTGGTGAGAGGCAGTTTATCAGCTTCCATGTGCTATTTATGTCCTGGAAATGGGAAATTTTGTGCAGAATTGATTTCTTCTATTCATGAAATCTTTTTATTATGACATAGAAATCTTTACCTGCATTTAAAATTTGTCTTTGAGATTTGTTTTCTTTTTTTTTTTTTTTTTTTTTGATACAGTGGTCTCATTCTGCCACCCAGGCTGGAGTGCAGTGGTGCTGTCTCAGCTCACTGCAATCTCTGCCTCCCACGTTCAAGCTATTCTTGTGCCTCAGCCTCCCAAGTAGCTGGGATTACACACCTGGCTAATTTTTGTATTTTTAGTAGAGATGGGGTCTCGCCATATTGGCCAGGCTGGTCTTGAATTCCTGGATTCAAGTGATCCATCTGCCTGGGCCTCCCAAAGTGCTGGGATTATAGGTGTGAATCACAGTGCCTGGCCATCTTTGAGATTTCTAAAAGAAAACTGGGCCATATCAGTTTAGTCTTCCAATGCTTAGACTCCGAAGGAAAAAAAAAAAAAGCAAAGTGAGAGAAACCACAGAAAACGTCCTCAGATGGCTCTTGAACCAGCAGTTCTTGGGTCTCATAGGCCATCAGTTCAAGGACAACACTCTGCCCATTAATATTTTCTTCAGAATTCTGATATTCTTCAAGATGCTGCCTTTAAAATCATATAATTCTTGAAATTCCCTTCTTCAGTGAAACACTTCCTCGTCACTCTAGAGAAAAGATACATCTCTTTTTTCGTAAATAATTTAAAACTCAATTCTTTTGCCAATTGCTGGATACTGATCCTATATTTCCTTGATCTTTTTGAATATCAATGTCCACTTTTCAACTGGAGGCCCCTGGAGGTAAAGTTGTTGCCATATATCTTGGAAGTCCCCATCATTCTTAGTATGTTCTTGATAAGTATATGTTTAAAGAATTGATTTGTTAAAAGTGCACGTTCGACTTTTTATTCATTTGGTCGAAAAGTTTTTTAGTGCCCTTTCCATTAACAATATACTTTATGAAATGATTGATAATGCCAAGGTGTATCAACTGGGGATCAATAACTCTGAGCATCCACCTGTGGTCTTAGTGGTAAGATAAATCAGAAATGGTAGCTTAATTTTTAAGTAATAAGTTAACTTTTTATTAAAGCATAACCATTAGGAATACACTCTGGACTAGTTAGTTTTCTCCCTGACTGGCTTTTCCCTGTGCTCACATTCAGGCAGTGACCCTCAATAGCAAAGTAATTTGCCACACAAGAGTTTTATTGCTTCTCACCCAGGCATAGTCAAAATTCGTTCCCAAATGTCAAAGCTGTAAATACTAATGGATTGTGTAGATGTGCTTTTGGAATTCAAAACTGAATCATATACTATATTCATAGGGAAATACATGGAATGCAAAGTTCCAGGTCTTCTGTTTTTCCAAGTACCTAGTAGAAAGAACTGGATAGAATGGGCTCATGATGAGCGCTCCTAAAATATGATAGTTCACCTAGATGCATTAGAGAGATTTGGGAATTCTTTCTTCATTCCCGCAGTGTACATTTGACAAGTAAATGATTTTATAACCCTCAAATTACTTCTTTCTCTTTTCCTCTGGTCTGCTGGTTCATAAAATTCAAACCAGTGGAATCATGCTGCCCAATTGATTAAACCATGTTCCCAAAATACCTGGGTAAAAATACATATGGCTTACACAGGATAGGCAATAGAGTCAGAGAAATTAATTCCTAATATTGAACTGTTCTTGAGCAAGAACAATCAATGCTGAACAAGACAGAGTAAAAAAATGCCCAGAGTCTGGGTAGTGCTGGGCACTGTGGGGTTAAGCAGGACACCACAGCATTTGATACATCCTGATGCGTCTCTCTGTGATGCTTGTCTGATATGATGTCCAAGGCAAAGACCATGCTTTTATATCCTTTACACACACACACACATGCACACACACATACACACACGCACACACCCACAGACACGCACCCACCCACAGACACTCACAACTGCACTTCTGCCTAGAACCTGAGGTCAATCCCTTATCTTGTTCCTCACTTGTAGAAAGTTTATTGCTTCTTGATTCATGAGTTGAGTCTCTCTTGGTAAGTTACCTGGCCCCTCGTATTTACTAGGACTAGAGAAATCTGCCTCATTTTGCCAATCGTGTCCATCACTTCTAGCCCCCTTGTTCTCTAACGGTATGTAAGGATCGAAATACCAGATTTGCTTATTTTTTTTTCTTTGCCCATTAATTGATTGCCTGTGTAGATTTCTAACTACCAGTGGCTACAAGACCACCCTATCTATTAACATGTTCCATTTTCCTTTTAGGAATTCCTTCTGCTTCCATTCTCACCTTGAGAAATTGCACGGAACCTCCCTGATGATGAATCTTTGCCTGAGATTAATCACCTTTGGGCTGTGGGCAACTTTGTGGACACCATGTTCTGCCAGCCTGGTTTCAGTCCCCTGTGCCCACCTTAATATAGGCTACCCATTTTCACTGTGGCTACCCTCTACTGTTTGCAAGTTGCATTCTTCCTTTCAAGGCATTTTACTTAAACTTTTAGACCCTGCCTCTCCCTCAATTGGAGATGCTTGAGGAACAATGAAGGGCACTTGCCCATTAATTGCTAGGTGTTTTCCCCCTCCCCCTTTGTCCTATGTAAGCTGGTCCAGAACAGAGGAAATATTTTAGACATTTCAAAAAAGAAGGCCCAGAATGAACAGCTCTGAATAATGAGCACAGAGAAGACGTGATGCGAGGCAGACATTTTTAAGTGAAATGTTACGTATAAAGTAACACTTCAGCCTCCCACTCCCTCCTCCATCTTCTCAGAAAATATTTCATAAAATGTCCATTTCTCAGTAGTGCACTGAGGAAGTAGAGCTATCTGCCATGTGCTTGAAGCTTCCTGCTTTGAGGTGTTGTGGGGTGAAAGCAAATGTTGCCTGTGAGGTCCATGCCATATGGATTAGCATTTCTTTTCCAAACCGAGGAAGAGAGAAAACAGCTCTTCTTTCAACGTGTCTTTAATTCTCTGTCTACTTCCATGGAGAAAACTATTTTTAGCCTGAGAATTGTTGATTAAATTTCTTAGTTCCAGAACTCTATGTTTGTAGCAAAAACAATAAAACAACCTGCAAAAATATCAAAGCACTGATTAACTAGTTGTTTTGCTAGCTGCTTTTGTTTATTTGTTTAAGGGAACAATTGTTTTGGTATCAGGAAGACACAACTAAATTGTCTGCATACCTTGGGTATGCCAAAGGGAGTAGACCCAAGCAACAGGGACTGTTTCCTCCTGGTTATGCTGCATCACTGAAAGTACTCTTGTCTCACAACAAAAGATTTTTAAGGCAAGATTGGTAGTAGGAGATTTAAGTTATAATGTAATTTGGAAAGAAAGTATTTGGCATTTCGAGGTTTCATGCCTTTCTTGGAGTGCATGCAAGTGTTAAAGAAATGAGAAATCAGACTTTATCAGAAATTTGGAAAAATTGGGACAGCACATTTTCTAAAACTAAACTCTGGATTTATTTCATGGGAATCAGATCTACAGAAAAATAAAGAAAAAAATTCTGGCTTTTAATTTCTCAATTGATATTAAGATAGAATTAAAAAATCTTACAAGGCTTTCTATGATCTTGCTCCTGATTCCTGTCTGAGTGCCTCTCCATCCTTGTTCTCCTGCTAAATCTTTGGCCTCTAGTCACAATGCAGTCCTTAATGTATCACAGACAAGCCAAGCACGCTCCTGCCCCAGGGCCTTTGCATTTGCTTCTCCCTTTAGGGAAATATGTTCATACATGATTATCCCCCTCACCTCACTTCCGTTAGGTCTCTCCTCAAATAGTAACTCTTTGCAAAACATTCCTTCTACTCTAGGTAATTCAGCATGTTCCAAGACTTTTTTATTTTTTAACCCATCTACGTTCTTATAAGTCACCATTATCTGACCTTGTATTTAGTAACTATTTACTTTTTATTGTTTGTTTTCTCTGTTAAGAGACAATAACTTTATCTTGCTCAGTTTATTTTACTCCCAACTTCTAAGAAAATGCATTAAACATATAGGTGCTCAATAAATATGTGTGGATTCAAAGAATGAAAGAATGACTGACTATAACCCTGTTTGTAAATAAATCTTTCATTTTTCAAATTAGTTTATTGCAGGATCAACAATGAAGACATTGCTCTCAGTAAAATTTTATTCACCACCATACTCTATACATGTTGACCTCCTCAGAAAGTGAAAGTTGCCACCATTTAGGTTTGGGATATAGAATAGATTCCCCACATTGCCTAAAAGATGCTAGATGGCAGGTAAGTTTGTATACAGGCCCACAACAACCAGTTTACCCACAAATGAACCTGAAATTTACACATTTTACATTCTAAAATGTAACATGTCACTTCCTCTACAAATAGATTAGTCTTTTCTTATAAATAACATAAAATGCGTGAAACCTGACAATCCATCTTTCTGAAACTTATTCATAAATATGCCTATTTTTTAATAATAGCTAAAATTGACCCTTTTAAAATATAAAACAGCCATTTATAGTAAAATTAGAGTTGTACAATCATAACCACAACCTAATCTTAGAACATTTTCACCACACCAAAAGGAAACCCTATACCTATTAGCACTCACTCCTCATCTCCCTCTGACAATTACTCGTCTACTTTCTGTCTGCACAGGCTTGCCTATTTTGGACATTCTATATAAATATATGGACTCTTAGGATGACTTCTTTCACTGAGCATAAAATTTTAAAGGTTTGTCTATGTTGTAGGATCTATCAGTCTTCATTCCTGTTTTATTGATGAATAATATTCCATTGTGTGGGTATAGTACATTTTGCCTTTCTATTCATCAGTTGGTAGACATTTCAACTGCTTCTACCATTTGGCTATTGTGAATAATGCTGCATGAACATTCATGTACAAACTTTTGTGCAGATATATATTTTCCGTTCTCTTGGGTACATGCTTAGGAGTGAAATTTCTGGAACATATGGGTAACAATGTTTAACATTTTGAGAAACTGCCAGAATGTTTCCATAGTGGTTATACCATATTATATTCCCACAGAAATGTATGAGGACTCCAATTTCTCCACATCGTTGCCAACACTTGTTATTGTCTGTTTTTTGAATTCTAGTCATCCAAGTGGGTGTGAAATAGTATCCCATTGTGGTTTTGATTTGCATTTCCCTAATGAATAATAATGTTAGACATCTTATCATATACTTATGGGCCTTTTGTATATCTTCTCTGGAGAAATGTTTATTCAAATACTTTGTCCATTTTCCAGTTGAGTTGTTGACTTTTTATTGTTGATTTGAAAGTAGCCTTTATATATTCTTAGTAAAAGTCTCTTATTACATACGTGATTTTCAGATATTTTACCTATTCTTTAGGTTGTCTTTTCTATCTTTATGGTGTCCTTTGAAGCACAACAGTTTCAAACTTTGGTGAAATACAATGTAATTTTTCTCCAAACATTTTTTTCTAAAATGTTGTCACTTTTGTTTTTGTTTTCATATCTAAGAAACCATTGCTTAGTCCGAGGTCAAAGATCTACTCCTAATATTTTCTTCTAAGGGTTTTATACTTTTATTATTTATATTTAAGTTGCTGACCCATTTTGAGCTAATTTTTGCATATGCTGTGAGGTGGAGGTACAAATTCATTCTTTTGCATCTGGATATACAATTGTTTCAATACCGTTTGTTAAAGAGACTATTGTTTCTTCATTGAGTGGTCTTGGAAGCCTGTCAACAATCTATTGACCACAGACATAAGGGTTTATTTTTGAAATCTGATTTACATTCTATTGATCTATATGTCCTTATACCAGTACCACACTGTCTTGATTACTATTACTTTGTAGCAAATATCACAATTTGGAAGATTAAGTACTCCAACTTAATTCTTCTTTTTCAAGATTGTTTTCTCTATACTGGGCCCCTTTTAATTTTCTATAAATTTTAGAAATGGCTATTCAATTTCCGCAAAAAAAAAAGACAGAATTTTGAGCTAAAGTTCACTGAATCAACATCAATTTGGGTATCATTAACACGTTAACAATACTAAATTTTCAGATCCATGAAAATAGGATGTCTTTACATGTGAAGAAGACATGTATTTATGTCTTCTTTATTTTCTTTCAACAATATTTTATAGTTTTAGTCATGTAGGATTTATACTTCTCCTGTTAAATTTATTCCTAAGTATTTTATTTTTTGATAGTATTATAAATGGAAAGTTTTCTTAATTTCATTTTTGGATTGTTAATTGCTATTGTGTAGAAATGTAATTAGTTTCGTATTCTCATTTTATTTTCTGCAAATGTGCTGTAATATTTATTAATTCCAATAGTTTTTTAATGGATCTATATAGTAGATCATGTAATCTGCAAATAGAGATCATTTTACATCTTCCTCTCCAATCTAGAGGCTTTTATGTCTTTTTCATACCTGTTTACCCTGTACTAATGTTGAATAGAAGTGATGAGAGTGACCATCCTAGTCTCGTTTTGGATCTTATGGCAAAACATTATTTCACCCTTAAATGTAATATTAGCTATGAGTTTTTCATAGCTGATTTCTTTCCTCTTTCATGCTATTCTTGTCATACAAATTATGTCTTGGTATATTAGAAGACCATCAACACAGTTTTGTAATTATTGTTGTTTGCCATTGTTTTTCAAATCAAAGAAGAGGAAAAAGAGTTTCAAACAAAAAAAATTATATTTTACAAAATATTTACCTATTTAATCACTGTATATTTACTAGGGCTGCCATAAGAAAGTGTCACAGACTGAATGGCTTAAATAACACACATTTATTTTTTCACTGTTCTAGGGGCTAGAAGTCTGAGCTCAAGATATTAGCAGGCTTGGTTTCTCCTGAGACCGCTCTCATTGGCTTGTAGATGGCTACCTCCTTGCTATGTCCTCACATAGCCTTTGTTCTGTCAATGTACATTTCTGGTGTCTCTTCCTACTCATATAAGTACACCAGTCATATTGAATTAGGACCCACACTAATTACCTCATTTTAACTTAATCATAACTTTAAAGATCTTACCTCCAAATCTGATTACATTCTGAGATACTGGGGACTGGGACTTTAAAATGTGCATGTTGAGGGAACACATTTCAACTCATAACAATTACATTTATTGATGCTGTTTATTTCTTTGCATGGATTCATATTACTTTCTAGTATCATTTATTTCAGAGAGACTGAAATACTCTCTTTAGTATTTATTTCCTGTAGGGCAGATCCACTGATAATAAACTCTTCATTTTCTTCCTTTGAGAATGTCTTAATTTCCTTTCATTTTTAAAAGTAACTTTTCTAGACATAGAATTCTTGGTTGATAATATTTTTCTTTATGCACTCTGTATTTATCATCTCACTGCCTCTTGGCTTACATGGCTCCTAAAGGGAAGTCAGCTGTTAACCTTAATGATCATCGCTTATACATGATACATCACCTTTTCTTGATGCTTTCAAGATTCATTTTGCCTTTGCTTTGAACCATTTAACAGTGTGTAGGTGTGTATCTCATCATATTACCTTACTTGGAGTTTGTTGAGTTTCTTGGATATGCATATTAATTTTTTATCATATTTGGGACATTTTCAGCAATTATTTATTCAAATATTCTTCCTACTCCCCTCTTTTGCCTCCTTTCTGGGGTCCCATTATGCATATCTTGGTGTGCTTGATGGTGCTCCACAGCTCTATGAAGCTGTATTCATTTTTCTTCATTCTTTTTTTTTTCTGATTCTCAGACTGTCTATCTTCAATTGCCGTATCTTTAAGTTCACTGATTTTTTTGTTCTGCCAATTCATACCTGTTGTTGAACCAATCTAGTTTCTAATTTCATTTATTTTAGTTTTTAACTCCAAAATTTTATTGGTTCATTTATATAATGTCTTCCTCCTTATTGATAACCTCTATTTAGTGAGATATTCTCATATTTTCTTTTAACTTTTTAGACATGATTTTTCTTTATTTCTTTGAACTTATTTATCATAGTTTAGTTGAAGTATTGGTCTAATAAGTCAAACATCTGGGCTTCTGTGGGGTCAGTTCTATTGACTAGTGGATTTCTCCCCTTGTGTATCAGCCATACTTTCCTCTATCTTTGCATGTCTCATAACTTATAAGTGAAAGTCATTTTAAGTAATGATTATCAAATACCAATTTTGTGAATTGTTTTTTCCCTCTTTCACAGCACTTGGTATTGCTGCTATTTGTTTGGTTTTTTTTTCATTGTTGTGAATTTGCCTAGTGACTTTCCTTGACTAATTTTATAAAGTTTGTCTTGTTTGTGCAGCCACTTGAGTGTGTCTGCTTCATTGGTTTAGTGGTCAGCTAGTGACTGGACAATGATTTCCTTAAATGCCTTGTCCCAGCCTTTGTCAGGCATACCTTCACTGTCTCAGCAATGTACAACTCTGTTAGACTTTACTTCCTGTCTCATGGTTAGCCATAGGGGAAAGTATAGGGTCTTCTTAGGCCTTTCCCCGGCATGCATATAGCCCTGTTTATGTGCATGGCCTTCTAGAATTCCTGGAATAAGTCAACACTTTTCAGGGCTCCCTATAGACATCTTATTTCTCAGTTATTCCTTTCAGGTTTTTTGTTGAGCCACTTGTTTGCTACAAATGGGATCACTCCCTCAAGCAGCTGCTATGTTCAGCAATTGCTGCTGATTATTTTAGACTAATGTCCTGGGGATTGGGTTGTTCATACTGTGTGCATCCTGAAGTAAATCAAATAAAGATAAGCCCTGGGAAGGGGGGTTTTCCAGTGTCTTAGTCAGTTCAGGCTTCCGTAACAGAATACAAAATACTATGTGGCTTCCACAGCAAACGTTTATTTCTCACAGTTCTTAAAGCAAGGAAGTCCATGTCCAAGATACTGGAAGAATTGGTATCTAGTGAGGGTCTACTTCCTGGTTCATAGATAGCTGTGCTCTCACTGTATCCTCACATTGTAAAAGGGGTGAAGGAACTCTCGGGTCTCTTTCATAAAGTCACTAATCTCATTCATGATGGCTTTACTCTCATGACCTAATGTCCCAAAAGTTCCAACTCCTAATACCATCACTTTAGGTATTAGGATTTCAACACATGAATTTGGAGAGGGGACACAAATATTCAGTTCATAACATCCAGTGACCTTCCAGACAGGTCAAATAGTGGCAACTCTCTGCAGATGGGACTTTTGGAGAACCCCAAACCCTTCCTCATCTTCTTTAGAGGCTCCTAGGCTTCTGGTTTTTATTTCTACCATGGTTGTAAGGCTGTTGGTTTCAAGACAGCTGCAGAACTAAAAGAGGAGGATAGAACATGGCAAGTTAAAATACCACAAACTCCCAGTTTTCACCACAATTCAGTCATTTTCCTTGAATAAATATTCCTTAAATTATTGTAAGCCTTTCATTAATTTCCAGAGCTCTGAATAAGTTGGTTTGGCTGTGTGTGTGTGTGTGTGTGTGTGTGTGTGTGTGTGTGTGCATGTGCGTGTTTGTGGTGAGCATTCTCATCGCTGTTGTAGAAGAACAGATTTTCAAAGGCTCTTATGGCAATGTTTCAAAAGTGCTTCTTCTCCATCTGTTTTTTAATATACACTTATTTTTTAACTGGCCAGGACTGGAACTCAGACCTCAGTAATGTGGCTCAGTATTCACTTAGGGCCACACCTATTGTCTT
Organism: Pongo abelii; assembly: GCF_028885655.2. NCBI lineage: Eukaryota > Metazoa > Chordata > Mammalia > Primates > Hominidae > Pongo > Pongo abelii. The sequence goes on from NC_071992.2 coordinate 72,631,982, forward strand.
ATTTTCTGAAATAAGTTGTAATGAGAAACCTTGAGGCAGAGTCACTGCTGGTCAGGGAAAGTAGCCAAGTGCTGCTCAGTTGGAAGGTGCTCTTGGGTACAACTTGCCGACTCTGAGAAACCAAGGAAGTGCTCCTCCCATTGAAAGGAAGACAGAAAGGGAGGAGGGCAAGGGTTCCGATCTCAGGCTAAATTCCTGGAGCCCAGGAAACTGAACATAGAAGTGAAGCTAATGCTTCCTCAAGTTGTTGGGAGTTATTGGCCTTAGAGAATAAAGGAGACTAAAGAGAGGTGCATGAGGGGCAGAACACTACCAGTTACCAGCAGCAGAGAGTTGTTCCCATGGCATTGCGAGAGAAAGGGGAAGTGAAGGCAGCATGAAGGAAAGGGAACTTCCTTCAAGTCCCAGTTAATACTGAATATTTGCCAATACCTGGCTGCTTCTACCTGAGGGACATAAGTGAGTTGGCACTTCCTATAAAACTTTCCTATTAGTTGTTTATTACATTTTTTTTTTACATTCAACTTTATCAACATATTTTCAAATGTTCAGTTGTAAAGGAAATTTTTTTTAACTCTCTCTGGAAGCTTGGATGTTACTTTATTAAAACTTGAGTAGCATATGGACAAAGCAGTGAATACTTCTCCAGTGTCAGAGTTGAATTATCCAAAGCAGTTTCCAAATGAGTGATACCATTTTTCATCCCTTGTTACATGCTTCACGGGCACTTCTGGTGTTGCTGGTGATGGTAGTTGTTGACTTTGCCTGTGTGCAATTAATTTTCAAGTGGGCTGGCTCATGTGTGTTAAGATATATATCTTCATTCAGAAGAACTACTGGATAATGAGATCAATTAATTTTTGAATTTGATTTCTGTTTCAAAGATCAGGGCAGCAAGGAGTAACCAAACACTCCTTAGTATTAAATGTTTCATATTATAATACCCTGGAAATGAGTATATTTTGAGGCTCTTGATAAACACTTCAATTGTTTACCATAAAACAGAATAAGATTAAAGTCAACATGGAAGTGTAGGAAGGAGAGAGATTTATTTAAGTTTTGAGAATTATTTGAATCAATTTAGACATATGGATAAAACATTAGTGAATTAAAAAAAAAAAAAACCTTTGGAAAAAATCCCTTTGGAGGATTCATCCTCTAAAGACATTATACCAAAGATAGAGATTTCTGCCAAAACTCATCCACCCTGGAGTAGGGCAGTGCAAGAAATGCCACAGGAAAAACAAATGCATAAGTACTCCTTTAGTTGGGAAATAAAGAATTTGTCAAAGGGATAGAGTGTGAATTTTTTTTTTTTTTCTTTTTAGACGGCGTCTCATGCTATCGCCCAGGCTGGAGTGCAGTGGCGCGATCTTGGCTCACTGCAAACTCCGCCTCCCGGGTTCGCGCTTCTCCTGCCTCAGCCTCCCGAGTAGCTGGGACTACAGGCACCCGCCACAGCGCCCGGCTAATTTTTTGTATTTTTAGTAGAGACGGGGTTTCACCGTGTTAGCCAGGATAGGCTCCATCTCCTGACCTCGTGATCTGCCCACCTCAGCCTCCCAAAGTGCTGGGATTACAGGCGTGAGCCACCTCACCGGGCCAGTGTGAATATTTTTTAAGAAAATTTCTTTGTGGGGAGAGAGTATGAATTTTTACGTAAAGGAAAGGTATGCTGCCAAAGTGTGGAAAGAAACTTCTCATTTATAGAAACTTGGGAATCCCAGGGCATTGCTTGGTAGGGCTGAAAAACTAGTTACTAAATGGTAACCAAGTGTGGAACAGGAAGTTAATAGGTCTTCATAGCAGAATTAAAACTATACCTGGAGGCAGGATAGGGTCAGTTAGCAAATCAAGCAATGTAAAAGATGTTCCCGTAAGGCTGTCGGTCCAGAAGGTATTTAAAGCTAATTAGGAAATGAAACCTGGTCAAACTCGGTGGCTCAAGCCTGTAATCCCAGCACTTTGGAAGGCTGTGGAAGGTGGATTGCCTGACCTCGGGACTTCGAGCCCAGCCTGGCCAACATGGTGAAACCCCGTTTCTACTAAAAATACAAAAAAGTTCTCCTGGTGTCATGGTGCACACCTGTAGTCCCAGCTACTTTTGAGGCTGAGGCATGAGAATTGCTTGAATCTGGGAGCGGGGGGCTGCAGTGAGCTGAGATCACACCACTGCACTCCAGCCTGGGTGACAGAGAAAGACTCTGTCTCAAAAAATAAAATAAAAGAAAAGAAAATAAGGAAAATGAAATCTTTTTTTCCAGGCAGAAGCTTGAGTAGTGGAGCCCAGGGAGGGTTCCATCCTTCACTCTCCCAGCTCCCAGGAAGGGCACTTTTTGGCCAGCACATCTTGTAAGCCTTATTCTCCCTTATTGGTGCCCCACTTGGGTTTTTATAGAAATGGACAACCAGTTCCTCAGGTTCTATCCTTAATCTCTTCCTTTAAGGTAGCTTGGCCTGAGGCCCCCTTTTCTTCCTTTCTTACCTGTTCAAGGAAGAGTGCATAAGTGGGCCTGGGTGCTGCAGACACAGGAGGGTTGGTGCAGAGTTGCCCCTCTGCTCAGTCTCAACCGATGGGGTGGTGGCTGTTCCTGGACTCAGTACAGCTTTTGGGCTTTGTCACCCACCAGACCCCATGTTTCCAGTCAGCAATGGCACCCCCAAATTATGTCTGCTCCTCTGGCCATGCCCATGAAGAGAATTCCCCCACAGCTTTGACCTCAGGACTGGGCGGCTCCATCATTACCTTCCCACTAGTGCTTCTCCCAAAAACACACCTGGATTATCCATCCATATATTTCTCCTTTCAAATAATCCCACAGCACAGTGGCGTGCCAGTGCCTCCTTCCTCTCTGCTTCCCCTCCACTTTGCTTGTGCAGAACAGCTTCATCTCCCAGTGCCATCCCAGGGCCAGATCCCACAGGCTCATGCTTCCCCAGGGCAAAGCTTAGCAAAGCATCTCTTCAACCAAGGCTAGGCCCTTCACAGAATTTTCTATTAGCTGCTGGAAAAATGATACTTCATTCAAATAGTTGGAATATGCCTGTCACATCTAGAAAAGCTGACCATAAAATGCCTTCCCTCTTTAAGAGGGGCTCCAGATAGGCCATGGCTTCTTACTACATTCTCAATGCCTGATACATGGTTGATTCTCCATTACTATTCTCAATTGCTTGTTCAATAAATGTATAAAATGAATGAACAAATGAGATCTATGTATCTGGGCATCAAGAGGGTGAGAGAGAGAATGGGGGATACATTAGGTGACAAGAAGAACTTTGTATGACATTTTCTTTTCACCCTTCACCAAGAAAGGGCTGGGGAACAAGAGCTCCGTTCTCTTGACACAGGCCCAGGTGGCAGCTTTGAGGCTCTCCAACGCCTAAGTTATGGACAAGTGGGGCCTCCCCTGCTGGGTATGGAGAGCAGGCAGGAGGGCCACAAGAACCTTTACATGCATGTCTAAAAAGCCCAGGCCATTTCCTGGAGAAGCATCATCAGGTTCCTCCTGCAATCCCCACAGTGATCAAGAAAATCAGAAAATCAGGACAACTGTGCTCACCCATTCCCTATTGGAGCAAAATCTTGCTTAGAGAACAGATGGGGAATTAGTCAACACAAATCAGCATCAACAATGGCACTCTTTGACTTCTGGTGTTGAATGCTACAGAAGTCTCCTGTTTCCCCACCTTTGGGACCGCAGATACAAGAAGCACAGGATGCTCTGGGAAAAGAGCTCCAGTAGGCGGGACTTGGAGGCTCTGGAGGTGTCTACTTTGCTGAGCACTGCCCCACTGCAGCCTTGCAGTGTCGGTAGTGAAACAGGGTCACCAGTGTTGAATGTCACCCTGGCACACACCTCTTATGACTTATCTTTGGCCTCCGATCCGAATGTGTAAATGCACCTCCCTAATGCCCCAGTCACTGCCTCAGCCCTGAGGATGGTTTACATAATCTCCAGTATGCCAGAGAAAGTGGAGACCCTATTCACAGGCATGAGAGTTTCAAGTCTCAAACTATTCTAGATCCTATAGGTGGCAAAAGCAAGAATAAGCCTACATGAATAAAGGGATCTTTGAACCAGAGAATTGTTTATTTGGAAAGGTCTGGAGAGGTCATCCATCCAGCTTTCTTATTTGGAAGGAAAGAGTGAGGGGAAATGTCTAAGTTCTTAGTGCAGTGCTCTTTAGCCCTTTGAAATTAGTCAATGGGATTTTGTATAACTTTATTCTTGATGGTTTTTACTGTAAGCCAAACCTTTTTTTGATTTTCCAATATACAATTAGATTAATGAATATGCTTTTGCCAGCTCCATCCACAGAGCCCCTGACAAGGCTTGCATGCATATTCCCAGGAAGGACAGGGTCCTGACTCTGGTCTGTGGCATGGTTGGGAGGGAGCTGTGAAAGTGTTTTTGTCATGCCCTGCAGCTCCTTCTGGCATGTGAAATTGCCTGATAAGCCAGCTAACCGAGTCTGCAGCAAAGGGTTTATTGAAGTTCAAAGAACAAAGAAACAGACATTCAAAGCAAAACACTGGTGGATAATTTAAATCACTTTATTGATCAGCACCTTTTTCTTTCGTGGTACTAAAAAAGACTTTTAATAGGAAATCTATACAGCTTATCTGTGAATATCTACCAGGAATTGATGATCTACTAAGGGAAGTCTAAGAATTTTAAGAAGCTTTATTTTCTGTAATTGTGTTTACTTGAAAAGAATATAAGGAGCTTGTTGAGGATAATTGAGGCTAAAAAGTAAGTAATTAAGAAGCAATCATTGTTGGTTACAGACATTAGTCAGTTACAAAAAGGAAAAGCAAGCTTATAAAATAACTATTTGAATAGACTATAATGTTGATAAAATTAGTCTAATACCAGTTATTTTTCCTGAAACTAAAGATATTTATTATGACTACAAAATAGGGGTTTCTATTTTATTAATTAGGCTAATGTTTTCTTTTGTAATTTAAAATTTTATAAATGTTTTCTTCTTTGCTTTTAAAAATAGTTAATGCATGCATATGTTAAAAGTTCACTGTGTCCATAAAATTATAGGATGATAAAGGAGTCTCCCACTTTTCCTGCCCTTTACCGACCAGTGCCCTGGTCATCAGTGCAGCACTAATTTTATCTACACACATAGGCAGAAAGGTGGCAGAATCTTGGATTGAATCAAGTTTTGGTATCACTGTGCCCTAGAATAAGGAAGAAAGCTAACAGGTGATGATTTGAAAGTAGAAACCTTGAAATTGAGACTTGTTATTATTACTTAATTAAATACTTACTATTAATATAAGACATGCGTTACACTAAGCCTTTTATTTGGATTACTATTTAATTATTCTAACAACCCTCAGAATTATTCTGATTTTGGTGCTAAGAAAACAGAGGCTCAGAAAAATTATATAAACTTGTTCCTGTTCCTGCAGGTAGATAGATGTGAGACAGCAGTTTTAAGCAAAATTAAAATTACTCCAAAGGACTTCATGGTTACAGAATACTTTTTAAAAAAGATATTTCCTGGGACTAAGTATTTTTCATGCAGTAGGACTGAGTTAACTTTTAAATATATCTGCAAATTTGCTGACCCTCTTCCCATTAAGAGATTAAATATTCGTCCCCTCCCCTTGAACCTGGTGGGACTTGGTGACACTATGAGCATAATATGGTGGAAGTGACATTTTGTGACTTCCAAGGCTGGGCTGAAGAAAGCCATGCAGCTTCTGCCAGTCTCTTTGTCAGTCTCTGAATGAAGCCTCTGCTCTCCCCTCCCCGCCTCTCAGCCATGGTAACACACACATGAGCAGGAAAGCTTTTGGAATCACTACTGCTTCAATCACCATCTAATTACAAGTTTGTGAGAGGCCTTGAGAATAATAATAATGATGATTGATTGTAATTGTTTAGCCCATTGTTTTGAGGTGGTTTGTTACACGGCACTATATAAGTGGAAAAATGAACAACTGTGGCAAATTTAATATACAGAGATAGAACAGGGTCTTGAGACAAATAGCACTTATCAGCCCTAGATTTTATTTTATCCACACAGGTTCTTGCTAGAGACACAATGACAATAATTTAATGTGATATTTAAAAAATAAATATGATCAGATTTCTATTAGTACTGAAACCTTTTGCTTTTGATTCTTGGCCTGTTCTACAGGTTATGTCTGATGTTAATCCCCTCAGCAATGATCCATGTAATTGTATGGCTTCTCAGTTTGAGTTGCTTGGTTGTTCTGGTTTCATCTAGGATTGTCACCAGTGGCCGAGACTAAAATTTTCCAGAAAGATCACTGCTGCATCAACAGCTGTTTATTTCTTATAAAAATGCTCAATGCAGTGAAGGAATGTGCCTGCGTACAACAGTGAGTACAGTTGTGAGAAGCACAGTGGATATTTTTAGACCTAGCATTCTTTATATTTATCCACTTAAAAAATATATTAGTTTCACCTAGATCTAGGTAAAATAGTTTGCAAAAAGATTTTAGAATTGGGCAATTAGTTTTAATTCTGACATCTTGGGCTTTTCACTTTTTCTTAGGCCCTCCTCGCTGACTTCATTATTTACTTAATCTAGCATCCATCTTAACCTCAGTGTGAGCCCCTTGCCTTTGAAAACATGTCTTACTTTGTTTATATCCTTACACCTTATTTGTATGAGTTTAATAGATTACTATTGATGTAATCAGGTAGTTCTGAGCTGGATTTTGAATAATAGTGAAAATTAAGTGTGCACTGATACAGGCAGCCATCTTTGTACTTGTCACTTATATTCTCTGGAAGTTTTCAGGTCCTCCGGTGGACAAAGTTCAAATTGAGCACTGATCTTCATGATGTTTGTTGCTGTTGCACTGGGTAAGATCATTGCCGCATGAAACAAAAACCAGTGTGTTTGTTTAGACTCACCAAAAAAACCGTGGGGTGTCGCAGGAACCCATGGACCTGAAAACAGCTTTAGGAAAGGTCTGGAACCAAATGTTGGGTTCCTCTCTCACTGTGTCTCTTGTCTCAGCTCCTCATGGTGTTTCCGCTTTCCCTCCTCTCTCTGTGGCCAGCTTTCTCTTTTCCCCAGCCATGTCCTAGAAAATGTGACAATCCCACAGCTCTAGCGCTTCTCTAATTTTTTACTGAGCGTATTCTTCCAGGCTGCTTGAGCCCAGTTCATTTCTGCAGCCACAACTATGGCCAAACTTTGCTCCAATAGCCGCTTGACTAGCAGAAAGAACCACAAAGCCTTTGAGACCAAAGAGGAGAGGCGAGGCTCTTCATTTGGGGAAAACTTATGCTTACATTATTCTTATATAGTGGCAGCTATGGGAGGCACTAGATAACTGGAAAAACTAAGAATCTAGAGTTCTGGAGATTGCAGGTCCAAAAGTTGCACGTGCCTCTGTGTCTGGCTTCATCCTCTGGATGAACATGTCCCAGTAGCCATATATCTGAGCACCCAAGTGTGATCATAACTCGTATCTGGCAAATAGTATCAATAAGTTAATTTTTTACTCCCTCTCAATTATTCTTATTAGTAGGGGACCCTGGAAGTGCAGGAGGAGCAGGGGTGGAGAAACAGCTTGGAGGGAGTCTGGAAGCACGAACTTCTGAGTGTGAGCATTGCCCGCTTATCTGACTCGTGTGTCTCAACACATTCCTTAGTTCCATTATATAAACACAGCTGTCAGAAGACCGCTCTTAGGATTAAGTGTATGTTTGTGTGGTGTGTGTGTTGCTGTGGGTGGATTCTGAGATACATAGACCTCAGGGGACGAACCAAGAGGACCTAATTGAAGGGGTTATTTTAAAATTCTTCTATAATAAAAGTGGATGAGAGGCCAGGCACAGTGGGTCATGCCTGTAATCCTCACACTTTGGGAGGTTGAGGCAGGTGGATCACCTGAGGTCAGTAGTTTGAGACCAGCCTGGCCAACATAGTAAAACCCCGTCTCTACTAAAAATAAAAAAATAAAAAAATAGATGGACATGGTGGTGGGTGCCTGTAATCCCAGCTACTTGGGTGGCTGGGGCAGGAGAATTGCTTGAACCTGGCAAATAGAGGTTGCAGTGAGCCAAGGTCATGCCACTGCACTCCAACCTGGGTGACAGAGAGAGACTCCATCTTTAAAAAAAGCAAAGCAAAAAAAAAAAAGCAAAAAAAAAAAAGGCAGCAGCTCTGAATGTGAAATACTTTTAGTGACACCTTAGCCAATTAGTTTTGCTTATAAGTATTTTTTTACATATGTAAAATGTGACGTGATAAAAACTTCAAGTCGTAAAGAATTCTTTCAATAAGCAAAAGTAAAAAGAAGTTATAATGCCAGGCATGGTGGCTCACGCCTGTAATCCCAGCACTTTGGGAGGCCGCGGTGGGCAGATCACTTGAAATCAGAAGTTCAAGACCAGCCTGGCCAACATGGTGAAACCCATGTCTCTACTAAAAATACAAAAATTAGCTGGACATGGTGGTGGGCGCCTGTGTAATCCCAGCTACTTGAGAGGCTGAAGTAGGAGAATCACTTGAACCCGGGAGGTGGAGGTTGCAGTGAGCTGAGATCACAGCACTGCACTCCAGCCTGGGCGACAGAGTGAGACTCTGTCTAAAACAAACAAACAAAAAAAGTAGATGGGAAACTCATGGTTAAGTGGGGTTTCTTTGCTATAACATATGCCTGAGCTTTGAATATACTTATGCTCACTGTGACAGTAAATAAATGTCAAAGAAGGGATGTTAGTGTGCCCTGCTTCCTGAATTTATTTGATTAATAAACCTTTCTTTTCTGGAGTAAGTAACGGGTTCCACAGGTCACAATTTGACAAGTATTGTACAGTTTTGTGTTTGTTTGCACTTTGTGGATGGTTATATAGAGACTATTCAATGAATGTAATCACCTTAGAAGCTTTATTCACAGAGGCTCTAGCCAAAGCATTCTGGCAGTGGAGTTATCTGATAATATTGGTGCTGCCACATACTACCCACTGTGGAGAAGCACAGATTTCTGAAGCTGGCAATCACTCAGAAGCAGGGTGGCTCCCTAATCAATGCCCCTTTCCAACAACTATTTACTATCCAAGTCAAGACACAGTGCAGACACCTGTTTCACTTTGTTCTACTTCACAGTCAATATATGACCTAAGAATCTGAAAGCACTTGGCTATCCTGTGCCTCACACACAACTAGGTTGAGTCCATGGAATGAATTAAGCAAGTTCAAGCCTGGTTTCTTAAATCCAGTTTGGGCTAGAACACCCTGGAGAAGGAGGATGGAGGCCTCATTCTTGTGGAGCCTCCTGTTTTACTCTCAGGCGCTTTAGCAGTGAAACCTCTCTTCCTGATATGCAGATTTCTTTATACTCTGATGACTATCAAATACTGTGTCTCATGAAACTGACTCATTTCTCAAACACTGAGTACCTCCTACTCTCATAGGAATGATTCCATCCAGCCTCCTCAGTATGGGCCTTATTTATACATGCTCTGACAATATTGCTGATTTCTTTTTTTAATGAGTTTAAATAGATATCTCCAGATGAAGTACTTGCCTTAGCAATACATATGCCGATGAGCCTCCTACATACCTTATAATTTGTGCAGTTTTCCATGTGTGGGCATCTGAAATTAAAGCATTCTGCCTGTTCTTTTCTTGAAAGCACCTTCATTAACTTAAAACCTTTGTGGCCTCTTCACCCAACATTCATCAAAATGATATGATTGTAGAATGTAATTTAATTGACACGTTTGCCTGTCAAGATGTTTCTATGGCTACTCTTACCTGCTTTCTCTTCCTCTAGTTGCACCCATGCTAGACCTCCCTCCACCTTGCTGCCCTGTGTGTCTGATCACATGCAAAGCCCCTTGCTTTTCACCTTCATGATGCTTTCCTAGAATGCTCCTTCTTGATCCCCCTGTGAACAATTGTTCAACTAAGGTAGTCTAACACAGTCATTTTTATCATCTATACCATTTGGAAAATAAATGTGCCTTCTAGACACTGCACTTGTGAAATCCAGTCAAGTGGATCTGCACCTACTTTAGATATATCTTGCAGGGACAGAGATAGCTTGGAGTTAGAGAAGGTTGTGGTGCCTGAGAACCCATCTTTAGAAAAAAATAGGTCTATTAACCAGTTTTATTAGAGATTTGGTTGTAATGAAATAAACACAGGCTTGAAGTGAAGAAAGTCTGCCTAAACTATGGCCAAATTAAAGTCACTGGATAATGAAAACTTCTAAAATTTAGAAATAAATCTTATTCTTTGTTCATTTGTTTTCTCAGAATTCAAGCAATTCTAGAGAAAGCACTTCTCAGACTTGAATAGTCAAAGAGATAGTGGTTAATGTACTTTTTTGAATGGTTCATTGGACCATAAGACTGAACACACAAAATAACTATGGCCCAAAATGATCTAATCCATAACTTGAATAAAACTGTTGTTCCTGTATTTTTTTAATGTCCTTGAGTAATTAACACATATGTATACTTGTCACAGAAAACCATGGTGGTGCATTCAAGTATGGATAACTCTCTTGTAAGTGTGATATCAAACCACATGTTGTCAAGTAACCAAATCATCTACTTGGTGGCAGAGGCTATCTTTTGAGGAAGTAGAGCATTTCACAGATTATTAGACTGCTTCTCAGTCTGGAGAGAACTGGTATAGAAAAGTGAACAGGAGCCAAATCAGTAAAGAGGATTCGACTTTGATTGAACAAAAATGTCTGCTCTCCACTCAGGAGTTTCCATTTCAGATAAACGGGAGCCTGAGATCAATTCAAGCAAAAGTGAGATTGAAAAGGAAATCAGTGGCTGGAAAGGTGGGAAAATATGAGAGGGATTTGAGAGAAGGAATGTATGAACAGATCAATGGCTACTAAAAAGGCGCTTTTGAAGTGAGATTTATCAGAGATATTGGGTGAGGTAACATGAATCCATAAGCATGTATAAGGAGCTTCTTGACAGGATACCTCGGGCAAGAACATCCCTCCTGGCATGGCTGTTTTGGCATTACCCTCAGAGGCTAGCCTCTGGTGGGCCATTTCTGGTTCATTAAAGAGCCATTCTCTTCATAACTCAATTGCTTCAAATTCTAACCAGGAAACCATATGGAACATCAACAGTGCTGTTATTTTGATTAAATATGGAAAAATAATCATCCCTGCCTTCAGTTAGTAATATCATATCCGAGGTTTGAAGTTCGTTCAAGATTGGCGACCAAAGTGTCATAACTTTACCCCTGGGGAAGACAATCATCACTATTCCTAATGTAAACTGGTGAGATTTTACACATTTGTAATTCTTATTCCACTAATCTCCACAGAAATTGGAAAGAGATTCCACTGTGGCATCCAAGAAATCTGAATGCATGTAAATTCTACTGAATTTGTGGATTAAAAAAAGTGTGATGGAACCTTGATGTCACAAACAGTGAGATACATACTTAGGTCACTTCAGTCAGAAACCAACAAGGAAGGGATTAAGTTGAAGCTGTACTTGATTCTCATTTTTGTCTAACCTTGAAACTATAATATCTGATTAACAACTTTCAAGTAATCAGGTTAATTGAAACGGATTCATGCTGGTGCTTCAAAATCATTTGTTTACAAAAGTAGAATGAAAGAAAGAAAAAAATCTGTTATCCTCTAATAATTATCATAATTGGACAACAATTGTTAGCATTTGAGATTGATAAGTAAATTTAGATATAAAAGAAACAAAATAGAGTCATAAGATGTAGTCACTGGAAGGGCTATGATTTTTCATTTAGGAGGAGCGTGAAGTTCTCCTAAACCTCATGCTCAGGTGAGGTTAGGAAGTGCATCTGCAGAAACTGAATCAGGTCCTCTCCTCTCCCATCCAAAGCACTCTCCCCTGTCATGCTATTGACTATTGCAAGCAGGAAAGCCTTTCTGTTAATATGGCCATCAGAAAAAAAAAAAAAAAAAGTCATTTGAAGCTTATTTGTGCTGTGTTCAGATGCTTCTCCCTCAAAGAAAATGATTCCCTTTGAGTCAAAGAGGAAGATATTTAAATTTCACTGCTGAGTAGCTTGCTGATTTACTTAAAAATTTTATCCTTAACTTCCTCATAGGAAAAAGGAATATCTTCCTTACAGAGCTCTGTGAGGACTCAGTCAGATGTTTATGGAGCATATACCCGGTGCTTGGCTCATAGCCTATCCTCAATGCACACATGTCCTCCCCAAAAGTAGTCTGCTTAAAGGGCAAATACTTCCTATCAGCTATAGCATGTTTTCAGAGAGAAAAAATATCCCAATTAATAGACTATTGATAAATGTATAAACCCAGGCCTTAAACTACTGGGATGAGAAAAAACAATTTATTTAGATAAAAATATTAGGTCATCCTAGAAGACTGGCCTTAATTGTGCTATACTTTCCTCTTGATTAAGATTTCATTGTTGAATTTTAAGTTTGTTTGACTTGCAGGAATAAGACAGTTTGGCATAAACATTGTTTTTATAACATGAGAAATCCTGCCTGGCACACAGACATGGGCTCCGAATTTTTTAAAGCCATTCCAGCAAATGTTTCATCTGCAAAAGCAAACCTGAAAGTCTCCAGCTTACTATCTTAGCTCTAGAGCTCATGAATTAACGGATTCAGGTTGGATACAAATAGGATTTCTTGCACTGTTTACATGCACCCAATCATTGTTTCTCCTGTTGACTTTATTAGTGGAAACACTATCACTACCAATCCTATTGGTGACTTTAATACTCTTTCTAGGAGACGATATTACACAGAAAAGCAAATGAACTTCAAACATTTTGAAGAACACAGAGTTTATGACTATAGATTGTGCTTTGCTATTTTTAGTATGTCCCAATGGCTATTGCTTTTTTAAGTGAACACCAACACTTAACTGTTGGACATATCTAAGGCTATGATTCTGTGTCAAAATAAGATTATTGAATTGACCCCGGAGACAAAAAGATTTTGCATAAGTTCCTGGGGTTCGTGATGCCTACTATCTATGCTCCAGTGCTTCCTTGATGGGTTGTCCAATCAATGATCTTGCCTCAGATTATCTACCCACTACCAATCAGAAAATAAAATTAGAGATTTAAAGTTGGGAGAGATCATGATGTTCTCAGGAACTCATTCATCACTCGAAAGTTGGGGAAACTGAGGCAAAGGAGAAGCAAATGTTTTGCCTGAGGTCATACAGCTTGTAAAGACAGACTGAATTGCATTCCAATGCTTATTCCCCCAGGGCTACTTGCACATGAGTAACTGACCTGCTTCTGCATTTGGGTCTTCCAAGTCCGTTGGGTGGGTTCTTCTTTCTTCAGCATTATTCAAAATTAAACCATGAGTTCGTTTGTTACTCTACCCACTTCCTTGGTGATCTCTTCCACTCCCTTAGTTTCAAATATTTTCTCAGTGAAAACATTCCCCCAGATGCTCTTGTTTCTGGCCTGAACTCTACTAAACATCTTTCAGTCAGACATATCACTAGAGCCCTATACACTCTGGCTGTTACATATTTATCATCATTTCCATGATGACTGGCAAAATTATAAGCTCTACAGCTTTGCTCTGTGCCTTTACTCTGGTAAATTTTTCTCCACATCACACTTGTTGAAGTTTTACCTAGACCCTGTCCAGGTAAAATCTTACTTTTTCCTGAAAGACTTCTCTAGTGTTCTTGCTTCTAGCATCCCTTCCTGCACCCCATGCTTGAGTAGCCTATGCTGCTAACAGCTTCCTTCTGTATTAAATCTGTGGTGCAGAGCCTTTGAATGGAAAATGGCCAAGCTTCTGTGCTAGCTTGGCATCAGGTACAAACACAAGCAACTAGCTGAGTGAGGTATTTACTCTGGATTATATATAATCATAGGAAAACTGATTTCTCAAAGTTATATAAAACTTAGGAAGAAAACAATGTGAGTAACCAAAGTCCATTTATGCCTAAAATATTCTTTGGAAAATACCCTCTGACAATTTATTATTTGCTTAAAAACAAATTAATATAATTGCATTGCTTATAAAATGTAACCTTACTTGACCGCTAATATTGACCTAGTTCTCTTTTCTGTTTACATTATTTTGAATTTACTGGTAACATGAACCTTGGAAAATCCATCAATACAAAGAGTTTCTGTTTCTATTGATTTGTCAGAGAGGTGTTCTGGTAAATTCTCATTGTAATCAAAATAACTTTTAAAGGACGATGGTTTCTTGATGTATTTTAAAAGTTATCTTATACTATGATAAGTATCTTAAATCAATTTGTGAACAGTCAAAATTGCTTCCCTTAAGAAATGTCAGAAATTAATAAATCTCAGGATTATTAGAGTTTGACATTAAATAAAGCCTTCTTATTTCTGCAAAAATATGTTGGGTCCTAATGAATTACTTGTATTTTAGATAACTTTAAGGCATGAGAGTTTCCAGTCAATAACTCTAAAGGATCTGAATTTTTACCCTATTTGCAAGCTAAAAAGTTAGTCTACCAATTTTATAAATGCTGGAAGGTGGCACAAGGTGACTCCTGTATCACAGACAAAACAAATATTACAGTAAAAGCAGTAGATAAAGTATCAATATTTTTTACCAGTTTCCTAGCTGTGAAAATGGCCAACTGATACTCCCATCCAGTAGGATGTGTTATGGGAGAAGAACTCCAAGCTCAGGAAACCCAAACTTTCTATAATGGGGAATAGACTTGCTTGAACTTTACACTAGAGAGACTTTAATCTTGTACTAAATAGTAAATAAACATGCCCTTTAACTGCACAGAGGCACAATCTCTATATTCCAAGACTGTTCACTGCATAAATATAATTTAAAAGATAATCTAGAACAAATGCAGTCAGTGTCTCTGCTTGGAAGACATGCAGAAACACAAACAAACAAACAAAATCCATGGAGAGTTATCTCCCAACAGATAAATATGAAGATATCTAAAAATTGAAAGTAACTTTCTTAATTAGAGTCACTCACTTTGAGTTAAGAAATATAACTGTGTTGTGCGGATAAATACTTCAGTGAAGAGAAAAATTTTATATTATTTTGAGAAAAATAGTTCTTATGAAGACAGACTTGCCATTTTTATCATTTAGCTGACAAAGAGGAATGCTCAACATGTTCTATTTCACATCTCAAATGGAAACTACTCACATCCTTAAATTCCAGTGCTAAGGAAACAAAATGAGTTGGAACAAACCTTGCTGTTCTGCATCCCAGAGTACTCCTGCCCTGGGAGATGTTAACGATTTCGAAGCATTCTGGAATAGAAAATTTCACCTCCCCACCCACACTTCCATTCTACCTACTCTGCCTCCCCACCCACACTTCTCCATCCTCTACTCACAAGCCCCGTCTTCTACGAACACATACATGCTATCATAAATGTAATTGTTTTACATTTTTTGCGATATATCCAGATATATCCCCTCAACAATATATACAGATAATTTGTCAATAAATATCGATTCACCAGATACCTCTTTATAACTACATGGTATTTTGTCATATAGATGCATTTAATGTTTAATCAAACTCCTGTTGATTGAAGTTGAATATGTTTCCACTCTTGTTATTATAACAAGGCTGCAATGAATATCCTCGAACATCTCTATAATTTCTTTACAACTTAACCGTGACATTTAAATTCAACCATAAACATAAATTATTGTGGGTAGCAATACTTATATAAACATGTTAAATGAGTCAAAACAGGCCAGGCATAGTGGTTCACTCTTGTAATTCTAGCACTTTGGGAGGCTGAGGCAGGAGGATTGCTTGAGCCTAAGAGTTTGAGACCAGCCTGAAGCTTGAGCCCAGGAGTTTGAGACCCTGCCTCTAGCAACAACAAACTTTTTCTTAATTAGCTGGATGTGGTGGTGTGTGCCTGTAGTCCCAGCTACTTGTAGGGCTGGGGAGTGATGGGGAGGGGTTAGGTGGAGGTTCCCTTAAGGCCAGGAGGTCAGGACTATAGTGAGCCATGAAGGTGCTGGTGCACTCACTCACAGATTGAGATTCTGTCTCAAAATATAAAATAAAATGAAATAAAATAAAACAATAAATGAGTCAAAGCAATTTTTTTCAATACAGTTTAATATTATTTTCTCATGACAAATATGCAATGCTTTGTTTTGCATATGTAGGGTTTTGATTAACTTTATCCTGAGATGATTTCTTTTCAAATAGATTTTTTTTCCTCAAGAGAGAATATAATTGAAAAGGAAAGTTGAGCCACATTTACCACGTCTAATCTCTCATCTGGAACTTTAAAAGTCAGATTGTAACTGCTTAAATCACTTTTTTGCACTGGATTAAAAATAAAAATAAATTAAAGATCAATGCCGATACATATGTAATAAAATCTTTCCTCTTTATAAAATCTTTAGCCTAGAACTTTCCTTGCTCATACTGGTTAAATTAATAATTCTTATAAACCACAGAAACTTGATTCAAAGTTATATTTCATTAACCAACAGAACTTTGCAGAAAAAGGACTATTGACCAATATTACTTGGTGTCAGTAATTTAGGGAAGAATTAAAGACATAATTAACACCTAAGAAGAATTTTGCCTTTTTTGTACCTATAAAACAACAGCAGCAAAAAAAAAAAAAGACCTCGATAATTGGTTCACTGAAAAGTCAGGCACTTAAATTACCTATTATAGTTGCTAAGAAGGTACAGAATTTGATTCTTACCTATACTTACTCTGAGAAAGAACACTCTATCACATTACTAGTCATCAAAAATAAAAATAATGTATTGCTTTACAGACTTGAAGCATTATTCTCATAGAATTGTCCAGGATATATAATGGTATCTGGAAAAGTCATCAAGGGAACAATATGTAAACTTTTTAGGGATATAAGCAGGTGGCAGATACCCTGAGGAGCCACATTCCAGAAAGCCTTCTTATCCTGACCATGAAAATTGTGAGGCAGCTTTTCTTACCCTCCATGAGAGCCCTAGGCACTAAGTCATCTTCCGGATCTGCAGTTTGGTTAGTGGAGAGACGACCAGAGCTACTGCTGATACACTTGCTTCTGAGGACAGCTCGCTCAGTGGAGCAACCCAGAAGGGTGTTCTGCAGAACCTTACAGAGCTGTTTTTGTACAGTAAAAAATATTTTTATATGCTGAACTGTAGTCTATGATGTGGTTGTGGGGTTTTCTGTTGTTAAATTATATCTATTTGAGTATCATTGTGAGTTGTTAAATATTGTTGGTATATGAACTAAGATGCCCATGAGAAGTTGGGAGTCCCTGATAAAAATATGAAATGTCTAGACAAGAGGAAGAAAAATTGTAAAAAACATTTCCAATATCTTCACTATGCCAATGAGTCAGCTGTCCTTGTTTTGTGTTAACCCATTCACATGCCCTGCAGGTAGCAGTGGGCGGCCAGCCTTGCTGCCAGGCTTCCTTGGGTGCCATTTTCCTCAGCCTCCCCAGTTATGTGATGGAAGCCTCATCTCTTTCAGTGAACAAAATGCCTGTAAGAATGCGCCCACATTACCAGCACCATCTAAGTGATACAATCACTCTAAAATCAGATATTATATTTAATTACTTATAACTCAATTTAATAAATAATTTAAGTGAATAGTGTATACAAGTGAATGCCTAAAAAACAAAGGTTTTTTTAAAAAATAAACTGAGCCTGGCTTATCCTTCCCACCTGCAATAGTTATCTTGGGTTTCTCCTATGACATGCATCCTCTTACCCATTCCTTCCCTTTCATGCTCTCCCTTCTGTTTCTAACCCTAAATCAGAATCTAGAAAGTCTGTTTCCACCAAAAATCTCTTCTGAACTTTCTCCCTCCTCATTCTTTAATGGGCTATTCCCCAAATACTCATCACTCTCATTACATAAATGCATTTGCTTCATGATTAGTTCATATGGAAAAGACGCAACTTGCCGCCTATTCCAGAATCTAACCCACTTCTCCTTTATTGCCTGGTTAGAACACCATTGAGATAGTGTTAAATCCATTTGTTACCTTGTCAGGGGACTTATACAAGGAAGCCACCTGTGCAACATTTTCTCCACAATTAAATTCATTTCTTTATCCAGCATGAAATATTACCATTATACCCAACCAAGACACCCAAGAGGGCTTTAAAGTCGTTTTTAAAAAGTCTACTTTGAAAAACATTGGTCTGGGAAGCTTTATGGTCCTTTTACACTTTACCAGTCAGAAATTTTGGCAGATTTCCCGTTAACTTATGGAGCCCAAGGCAAGTAAAGTACTGGTGTTGCCTTGATCTAATTACTGCAGGATTTCAATTTGTGCCCAATTAAACTGAACAGTATTAAAGCCTGGATTTCAGCTGCACTAGTGTTGTAGTAAAATGGCATTTACCAGAAGTCTGCCAACCCTCCCCAGATGGGAGTGTGAGAAATCACATGTGAACGAAACTCTGTTTCTAGGTGGGATTATACATAGTACCTGTGTTTTCATTGCGAAAATGGAATTGGATAAGGGCAACAGTCCTTGTAGAAAGTGTAGACCATAAAATTGAACTTTAATTTCAATTTTCAGGTAACGGAGGCAGAAGTAGATCCAATTTTTCTAGCTAAGCTTGAGTAGATTGAGTTAAGCCATTCCAATGAAACAAATTTAGATCCTGTTTGAAAAAGATTTCCAGGGAACAAAATCCATTCTTCTTCCCCCCAGTGTGCTGGCACTACCTTACATAAACAATCAACCCAACTTCTCTTCATTAAATTTCAAGTAACACATGCAAGATTTGGTGGCACACTTGTGACATCAAAATATGTCCACCAAAGTATGGTCCAGCATGACATTATAGGTGTTCAATAAGTGCTTCCAAAATAAATAAAATCTCAGATGCATTACTAGTGGATAGAATTTGTCTTTGGCTAGAGATAAATGTAGCCTAGTCTTTATCACACATAACTCCTTCAGCTAACCCTTCTTTAGATAATCTTGTACAAGACTTCTGTGCTAAAAGGTTTTTATTTTCGCGTGTGGCTCTGATGAAGAGTTATTCTTCCTTCCTTTTCTCAAATCTCCTACAGGTCTGCAACATTATTTATTAATTTAAACAATAAATGTTTACCATATGCATATGATGTGCTGGATTATGGAGATAAATAATGAACAATATCGAAATTATTTCTGCACTCAAGCAGCATATAGTCTATACAATAACAATTGCCAATGACTGAGCCCCTGTTAGGCACGACATTGAGTGCCATGTTTTCACTTGTTACTCCAGGCACTTATGAAAGCTGTGGGTCATTATCCCCATTTTATAGATAGAAAAACTAAGCTTAAATCACCTTCTTAAGATTTTGCAGCAATTAAATGTCAAAGCCTCATTTTGAGTCCTCTTCTGTCTGTCTCAATAACTGCTCTTCAATACTGTGATCCAGATGAAGCAGCATAACCACTCCATAAGAGCCACATTACCTCCAGATTTAAGTAGGTCATTACATCTCTGGAATCCTATGTCTGCATTCTATTTTATAAAGTAAAATTCACTGTACTTTTACAAAGTAGGCTTTAGTTCTTCACAGTTCCTTTCTTAAATTAGTGTTTCCCCTCTACCATTGGACCCAAAGAAAAAAGGGAGGAGGACAAAAAACTGCCATTAGGAGAAAACATTTCATAGGTAAACATCTTCTCTTTGCATTAAATTAAAATGTGATCTCATGATACAGCTCTAACTAAAATACTATTATTTTAATATTGTTATATTTTTGCCATTGGAATTTGCAGGAAGTTTGAGATCTCATACTTCTAGACAAAGAAATAGACGTAATACAGAGTAAGAATTTTCTAAAGTAAATATTTTGAAAGCAAATAATATTCAACAGACTTCAGATTTAATTTGGAATATATCTTCCCATTATCAAACACCACTTTCTTCAATATTTAGCAAGTTTTTTCTCATTTAGTTCAGGAATATAGTCTCTCACCTGTCACATGAATATATATTTTTCCTCAAACTTGTTTCTCCCCAAATGATAAAATTATTTTGTTGATGAGAGTTGTTTTTTGAAAAGATGAAAAAGTTCAACAAAACTTTAACCATACTGAGAAAAAAGGAGAGAAGACTCAAATAAATACAATCAGCAGTGAAAAAAGAGACACCACAACTGATACCTCAGAAATACAAATGGTCATAAGAGACTATTAGGAACAATTATACACCAACAAATTGGACAACCTAGAGGAAAGAAATACATTCCTGGACACATACAACCTACCAACATGGAATTATAAAGAAATACAAAATCCAAACAGATCAATAACAAGTAATGCTATTGAATCAGTAATAAAAAGTTTCCCATCAAAGAAAGCCCAGGACCAGATGACATCACTGCTGAATTCTCCCAAATATTTAAAGAACTAATACCAATTTTACTCAAAGTATTTCAAAAAATTGAAAAGGAGAGAATACAGTACTTTCAAACTTATTCTATGAGGTCAGCATTACCTTGTTACCAAAACCAGACAAGAACACAAGAAAATGAAATTCAGCCCAATATCTCTGATGAACAGAGATGTGAAAATCCTCAGCAAAATTCTAGCATACCAAATTCAACAACACATTAAGCAGATTGTTCACCATGATTAAGTGGGACCTATCCCAGGAATGCAAAGATGGTTAAACATACAAAAATCAATAAACACAATATATCACATTAACAGGGTGATGTTATTTTAGATTATGATTTCCTGGACAGTCCATGGTTTCCTTGGTAGTGACAATGTATCTTATGGAATTAATAAGTGATATATCCTACTGATGATTAAGTAATGATGATGATTATGATGATTAATTGTATGTATCAATTTGATTGGACCATTGGGTGTCCAGCGTTATTCTGGGTGTTTTTGTGAGGTTGCTTTTTGGGTGATATTAGCATTCAAATCAATAGACTGGGAAAAGCAGATTGCCCTCCCTAATGTGTGTGGGGCTCATCCAATCAGTTAAAAGCCTAAACCAAACAAAAAGTCTGCCCCTCTCCTGAGTAAGAGATAATTCCTCTGTCTTATTGTCTTCAAACTGGGACATCTTTTTATCTTGCCTTCACATTCAAACTGAAACATACGCCCTTTCTTTGTCTTGAGCCTGCTGGCCCTCTAATGGGAACTGTACTCTGAGCTCTCCTGGTGTCCAGCTTGCCAACTCACCCTGCAGATCTTGGACTTGTCAGCCTCCATAATCACATAACCAATTCCTTATAATAAACTTCTTCATATATTTATTTATGAATATAAATATATATAATATATAAGAATATTAAAAATAATTATGTCAAATAATGTATTTATATAATATACATATCATATTTATTATATATAATATAATTATATATAAGAAGACAAAATATAATAAGTAGCAGCTGAGTAAAAGATGAGAACAGTTAAAAATGAAGGGATTCTACATGAATAACCAGGAGTTTTAATACTATGGACATTGTTTGAGCACTGAAGTAGGGAGAAAATACTCAGTGGATATCAAGCCAATATCAAGCCAGTATTAGCATATACTGAGCAAAATGAAGAGATACAAACATACCTGGAGAGCAGTCTGGTATACATAGATAAGATAGATCTCTCCACAACCTTAGCTTTTAAAACATGAGACTTTAAAACTTATATTGAAGTCTTCACAAGTTCATGGTTTCTGAAATCGTGAGTGCTATAAATCAAAAAGCAAAGGTAGTTTGTTTTTACTCTAGAACGTAAGATTGTTGACCCAATTGCAATATATTTCATGTTCACAGAAGGTATGCTCTATATAAACTGTGCAACAATGTTATTATCTATATCAAAGAATTCAAGGAGATTCATTAGTATAGCCTTCATGTCAAGCTTGAATAGCCATTTTTCTGGTCAATATAACTAAAAATGCACAATATTTTATTTAATAAATTTATCTCTTGCCAGAATGTCCAGAAACTTAGCCAGTGACCGTATTAGTTTATTTTCACTCTGCTATAAAGATACTACTTGAGACTGAGTAATTTATAAAGAAAGGAGGTTTAACTGACTCACAGTTCCATATGGCTGAGGAGGCCTGAGGAAACTTACAATCATGGCAGAAGGTGAAGGGGAAGCAAGGCACATCTTACATTGCAGCAGGAAAGAGAGGGAGCGAGCTCAGGAGAAACTGCCACTTTTAAAATCATCATGTCTCATGAGAACTCCCTGGCTATCACAAGAACAGTATGGGGGAAACTGGCACCATGATCTAATTACCTCCCACCAGGTCCCTCCATTGACATGTGGGGATTATAATTCCAGATGAGATTTGGGTGGGGACAAACAGCCAAACCATATCAGTGACAAAGTACATTTTTCACTCGTTGCCCTTTGGTATTGTTCTATGACAACAGAACAAGTTAATTGCCTGCTAACAAGCAATTTGTGTAGAACCTCAGAATTATCCAAAATTTCTACAAGTTTTCATTTATTTTGAATTTCTTTAGTTTTCAAAACCCCTGACAAGCAAATGGTTTTTGAAGAACTCCTCCATTCTGTGAAAATTACCTGCAGTTTGTAAAATTCATCATAACCTTTGGAATGTAAGCTGATTATCAAAACAGTTGATTAGATCAACTTCATGTAGAATATTCCCTAATGACAATTCTCAAAGTCCCCTTTTCCTAATTCCATCCTAGCATTTATTTAATAAAGATGTCTTAAACCACTAGGTTCCAAGGATGTTTTACAAAATTATGAATGTACAGAAAGAATGAAGTGGCAGAGGTAAATAAGAAAATGGCTAATAGGATGCAATGTTATAGATACTAAAATAAAGATATGCACAGCGTGGCTCTGGGAACTCAAACAAGGAGCAGAGAGCACCAAACTTAATAGACTGGTGGAGACAGAAGACTTTTATAAAGGGTCAAGACTTAAGACACGAAGACGGGGATGATTTTAAAAATGAAGCAAATGACATTCCAGACAGGGGCAAGAGAATTTAAAAAGATGAGCAAAGTTGGGCTTTTTTCGTAACACTCTAGTGTGTTACTGATCTTTGTCTCTTATCATCTCTTCACAAGTTCTCATTTGGCTATCATTTACATACATGCATGCAGGAAGCATGCAGTAGAGGTCACTCAATGCTGTCAGAACAATTTGAGCAAGTTGTACACATCAAGTAAATCCAATTTGCACTTTGGAAGTTATCCACTAAGGAGTCAAGACAACTAGAAAGAACTGATGATATCCACCCAGTGTCATTGCAGGGGTGTTGAGATGATTTGCCCTCCTCCTTCACAGAAAGCCTTCTCTATCTAATAATGTCTGAAATAATATTGTCTTGGCTTTGTCACTTTTGCTTATGGCTTTTATCCATTTTGAAATTAAAATACATGTGACATGGATTATAAATTCAAGCTGTTACCACTCACTGACATCTTAGTAGAAGCAATTTTTAGTTGCTTTTAGCAGCTTTTGATAGGAAGAAGGGGATAAAATATGAGGAAGTAGATTGCTTAAAGGATTTCATAAAGCCATGGGAGACAAACAGAACTCTGAGAAGTGGGGCTGGGAATACTTCATTCTTGCACAGAAAAGGCACCAAATAATACTTGTCCAGTTAATGAAAAAATAAAACTTCAGTGATTTATGATTTTTCTGTAGCTGTTCTAGTGCCCAGAAATTATTCATTTTATTCTCTTTGGTCAAAGGCAAATCCTCAATAAGAAGAAAGCAATAGTACAATATTTTTGTGCAAGAAGAAAAGTTTCAAATTTCATCTTAATGTGTTTCTTATAATGTGACAAAGTTTTAAAGAAGCCAAAGAGAAAAGGCATTCAAAAATAACAAAGTAGGATTTAGTACAAAAAAACTTGGAACAAATAACATTCTAGACAAAAAAGTTTCAAGGAAGGATTTTACTTATAAGAAAAACTTATATACATAAGGCAATGGTAATGTTAATTAAGAGACTCGATTTAAGAGACAAAAGGCAGGACAATGTAGAGATGCTATAAGAAATCTAATGCAAAATTTATCTGCTCAGGATAAGGCTGTGCAAAGGATACCCAGCAACATCTGGGCTTTGAATGCACTATATATAGAGGCTTGGAGCCATGTGCACAAGATTATAAGAAACAAAGGTCAAAGTTTGGATTGCAAATAGTATTAATATTGCCTTGTGTATGGAAAATGGGAGAAGATTATTTTTATTTTAGCATAAAATCTCCAACAGAAGGAATGATACATCATAAGACAATGTAAAAGAGAATTCCTAACTCTTCTCCTTCTGGAGCAAAAAAGCAATTAATCTGCTCTGTGTTCTCAGTTACTCACTGCATTTCAGCCGACTGTTTCTGTTTTCAACTGGCCGTGCTGAATTGATGTGAAGAACATTTTCATAGAAGGGGCAATGTGATAGCCACCATTTTGCTCCTAGTCCCAAGAACAATGCTTGGTCCATAGCAGAAACTCAATGTTGAACTGAATGAATGAGTGAAAGAAACAGAAATGGAAGTTGTGGAGAAGAGAAAGAAACTACTCTTATCCTGTCTTTATATTTGGTCCTTTATTATTTCCTCTCTACACCCGAAACTGGTGATTGAGTTGGGAATGTCGGATGCATTTAGTTTGGGGTAGGAGATACGAAGCCCTGCAGAGCTCTTTAATCTGGATGTCATGAAGGAATCTTGTTTTGGAGGTTATTAGGGAAATAATTTAAATTAAATTAAGGAAAACTAGACTGAGGTTATGCAGCCTGGGTACCACTCTGAATTCTAGTGAAGTTTCTGCTGCAATTCATGGCATTTTCTTAGACATGATGCTCATTTAACAAAATGTCTTATCTGTAGACTCGAACCTATGTCAGGCTGATTTACCTTTCCTCTAATGTTTTAAATCAATAATTATTTATTGAGAGACTGTCTTAGTCAATTAGGCTGCTATAACAAAATACCTTAAACTGGATAATTCTAAGCAACAGAAATGTATTGCTCAGAGTTCTAGAGGCTGGAAAGTCCAAGACCACGGCACCAGCAAATTTTGTGTCTGGTGAGGGCTTGCCTTCTGTTTCATAGATGGTGCCTTGCTGCATCCTCACATGGCAGAAAGAGCAAGGGATTTCCCTGAAGCATCTCTTATAAGAGCAAGAATCCCATTCATGACGGAGGAGCTTCATTAAATGATGACTTAATCACTTCCCAAAGGCCCCACTTCTTAACCCTATCACACCGGGTATTAGCTTCTAACATGAATTTTGAAGGACACCAGTCCTGGCACGGAGGTTCATGCCTGTAAAATCCCAGCACTTTGGGAGTCTGAAGCTAGTGGATCACCAGAGGTCAGGAGTTCGAGACCAGCCCAGCCAACCTGGTGATACCCAATCGTCTCTACTAAAAGTACAAAAATCAGCTGAGTGTGGTGGCAGGCGCCTGTAATCCCAGCTACACAGAAGGCTGAGGCAGGAGAATTACTTGAACCTGGAAGGCAGAGGTTGCAGTGAGCAAAGTTTGGGTAACAGCCCTCCAGGCTGGGAGACAGAGCAAGACTCTGCCTCAGAAAAAAAAAAAAAAAAAAAGGACATCAATGTTCAGGCCATAGCAGAGCCATAATATGCCAAGCTCTGTGTTGGACACTAAGGAAACAGCTGTCTGAATTGTTAATTAAATACGACAATCCAATCCCCTTTTGGATAGTTTTGTGATGGTGTCAAGCATTAATAAATAATAATAATAAATTATAATTTTGATAATACATTTTTATTATATACCTTTCTTTGCTATTTTATGTTTTTATCATGTACATACTGTATTTTCACAGTAATAAATGCAGCTTTGAAAATAGGCATTTGCAAGTTATCAAACAAGCTTAAGTTATTCCCAATTTACTCCTCAGTGCAGATTTAAGGAAGAGAGATAAAAAGTGGATTTAGCTATTAAATTAAGTTCTGTGAACTTTAAAATGTGTATTATAAACTCTGCATTTTCAGTGGTTAATGCATTAATAAGGCCCAACATTTCTTGGAAGATAAATTTCAGGAAACTTATTTACATATTCATATCACTTTGTGTCATTGGTGTGAGGCGTTGCAGACACGGCCTTAGCTTTGCGCCTGGCACCTGGTGCCTTTCTCACATGAAATATAACTATTCAGTCAGCCTTGTTATGATGACGACAGTCAATTTTGTCTTTTAAAACCAACCTTTGGCCAGCCGCGGTGGCTCACGACTATAATCCCAGCATTTTGGGTGGCCGAGGCGGGTGGCTCATGAGGTCAGGAGATAGAGACAGTCCTGGCTAACATCATCAAACACCGTCTCTACTAAAAATACAAAAAAAATTAGCTGGGCATGGTGGCACGTGCCTGTAGTCCCAACTACTCGGGAGGCTGAAGCAGGAGAATCGCTTGAACCCGGGAGGCGGAGGTTTCAGTAAGCCAAGATCACCACCGCACTCCAGCCTTGGCAACAGAGCGAGACTTTAATCTCAAAAAAAAAAAAAAAAAAAAAAAAAACCTTCAGTGTCGGCATTTTAGCACTCTTCTTGTCCAATTTAGCAAATGTACAAAAATGGATGTTATAAATTTTCTCCAGGCTTACAATTTAATATTATTAGTTGTTTTTTTTTTCTATGATCTAGGAATTTGGGGGAAATATCTACTGTTTCCTCTTTAGAATCCAAGGCAACTTTTTTCCTTTCATTTTTCTTAAGTTCCAAAATACTAGGAGATTTTTAAGCATTTCTTTTTATTTTTAGCTTATTTGCAGCTAGATTTTGACTGGTTATAAATGTAGTATACAAAATATCTTCTTATTGAAATGCTGCTAATTAAATAAAGCTTCTTTTTACTTGAATTAAACTTTGCAGAAGGAAAAAAAGCCACCAACAAACATGTAAGATAATTGTAACAGCAATCAAGCTAAACTTCTCCAGGGTTTTTCAATACCCTGGGATATAATATTTCTGAGAACTCTTCTGCTATAATGAAGAATTCCATAGTTATCCAGATAGATCCCAGCATGGCTATACATTATTTTGAATTTGATAAGCCAAGAACATATGTATTTATTTGTATCTCATTAGTTCAATTAGCTGGTGAAAAACATACTGTTCAGTAGACAGAGACGTATACATATTTTGCTTAATCTTCATGCACCCAAAATAGATTTAACAGTAAGTCTATATCAGAATGCTCTGAAGTCAGAAGAAATGTAACCCTAATAAATGTAGAACACCCAAATAACAGTCTTTACAGAGAGCTGCATTTAAAAATATGCTATTTAGTAGCCATAATGATTTTTAAATAACACTATTTTGGCTTTTTTCTTACAAAGAACGTTAAAGTGAATCTAATTCATAACTCCAAATAATACCTATCAAAAGTCCTTATCTGATGTTTCAGTGCTGTTATACCTTTCTGCTGTTCTATGCTCTTATGGATTCCAAAATTCTCCTGGCACAATCTCTTATCTTTCTCTGTCTTACTACATTTAGGGTATGGATAGTCCTAATCTATTTTCCAATTAGAAAAATGCACTTCCACTTTAGCAAGAAAGAAGAGGGAAATAAGTGGACAATAGAAAATCCTCTTTTGTGGGCAGGATGACTGGAGGAAGGCAGTGACATTTACCCAGGCAGAGTATTCCTCAAGAGCTATTCCCAGGCCTGACTTCCTGTTCTTCCACTCAACAAATGGCTATCAAGCACTTGTCATGTTTCTGGGACTCTTATAGAACTTACACTATAACTGTGAAAAAGAGAGAAAACTTTTCTATGTGTATTTGTTTTCTGTTGTTGTAACAAAAATTACCACAAACTTAGTGACTGAAAATAACATAAATTTATGACTTGACCGTTCTGTAGGTTAGAAGTCTGACATGTGCATCGCTGGGCTTGTATCTGGTGTTGGCAGGGCCATATCCTTTTCTAGAGAGTAGGGGACACAGTAGGGGAGAACCCACTTCTTCATCTTTTCCGGCTTCTACAGGCTGTCCACACGTTCTATCTTGTGGCCCTTTCCTCCATCTTCGAAGCCAGCAACTTTGCCTCTCCCTGACCATTATTCTGTAGTCACATCTCTCTCTGAATCTCCTCTTCTGTCCCTCTCTTCTTCCACTGGTCCCACCTGGACAATCTAGAATAATTTCCCTATCTTAAAATCAACTCATTAGCAGCCTTGATTCTATCTGCAACCTTACTTTCCCTTTTTCATGTAACGTAACATACTCCCAGTTTTTAGAATTAGAATATGGGCATCTTAGGCAGGGGCCAGGGGTGGTTGTCATGATGCCCATTGTGTATCCTCATAGATCTCACAGTTTAGTGGAAAATCTAAACAGGTAAATGGGCAATCTCCATACAGTGTACTAAGTGCAGATGGGGGAAGGCTAGAAGTACCTACAAGGGTCACCTAACAGAATTCCAGGTTAAAGAAGGCTTTCCAGGTAAAGTGAAACTAAGGCTGAGATCTAGAGGTTAAATAGGCATAGTCAATGCAAGCAGTGGTTGTGGGGTGGTGGGGTGAGAGGCAGAGAATAATATTTCATACGGAAGGAATATGAAGTACAGGGTCCCAGAGGTCATGGAGGGGAGAGGGAGCATCACTCAAGTCAGGGACTAAAAGAAGTTTCTTATAGCTGGGGCAAGGGTTAGGTGTGGGGTCAGAGGCATGGAGGCTGGATTAATAGAAAAGGACCAGATCAGGAAGAGATTTGCCAGCCTTGACAAGTGGGAAGTGGGGTTCAGGCCCTGCCTTACTAGCCATGAAGAGGCTGGAGGATTCTAGCCCAGGGCAGGTTTGGATTTAGTTGGTCTTTGAGAAAAATCATTCTGGCTGCTCTGTGGAGAGTTGATTATAAGAAGGTATGATGGAACATCTTATTAGTGACCTAAATGGGTAAAAGTAAAAGAAGATCCATTAGCATAGCATTATAGAAGCCCCATGGGAAGTCCAAGGATAAATATTGTTGGGGAACGGACCAGCATTTCTAGGATGTATTCAGATCTGAGAGATGTTGATTATTGAAAGAAGCAATAACAAACACATGGAATTAAGTACCCGAGGATGAATATTCAGAAAATGAAACTTCTGAGGAAAACATGTTTGAAAAATACCTGTTGATCATGTTAGAAATTTATCTAAAATTTATCCAAAATATTGTAACTACATATAGCAAGTTGTCCAGAAGTCAGCAATTAGTTTTAATGAATCAGGTAATAATGGGATCATTCCGTGGCCCAGCTGTCCTGTGGAAGGAGGTGGAGTGTGAGGGGGGGCCCTTTGTAATGTGACACTGTGCCAGAGTGCAGAGATAAAATTTATAATGCAATTAATTCTACAAATTGGTCCCTTAACTTTAAATGCTTTTAATAGCATACTTTTAGCTCTCCTGAAATTTCACTTCTCCCAAAAGCCTTACTGTGATATTTGGCACTCCTTTTTCATCATATATGGTCCTGACCAATAAATCTTTTCATATTTGACAGACAGGAGTGTTACATTTTCCTCTAGGATTCTGGTCCTAATTTCTCTGACAATTTAGTCTGTATTTACAACAAAATGAAAGGGAAACTTACAATTTAAGCCATTAAAGATTTCTTAAAAGCATACTGTTGCTGGGAAAAGGTGAAACCCTAAAAGTTGGGTTGTAAGTTGAGTGAATCAGATAAATGGAGGGAAGTATTTTTATACCTCTTACACTTTCCAAACCACCTGGGGCTGGCAGCTTGGGGAGCACATCCATAGCAGGCTTTCTGGTGAGAGTTTTGACACTCCCACTTCTGGTCCCTATTGGAAATATCACAAAACAAGCCTTCTGTGCAGCATTTTAGTAAGTACCGTGCCAATTTATGAATTACAAAAAAAAAAAAAGAGAGAGAGAGAGAAAACTTACCCAAAATTTTCAGAACTTTAAAAAGCTTTCATTTGAAAGTAATGGTCAAGCTCTAACCCTACTCCAAAATCCCTAAGTTGAAGATAAGGGTATCAGTAAGGAAAGATTTTAGATGAAAGTACCCAAAATTGGGCTAACATAAGCTTAAACATGAGGTATTTGGTGTTACTTAAAATAGAAACTGAAGTTTGGCCTCTGGGGCTGGGTCAGTCACTCTACAGGTTGATACTATCACTCTTCCTTCTCTATCAGCTTCCTTCTCTATCACTCTTCCTTATCTATCACTCTTCCTTCTCTATCAGCTTCAGAATCTGAAGCTTTTTCCTAGACTGACCATACAGTTTATTGTCTAATCCAGGACACTTTTGAGTTTAGAGAGGGGCCATTGTTAATAATTATACTGGGACAGCAGGGGTCACTGGGACTGTGCTGGACAAACCAGTTCATGTGGTTATCTAATTTTTTTCCCATGCTGTTGCTCTGTTATCTCAAAATGGCTGCCATGGTTCCAACTGTTGATCTTCACACCATATTCAAATGCAAGAAGCAAGGGAAAAGGACACACTAGCAAGCTTGCTTCCCAGACCTGCCTCTTTATTAGAAAGAAATTCTTTTCTCAGGCAACCTCATTAGGTAGCCACTTACATCTCATTGCTGTAGCTGCAAGAAAAGCTGAGAGTGTGAGTGTGCCCACTAGAAGCAGAATTGTCATGATCAGCTTGGTTACTGGATTATAATAACCATAAAATATATAATAGCCCAGAGGATGCTGGCAAGATGACTGAATAGAAATAGCTCCAGTCTACAGCTTTCAGTGAGATCAACACAGAAGGCAGGGGATTTCTGCATTTTCAACTGAGGTATCAGGTTCATCTCATGGGGATAGGTTGGACAGTGGGTGCAGCCCATACAGGGTGAGCCAAAGCAGGGTGGGGTGTCACCACACCCGGGAAGCATGAGGGTCAGGGGATCTCCCTCCCCTAGCCAAGGGAAGCTGTGAGGGCTGTACTGGGAGGAACAGTGCACTCTGGCCAGATACTGTGCTTTTCCCATGGTCTTCACAACTGACAGACCAGGAGATTGCCTCTGGTGCTTATGCTACCAGGGCCCTGGGTTTCAAGCACAAAACTGGGCAGCCATTGGGGCAGACACTGAGCTAGCTGCAGGAGTTATATATATGTGTGTGTGTATATATATGTGTGTGTGTATATATATGTGTGTGTGTGTATATATATATACACATATATATACACATATATATGTACATATATACATGTATATACACATATATGTACATATATACATGTATATACGTATATACATATATACATATATACATGTATATATACATATATACATATATACATGTATATATACATATATACATATATACATATATACATGTATATATACATATATACATATATACATATATACATGTATATATACATATATACATATATACATATATACATATATACATGTATATATACATATATACATATATACATGTATATATACATATATACATGTATACATATATACATGTATATATACATATATACATATATACATGTATACATATATACATGTATATATACATATATACATATATACATGTATACATATATACATGTATATATACATATATACATATATACATGTATACATGTATATATATACATATATACATGTGTATATATACATATATACATATATACATATATACATGTATATATACATATATACATGTGTATATATACATATATACATATATACATCTATACATGTGTATATACATATATACATGTGTATATATACATATATACATATATACATCTATACATGTGTATATATACATATATACATATATACATATATACACATAAATACACATATATACATATATGTACACATATATATACACATATACACATATATACATATATATACACACACACATATATATATCTATATATATATACACACACACATATATATATATCTATATATATATACACACACCCCAGTGGCACCTGGAACTCCAGCGAGAGAACCGTTCACTCCCGTGGAAAGGGGGCTGAAGCCAGGGAGTCTCCAGCCCCACGGAGCCAAGCAAGCCAAGATCCACTGGCTTGAAATTCTTGCTGCTAGCACAACAATCTGAGGTCAATCTGGGACGATCAAGCTTGGTGGGGGGAGGGGCATCCACCATTGATGAGGCTTGAGTAGGCAGTTTTACCCTCACAGAGCTGCTGGGAAGTTCGAACTCGGTGGAGCCCACCGCAGCTCAGCAAGGCCACTGCAGCCAGACTGCCTCTTTAGATTCCTCCTCTCCGGGCAAGACACCTCCAAAAGAAATGCAGCAGCCCCATTCCGGGACTTATAGAAAAAAACCCCATCTCCCTGAGACAGAGCACCTGGTGGAAGGAGTGCTGTGAGCACAGTTTCAGCAGACTTAAATGTCCCTGCCTGAAAGCTCTGAAGAGAGCAGCAGATCTGCCAGCACAGTGTTCAAGCTCTGATAAGGGACAGACTGCCTCCTCAAGTGGGTCCCTGACTCCCATATATCCTGACTGGGAGACACCTCCCAGTAGGGGCCAACAGACACCTCATACAGGAGAGCCCTGTCTGGCATGTGGCAGGTGCCCCTCTAAGAGGAAGCTTCCAGAGGAAGGAACAGGCAGCAATCTTTGCTGTTCTGCAGCCTCCACTGGTGATACACAGGCTAACAGGGTCTGGAGTGGACCTCCAGCAAACTCCAGCAGACCTGCAGCAGTGGGGCCTGATTTTTTGAAGGAAAACTAAGAAACAGAAAGGAAGAGTATCAACATCAACAAAAAGGACGTCCACTCAGAGACCCCATCAGAAGGTCATCAACAACAAAGAAAAAAGGTACATAAATCCACAATGAGAAACCATCGCAAAAAGGCTGAAAATTCCAAGAACCAGAACGCCTTTTCTCATCCAAAGGATCACAATTCTGTGCCAGCAAGGGAAAAAAACTGGACAGACAATGAGTTTGATGAATTGACAGAAGCAGGCTTCAGAAGATGGGTAATAACAAGCTCCTCCGAGCTAGAGGAGCATGATCTAACCCAATGCAAGGAAGCTAAGAACCTTGAAAAAAGGTCAGATGAATTGCTAACTAGAATAACCAGTTCAGAGAAGAACATAAATGACCTGATCGAGCCGAAAAACACAGCACAAGAACTTCGTGAAGCATGCACAAGAACTTTGTGAAGCATACACAAGTATCAATAGCCAAAGTGAAAAAGCAGAAGAAAGGACATCAGAGATTGAAGATCAATTCAATGAAATAAGGCTAGAAGACAAAATTACAGAAAATAGAGTGAAAAGAAATGAACAAAACCTCCAAGAAATACGGGACTATGTGAAAAGACCAAATCTACATTTGATTGGTGTACCTGAAAGTGACGGGGAGAATGCAACCAATTTGGAAAACACACTTCAGGATATTATCAAGGAGAACTTTCCCAATGTAGCAAGGCAGGCCAACATTCAAGTTTAGGAAATACAGAGAACACCACCAAGATACTCCTCCAGAAGAGCAACAAAGACACATAATTGTCAGATTCACCAAGGTTGAAATGAAGGAAAAAATGTTAAGGGTAGCCACAGAGAAAGGTTGGGTTACCCACAGAGGGAAGCCCATCAGACTAACAGCAGATCTCTCTGCTAAAACCATACAAACCAGAAGAGGGTGGGGGCCATATTCAACATTCTTAAAGAAAAGAATTTTCAACCCAGAATTTCATATCTAGCCATACTAAGCTTCATAAACAAAGGAGAAATAAAATTCTTTACAAACAAGCAAATGCTGAGAGATTTTGTCACCATCACGCTTTCCTTACAAGAGCTCCTGAAGGAAGCACTAAACATGGAAAGGAACAATCGGTACCAGCCACTGCAAAAACACACCAAATTGTAAAGACCGTGAACACGATAAAGAAACTGTATCAACTAATGGACAAAATAACCAACTAGCATCATAATGACAGGATCAAATTCACGAACAACAATATTAACCTTAAATGTAAATGGGCTAAATACCCCAATTAACAGACACAGACTGGCAAATTGGATAAAGAGTCAAGACCCATCAGTGTGCTGTATTCAGCAGACCCATGTCATGTGCAAAGACACACAGGCTCAAAATAAAGGGATAGAGGAAGATTTACCCAGCAAATGGAAAGCAGAAAAAAGCAGAGGTTGCAATCCTAGTCTCACATAAAACTGACCTTAAATCAACAAAGATCAAAAGAGACAAAGAAGGCCATTACATAATAGTAAAGAGATCAATGCAACAAGAAGAGCTAACTATTCTAAATATATATGCACCCAATACAGGAGCACCCAGATTCATAAAGCAAATTCTTAGAGACATACAAAGAAACTTAGACTCCCACACAATAAAAGTGGGAGACTTTAACACCCCACTGTCAATGTTAGACATATCAATGAGGCAGAAAATTAACAAGGATAATCCAGGACTTGAACTCAGCGCTGGATCAAGCGGACCTAATAGACATCTACAGAACTCTCCACCCCAAATCAACAGAATATACATTCTTCTCTGCTCCACATCTCACTTATTCTAAAATTGACGACAAATGCAACAGAACAGAAATCGTAACGAACAGTCTCTCAGACCACAGTGCAATCAAATTAGAACTCAGGATTAAGAAACTCACTCATAACTGCACAACTACATGGAAACTGAACAACCTGCTCCTTAATGACTACTGGGTAATTAAAGAAAGGAAGGCAGAAATAAAGATGTTCTTTGAAACCAAAGAACAAAGAACAAAGACACAATGTATCAGAATCTCTGGGACACATTTAAAGCAGTGTGTAGAGGGAAATTTATAGCACTAAATGCCCACAAGAAAGCAGGAAAGATTGAAAAATGACACTCTAACATCACAATTAAAAGAACTAGAGAAGCAAGAAGAAACGAATTCAAAAGCTAGCAGAAGACAAGAAATAACTAAGATCAGAGAAGAACTGAAGGAGATAGAGACACGGAAAACCCTTCAAAAACATCAATGAATCCAGGAGCTGGTTTTTTGAAAAGATCAACAAAATAGACTGCTCACCAGACTAATAAAAAAGAAAAGAGAGAAGAATCAAATAGATGCAATAAAAAATAATGAAGGGAAATCACTACAGATCCCAAAGAAATACAAACAACCATCAGAGAATACTATAAGTACCTCTACACAAATAAACTAAAAAATCTAGAAGAAATGGATAAATTCCTGGACACATACACCCTCCCAAGACTAAACCAGGAAGAAGTCAAATCCCTGAATGGACCAATAACAAGTTCTGAAATTGAGGCAGTAATTAATAGCCTACCAACAACAAAAAAAAAAGCCCAGGACTAGACAGATTCATGGCCAAATTCTACCATAGGTACAAAGAGGAGCTGGTACCATTCCTTCTAAAACTCTTCCAGCAATAGAAAAAGGGGGACTCCTCCCTAACTCATTTTATGAGGCCAGCATCATCCTGATACCAAAAACTGCCAGAGACACAAGCAAAAAAAGAAAATTTCAGGCCAACATCCGTGATGAACTTTGATGTGAAAATCCTCAATAAAATACTGGCAAACAGAATCCAGCAGCACATCAAAAAGCTTATCCACCGTGATCAAGTTGGCTTCATCCCTGGGATGCAAGGCTGGTTCAACATACACAAATCAATAAACATAATCCATCACATAAAGAGAACCAATGATAAAAAAACACACGATTATCTCAATAGATGCAGAATAGACCTTCAACAAAGTTTAACATCCCTTCATGCTAAAAACTCTCAATAAACTAGGTATTGGTGGAACGTATCTCAAAATAATAAGAGCTATTTATGACAAACCCACAGCCAATACCATATTGAATGAGTCAAAACTTAGAGCATTCTCTTTGAAAACCAGCACAAGCTCTCTCTCACCACTCCTATTTAACATAGTATTGGAAGTTCTGGCAAGGGCAATCAGGCAAGAGAAAGAAATAAAGGGTATTCAGTTAGGAAAAGAGGAAGTGAAATTGTCTCTGTTTGCAGATGACATGATTGTATATTTAGAAAACACCATCGTCTCAGCCCAAAATCTCCTTAAGCTGATAAGCAACTTCAGCAAAATCTCAGGATGCAAAATCAATGTGCAAAAATCACAAGCATTCCTATACACCAATAATAGACAGAGAACCAAATCATGAGTGAACTCCCATTCACAATTGCTACAAAGAGAATAAAATATCTAGGAACACAACTTACAAGTGACGTGAAGGACCTCTTCTAGGAGAACTACAAACCACTGTTCAAGGAAATAAGAGATGACACAAACAAATGGAAAAACTTTCCTTGCTCATGGATACGAAGAATCAATATCATGAAAATGGCCATACTGCCCAAAGTAATTTATAGATTCAATGCTATTCTCATCAAGCTACCAGTGACTTTCTTCACAGAACTGGAAAAAACTACTTTAAATTTCATATGGAATCAAAAAAGAGCCCATATAACCAAGACAATCCTAAGCAAAAAGAACAAAGCTGGAGGCATCATGCTACCTGACTTCAAACTATATTACAAGGCTACAGTAACAAAAACAGCATGGTACTGGTATCAAAACAGATATAGAGACCAATGGAATAGAACAGAGCCCTCAGAAATAACACCACACATCTAAAACCATCTGATCTTTGACAAACCTGACAAAAACAAGCAATGGGGAAAGGATTCCCTATTTAATAAACGGTGTTGGGAAAACTGGCTAGCCATATGCAGAAAACAGAAACTGGATCCCTTCCTTACACCTTGTACAAAACTTAACTCCTGATGGATTAAAGACTTAAACATAAGGCATAAAACCATAAAAACCCTAGAAGAAAACCTAGTCAATACTCTTCAGGACATAGGCATGGGCAAGTATTTCATGACTAAAACACCAAAAGCAATTACAACAAAAGCCAAAATTTACAAATAGGATCTAATCGAACGAAAGAGCTTCTGCACAGCAAAAGAAACGATCATCAGAGTGAACAGGCAACCTACGGAATGGGAAAAAATTTTTGTAATCTATCCATCTGACAAAAGGTTAATATCCAGAATCTACAAGGAACTTAAACAAATTTACAGTAAAAAAAAAACAAACAACCCTATCAAAAACTGGGCAAAGAATATAAACAGACACTTCTCAAAAGAAGATATTTATGCAGCCAACAAACATATGAAAAAAAGCTCATCATCACTGGTCATTAGAGAAATGCATATCAAAACCACAATGAGATACCATCTCATGCCAGTTAGTTTGTCAATCAATAAAAAGTCAAGACACAACAGATGCTGGAGAGGACGTGGAGAAATAGGAACACTTTTACACTGTTGATGGGAGTGTAAATTAGTTCAATCATTGTGGAAGACAGTGTGGCGATTCCTCAAGGATCTAGAATTAGAAATGCCATTTGACCCAGCAATCCCACTACCGGGTATATACCCAAAGGATTGTAGATCATTTTACTATAAAGACACATGCACATGTGTGTTTACTGTAACACTATTTACAATAGCAAAGACTTGGATCCAACCCAAGTGCCCATCAATGATAGACTGGGTAAAGAAAATGTGGCACATATATACATGGAATACTATACAGTAATAAAAAAGGATGAGTTCATGTCCTTTGCAGGAACATGGATGAAGCTGGAAACCATCATTCTCAGCAAACTAACACAATAACAGAAAACCAAACACCACATGTTCTCACTCATAAGTGAGAGCTGAACAATGAGAACACATGTACACGAAGAGGTGGCACCACACACTGGGGTCTGTCAGGGGGTGCGGGGCTGGGGGAGCAATAGCATTCGGAAAAATACCTAATGTAGATGACGGGTTGATGGGTGCAGCAAACCACCATGGCACGTGTATACCTATGTAACAGATCTGCATGTTCTGCACATGTACCCCAGAACTTAAAGTATAATAAAAAATTAAATTAAATTAAAAATATATGTATATAATATTCATAAAATCATCATATCAGCCATGATTATCAGGTCCATATCTCACTGTGTAGGCATCAGTCAATGTAACCATTCATCTTTTTAAAACAGGGGAATTGTTAAGACTTCTGTCCTTGAACGTAATTCTACGTCCGTGTCCCCAGTGCACACCAATATCCAAGTTCTCCTGAGTATACATCCCATTTATATTTTCTACTCTTCTTGGCATTTTGGTGTGGCCACATAACTGAAATCTGGCTAAAGGAAAGGGAGTAGATGTCATCTGTGCTATTTCTAGGAAAGGCCCTTAAAAATCTCCTAAAAGCAATTCTCCTCTCTGTCCATCCACTAACATGGAGGAGAGGGTTCTGAGGACACAGAGGAAGGGGAAACCTGGAGGTGGAAAGAGCTTAGGCCCAAAATGGTAGTGCCCTGCAAAGCCCTGGACCCTGCTATTAGCTACATCAGGCTGATGGGCCAGGGACACAAAAAGGCATTGAAATTCTGAGGTCATTCACACCCGTTAGGCTGTTCCAAAGAATATACTCCATTTTAGCAAATGTCTTCTACATTGGATTTATTTACTTGCCCAGCAGTGGTAGGAAGAACCATTCCATTCTTACATCCATAGCATATAGTAGCACAGAGCTTGGTACAGAGTAGATTCTCATTACATGTTTATAAATGAATGAATGAGTGAACATGGAGAGAGAAAAGAAAAACTTCCAAATACAATGAAATATGCTTTTCCATCTGGTATCTTTAAAACACAAATCTTCACTGCATGTTTTGTGTCCACATTTAAACGGGGTTGTTGATAATAACACTGGATAGTTTTTAGCTTTTTAAAAAATTAATAAAAATTGCATGTATTTATGGTATGCAACATCTGGTATCTTTAAAACACAAATCTTTACCACATGTTTTGTGTCCACAGTTAAAGGGGGTTGTTGATAATAACATTGAATAGTTTTTGGCTTTTTAAAAAAATTAATAAAAATTGCGTGTATTTATGATATCAACATAGTGTTTTGAAATAAGTAAAAATGTATAACTTTGTTTTCCAAAATCACCTTCCTCCTCTGTAATTGTAACCATGAGGGAAGGAAACATTTGTCTTCTGTGCAGAGGTTCTTTGTACACAAATAAACACTGTTCTTCGTCTGCCATCAGGGATCATGTCAAGGGACCGCTCTCATCACCTCTGCTTCGCTGTCAATGTGAAACACGTGTGAGGCTGGAAGCTGCCAAACCTGAGAGAGCCTGCATTCCTGTTCCCCGTCAGTGGGTCTTCATTGTGACCTCCCAAGCAAAGCACTGGGGGCCTCTCCAATTTCACTTCCTGTGGGCTTGTTCTTGCAGGCCAGAAGGAAGCCAAGCACTGCCTGGCAGGGAGTGCAGTGCCATGAGGTACAGCTGGGCCATCCTCCCTGTCGCTGGGCAAGGACACCAGCTGCCAGGTCACAGAGAGCAACTCCCACTGTTTCTCATCGTGGGGATTTCTCTGGACCCTTTCCTCAGATCTTTTGTTAAGCCAGCTGTTAAACAACACCACCAAAAATAAATAAACGAAAAAATCAAATTGACTTTGGAAAACATTATCTACCATGAATTACCTTTGAGTTAGCCTCATTCAGCTCCTTTTACTGCACTCAGTGTGGGGAGACATGAGGAGTACATGGAGGTTCTCAGGGCTGCCGTGAGAACCTCAGCTTTCCCCTTCACTAGATTCATGGCTGTAACCCAGAACTTATCCTTTCTGAGTCTCATTTTTCTTATCAAAAAAAATGAGAACAGTAAACAAAGCATTAGGATTGTGTTGGAAGGGGAATATGAGAAAAAGCTTGGCAGAGAGACAATACCTGTTATCACACTGAGAGCCATGTGTATTGGTGAGACACGAGGGAGCATAGGCAGTTGGATTTCATTTCCTGCCAGGAGGAAAGGAGCCAAGACAGCTCGCCCAGGGTCACTCAGGGCCTGAGTCTGTTAGCCAATGAAGCCAGAACTGGAGCAATTCCTGCCTCATAGTCCGGTGCCATTTCTATGCTGTCTTAAGGATTCCCACTGCCCAAACCATCTGTATGTTTATTCCTTTGGGTGACACATTTCTTTCCCAGCCCTAAGTGAATGGCACCCCATAAAAGTATTACTCCACTGTCCTCAGTAGCACCTCTACATCCAGCCTATCTCTATCATAGTCCCACTGTGCCAAGTCCTTGGCCAAGGGCACAGAGGCAGCAGGGGTCCATAGTGCTTCCTCTTCTTCTTAAAAGAACTTAAAAAAACGGCCATATCCAAAGGAGGGGTCCTAAACACCTCACGAGAGTTCAAGTTGCTCCCTGTGCACTGGTCTTTCTGGTGCTATAAAATCTAAAGGAGCAATTAAGCACTTAGTTGCCTCAAAAGCTGGGCCTGGGCATCTCAGCCCTGCTGTGCTCCCAGTGCGGGGGGCCCTGCTTGTGGTGCTCCCTAAATGACACAGGCCTTCCCTTTATGAAGTCTCTCATCCCGAGACTCCTGCAAATTGGTGATTCCTTCAATTCTGGAGTTGAATCTATCACATAGTGTTGCTGACCACAGCAGAGCAACTGCTTGAACATTATCTAAACTCAAGTGACAGGGGTCTTTTGAAAAATATGCACCAGTACCCTGGTGGGCAGCCCTCCAAAACCAACCTATAAACAAGAACACAGCAAGGCCCATCCCTCTCTGTGGCTCCAGCAAAATGGGTGTCCCAAAGATTCCATGTGCTCCATCCCCTATCTACAAAGCCACACAGAGTATTTCTCAGAAGCGCGGGATATTGACCTTATGTTGTGCAAATCGTCTCATGGTCTCCCATGCAATCGTGTAGTCAGCTACTTAGTTTTGTAAATCTGCGGCAGAGAGACTTGGGTTTTCCTATTGCAAAATGAATCCTGTTGCAAAGTCCAGGAAGAAGATACTAGAGACTAGGGTTGACAAAATTCAGTCCAGTTATTTCATTCCATATTAAAAGTATCAAATAAAAAGTGAGATAATTTTATTAATTTTCACAGGTGATACTTAGCTTATCTTCTCATTAAAGAAATACATCTTAATTAAAAGCTGTTTAAGATGATATGCTGTGCTGATTTATTCCACCAAAACAAATAAAACAAATATTTACTAACCATTTGTTTAATGTGTCGGAAGCCTTATTCTGTACTTTACATGTTATTTCATTTTATCATCACAAATAAATCATGATATTACAAATACTGTTCTTTAGAGAATATTATGTGCCAGGCCCTGTACTGACGTCTCTACATGTATTATTAGTTCATTTTATTGTCATAACTCAGTAAAACTGTTACTACAGAATGAGCATCCCTAATTTCAAAATCCAAAATTTGAAACTTTCTGAGCACTGACATGACATGCGTAAAATTCCACACCTAATCTCATGTGATGGGTCAACATACACAAACTTTGTTTCATGTACAAAATTATTTAAAATGTTATATAAAATTACATTCAGGCTATGTTTATAAGATGTATATGAAACGTAAATCAATTTTGTGTTTAAACTTGGGTCTCTTCCCCAAGAGATCTTGTTATGTATATTCAAATATTCCAAAATTAAAAAAAATCTGAAACCTGAAACACTGATGGTCCCAAGCATTTCAAGCATTTTGGATAAGGAATACTCAACCTGTATTATTATCCTCCTTTGTCAAATGTGGAACTTTAGGCACAGAGAAGTTCAGTAACTTGCCCAAGGTCACATAGTCGACTCAGAGCTGGGATATTCACACAGGAGCCTGGCTCCCGGGTGTATAAGCTCCAACTGCAGCTGCCTACACTAAGAAGTTCCCAGCACAGACTCTGGCAAAGGTAGGGGCCTTCAGGACTTCCCACAGAGGGACTCATTTCTTCCTTTGCCCTCTTATTCTGTGCCACATGCCTGAAAACCAGAGACTACATTTCATAAAAGTTGCCTGAGTCAATGAAGGTGTGGGTAGGTATAATTATTCTAATTTTGTAAGAAAAATTAGCTCTGAAAAGCTAAGTCAGTCAGGGCAGAACCACTCAAGATTCAATCTCGGGCCACTGTGCTTCTAACATCTGTGATGTTTAACCCGCCTCACAATAAATACTCCTGTCTGCAACATGTGCTCATACCTTTGCTATAGAATTGTCCTAGCATATATTATTATTGACGTGTTTGCAAGACATTCTCTTCAATTCACCTGGGAGCATTCTTCTGGATGGGGGTCGAGGGTGGGAGGTGAGGGTCATTTTGTCTTTCTGGGCAACCCCAGCACCCCGCTGTTTCTGACAAATACAAGGCACCCAAGAATGGTTTGTTGAATATATGACAAATGAGAGAATAAAGGATAACTTTATAATAAAGCCTTTATTTGCTTCTCTAAAACAACCTTTTCTTTGTTTTTACAGAAGGCAATGAGATCATTTTTATTCTATCACTATAGCTTTTGCTTGAGAAAAACATTAACAAGTATCTCCTTCCAGAAATCTTGCAGATCAATTTGTTTAGTCATGAAGGCTCAGCAGCCATCTGTTACTCAGCTGCAGGAGTTGTTTATTCATACTTTTGCCCATTCATCTGTTTTGTGTTTCCTTTTGTCCATATCTCACTTAAGATAAACAAAATCCTGTCAGTGTGTGAAGAAAGCCAAGCCTCCGAATCTGCCTGTGCTGAGAACAAGGGTATTATTTGTCAGAAGGACGAAAGAGCCGAGGGTGGAGGGAAGACTAGACACTTCTTATGCTTGGAAAGCAGAAGGTCATTGTACTGAGTCCTCCTAATCATGTCTGATTTTGAAGTGCCCGTTGGGTTATTTAGGAGTATAAGATGCAGTCATTCCAGTCCTGCAAACATTTCCAACACTATTACTGCTTTTCATGTTATTTGTAGAACTTCTCATTTTTTCACCTAGGCAAAAGATTTTTCTTCTCTAATTCAGAGAACAAATTCATAGACATAGACAGGTTTTCTAATGAAAGAGATAACATTCTCCTATCAACTCAGAAACTGTGGGAAAGACATCATTAGTCACTCTTCACCATCTTCTTCTAATGAGAATTTCAAATCAGTTCCCTGCCACTAAATTTCATAAGTAACAAAATTTCCCATCCAAATTGGCTTAATCATAATGAAATTCCATGTATCTGAAAACTCCAGAGTTAGGACAGAATTCAGAAAAGTCTTGATCAGAATTTACATGGTTTCTTCTGCCTTTCACTCTGCTGGCCTCTGTATGGGATTTCATTCTCATAGGTCTCATACCATGGTGAGATGGACATAGGGGCTTCAGAGATGTGTTTCCAGCTACACTACAGGGAGAAAGGATTACCCCTTTCACTTCCAGAAGCTGCAGCAAATATTTCTTTCTTGCTCACTGACTTTGATGGTGACACAGGCCCATTCTCCAAACCTCCATTTAGGCCAGAGGAAACCAAGAATCTAATAGACGAAGCCCTTACAATTTTTGGACCTTTTGGACCGGGGATATGGGACCAAAGAGGTGAGTCCACTCTACTGGAACCACAAGTGGATCCCCAGAAGAAAACGTGGAGCTATTAACTCAAGAAGGGCAGATAGTGACCAAATAGTTAACTGACTGAAGGTACCTGCATCCTGTGGAAACTTATTCAGCCATTGAGTCACAGCCAGATTTTACCAGAGGTACAAAGAGGAGCTGGTACCGTTCCTTCTGAAACTATTCCAAACAATAAAAGAAGAGGGACTCCTCCCTAACTCATTTGATGAGGCCAGCATCATCCTGATACCAAAACCTGGCAGAGACACAACAAAAAAAAGAAAATCTCAGGCCAATATCCCTGATGAACATCAATG
Organism: Pongo abelii; assembly: GCF_028885655.2. Lineage (NCBI taxonomy): Eukaryota > Metazoa > Chordata > Mammalia > Primates > Hominidae > Pongo > Pongo abelii. Next base: position 72,675,698 of record NC_071992.2, read on the forward strand.
TAAAAATCCTCAATAAAATACTGGCAAACAGAATTCAGCAGCACATCAAAAAGCTTATCCACCATGATCAAGTCGGCTTTATTCCTGGGATGCAAGGCTGGTCCAACATATGCAAATCAATAAATGTAATCCATCACATAAACAGAACCAATGACGAAAACCATATGATTATCTCAATAGATGCAGAAAAGGCCTTTGATAAAATTCAACATCCCTTTATGCTAAAAACTCTCAATAAACTAGTTACTGATGGAAAGTATCTCAAAATGATAAGAGCAATTTATGACAAACCCATAGCCAATATCATACTAAATGGGCAAAAGGTGGAAGCATTCCCTTTGAAAACCGGCACAAGAAAAGGCTGCCCTCTCTCACCACACCTATTCAACATAGTATTGGAAGTTCTAGTAAGGGCAATCAGGCAAGAGAAAGAAATAAAGCATATTCAAATAAGAAGAGACGAGGTCAAATTGTCTGTATTTGCAGACAACATGATTGTGTGTTTACAAAACCCCATCATTTCAGGCCAAAATCTCCTTAAGCTGATAAGTAATTTCAGGATACAAAATCAGTCCCAGGATACAAAATCAATGCACAAAAATCACAAGCATTCCTATACACCAACAGTAGACATGCAGACAGCCAAATCATGAGTGAACTCCCATTCACAATTGCTACAAAGAGAATGAAATACCTAGGAATCCAACTTACAAGGGACATGAAGGACTTCTTCAAGGAGAACTGCAAACCACTACTCAAGGAAATAAGAGAGGACACAAACAAATAGAAAAACATTCCATGCTTATGGATAGGAAGAATCAATATCACGAAAAAGGCCATGCTGCCCAAAGTAACTTATAGATGCAATGCTATTCACATCAAGCTACCAGTGACGTTCTTCGCAGAAATATAAAAAACTACTTTAAATTTCATATGGAACCAAAAAAGAGCACACATATCCAAGACAATCCTAAGCAAAAAGAACAAAGCTGGAGGCATCACGCTACCTGACTTCAAACTACACTGCAAGGCTACAGTAACCAAAATAGCAAGGTACTGGTACCAAAACAGATATAGAGATCAACGGAATAGAACAGAGGCCTCAGAAATAACACACACATCTACAACCATCTGATCTTTGACAAACCCGACAAAAACAAGCAATGGGAAAAGAATTCCTTATTTAATAAATGGTGCTGAGAAAACTGGCTAGCCATATGTAGAAAACTGAAACCGGATGCCTTCCTTACACCTTATACAAAAATTAACTCAAGATGGATTAAAGACTTAAACGTAAAACCCAAAACCATAAGAACCCTAGAAGAAAACATAGGCAATACCATTCAGGACATAGGCATGGGCAAACACTTCATGACTAAAACACCAAAAACAATGGCAACAAAAGCCAAAATTGACACATGGGATCTAATCTAACTAAAGAGCTTCTGCACAGCAAAAGAAACTATCATCAGTGTGAACAGGCAACCTACACAATGGGAGAAAATTTTTGCAAGCTACCCATCTGACAAAGGTCTAATATCCAGAATCTACAAGAAGCTTACAGAAATTTACAGGAAACAAACAACCCCATCGAAAAGTGGGTGAAGGATATGAACAGACACTTCTCAAAAGAAGACATTTATGTGGCCAAAAAACATATGAAAAAAAGTTCATCATCACTGGTCATTAGAGAAATGTAAATCAAAGCCACAATGAGATACCATCTCACACCAGTTAGAATGGTGATCATTAAAAAGTCAGGAAATAATAGATGATGGTGAGGCTATAGAGAAATAGGAACACTTTTACACTGTTGGTGGCGTGTAAATTAGTTCAACCATTGTGGAAGAGAGTGTGGCAATTCTTCAAGGACCTAGAATCAGAAATACCATTTGACCCAGCAATCCCATTACTGGGTATATACTCAAAGGATTATAAATCATTCTACTATAAAGACACATGCACACGTGTGTTTGTTGCAACACTTTTTACAATAACAAAGATTTGGAACCAACCCAAATGGCCATGAATGATAGACTGGATAAAGAAAATGTGGCACATATACACCATGTAATACTATGCAGCCACAAACAAGAAGAATAAGCTCACGTCCTTTGTAGGGTCATGGGTGAAGCTGGAAGCCATCATTCTCAGCAAACTAACACAGGAACAGAAAACCAAACACCACATGTTCTCACTCACAAGTGGGAGGCGAACAATGAGAACACATGGACATGGTGGGGAACATCACACACCAGGGCCTTTCAGGGGGTGGGGAATAAGAGGAGGGAGAGCATTAAGACAAATACCTAATTTATGTGGGATTTAAAACTGGATGTCAGGTTGATGTGTGCAGCAAACCACCATGGCACATGTATACCTATGTAACAAACCGCACATTCTGCACATGTATTCCTGAACTTAAAGTAAATTAAAAAAATAAAATTACACACACACACACAAAATTTTAAGTGATAACATTATAATCACAATAATACATATTATATAACCTGATTTTATTAAAATAAATATATTTTCACATTAAATTATGTCTGTTAATACAAAATAATTGGAGGAATATAACAGAGTGCCGTCCTGTACCATCCATTTACTTCTTTATTCTCCTTCTTCAGAAAACTGAAACAAGAAGAAAAAATGCTGTATTTGTTTTCCAAGGCACATTGCTACCAGTGCTAAAAGCACATTCTCTGTCTCCCTGCTTGACATGTACAGCCACTTGTCCAAGTTCTGGCTAATGCTGTGAGTAGCAGCATGGTGAAGTGTTAAGAAGTCTTTCCGAAATGGAAGTGGCGGACTCTTCCTCTTCCTTCTTCTCTTTCTATTGGCTGGAATGAAGAGGAGCTGGCTAGACTAAAGGTGCCATGGATAAACATGTCCGGAGTCCCTAAAAATTGTGAAGTTATCTTCAGTCCTCTATGACCACCTCCAGATTCCTTTTATGTGCTAGTGAAATATATTTCTGTCTCACTTAAGCTAGTATAATTTTGAAAGTTTTGTAGATGTTATCATTGCTTAGGACAGTATTATACACAGTGATACAGATCTCATACTAAATTTTTACAGTAGTTTCCCTAAGGAGCAATAATGGAAGAACAGATTGGGAGTGAAAGTTAATATTGTAAGTAAAAACAAAGTTGAAAATTGTTTCATGTATTCCCACATTGTGGAATTATATATTTATATTTGTATAATATATAAATAATATAACATATAATTTATAATATAATGTGGATTTATAAATAATGGACAAATTGGACTTCGTTTTAAAATGATAAGTTCAGAGAACTGTATTTTGGTATAAAAGTTTGATCAAGGTTACTGCATCTCGTGTCCAGTGAATAATTTGAGTCTTAGTCATTAAGCAGGATTCCTTGTATATAATAGTTGGAAACAGGCATGAAGGGCAAGGTCCCTGCCTGCAAGAATTGCAAGTGTCTAATGAAGATAGATAGGAAAGCAAGCACTTGATAAATAGTGCGAAATATGCTACTTTAGAAGCAGTCCCAGAGTTTCGTGACAGCACTGCCTCTAGCCTTGGTTAGTTAAGAGGCTTCCTGAGGATATAATGTTTCTCAGGGGATTGAGGGGAGGTACAGGAAGGGTGAAAGAGGAAAAATAAAAGAGAGCAAAGGAAAGTAAGTGCAGAAATTGTCCCTTTAGAATAAAATGTGCACATCTTTGATGGATTAACAATGCAATGAAAATAGAAAAATTTGATTTCACCTAAATTGTCCATATCCTCAACCCTCCTTTAAATGATAGACCTGCCTTGGCCCCAGAATAGCAAATTTCTGTTCCAGAACAGAGATTAAAACTGTGAAGCTAGTATAGAAATATTGTTTCCCAAAATAAGTTCCTAAATTTGAATTTCTTTTCAGATTGGGAAACTTATAGTGGTATGGAATATAATTTTGGCAGTCACGCATAAAGGAATCACATTTTCTTGCTCTGTACTGACACCTTAGCTCTCTCTCTGATTTAATGCTGCTTTATACCTCAGAGGTTCATGCAGCCTCAAAATGAACAGTGTTGTGACTTTTTTTAGGATGATCTCTTTGGAACAGAGACCTAAGGAGGTCCTATGGTTGAGAAAGGCTGTCAATTCCCTTAAAGTGAAAAAACAGAAATCTATTAGTTATTATTATCTATTAGTTATTATTAAGAAACTCACTCTCTAATAAAATGTTGGTGCTGTAACATACACAACCTTGCAACAGACAAGATTCCAGAGCAGAGTCACATGTAGAAAGTAAAACAATGCCATATGGATTACAACCACTTCCTTCATGAATTCCAAATGCTGCAGGGGTTGGAAAACTCAGAAGCCTACAGGGGTGGACAGGTATTGCAGATGACTGACAGGTAGGAATGAGAGAAACATCAACCAGCCCTGCGACTGTCTATTCAGCTAAAGAAGAAGCAACTTACTCAGCTTCAACAGATACGACCACACAGCAATGCAGCCCAGTTTCCAGAGCTTGTTTTCAAAGACAAACTGAATGAGATTTTAACGTGGATTCTCCTCTTTTTTATACCAACAGTTATAGGCTCAATCAGGCCTATGCTGCCACATGCAATCTCTGCAAGGAACAGTGGCAACATCAACTTACACAGGTCAAAGATCCGTCATTTGAAATGCTTGAGACCAGAGATGTTTTGGATTTGAGATTTTTTAAGATTTTTGAATATTTGCATAAACATAATGAGATATCTTGGGGTGGAATCCAAGTCTAAACACAAAATGTATTTATGTTTAATACATACCTTTTACTCATACCTAATTTTGTACAATATTTTCAATAATTCTGTGACTGAAGTAAAGTGTGTGTGCATTGAACCATCAGAAAGAAAAGGTGTCACTATCTGTGTGACCCATGTGGGCAATCTGTGGTTGTTTGGCATCACCATCATTCCTGGCTGAATTTAAATGCTGCCAATAAGCAATTATTTTCTCACACTTATTCACACATAAGTACATAACAGTAAAAAAATGATATGCCATTCATACAGTGAAAAAATAACATGTTGAGGGTAACTAAGCAGCTCAGTAGCATCACCAGAATACCCGTCAGCTGTTCCGCAACAGCAACAACAGACACCACCAGGCTAGATGGCTAAATGGCTAAATGGCTTTTAAAAACGTTTCCTCCAGAGTCATCTGCCTCATTAACAACATGTATTTTTCTTGAAGTCTCTCTGATTTTATAAACAAGCATGATTTCTTGCTCTGCTATGAATGGACATTGCTCTAATTCTTCAATAAGCCCATCACACTTTTTTCCCGTGTCATCTATGGCCACTTTTTCTGCAGTGTTAACAACATCAACTTCCTTGTCTACTTGTGGCATCATAGTGAACCTCAAAAAGTTTCAAATTTTGGGTAAAGGATTTTTGAATTAGGGATGCTCAATCAGTAGCTCCTCGGCACTCTAAGAGAAACTGGCTGGATAATGTAAAAGAACAAGCGGTTTCTCTCAATATCTACTTTAAAATAAGAGGGTCAATTTCACTTGAGAAGATCACTAGAGACCTATGCTACACGAATGACCAAAAAAAAAAAAAAAAAAAAAGACCCTTCAGTACAAACCCACCCCCTCAACCACCCACACCCAGAATATTGAACCAGACCATTCCAGCTTCCAGTAAGTTCTCTGCTCTTTTACAAATTCCAACACAGTGCTGGATAGAGTTCCTATTTTAATATTTACCTGAGAAGGGTAGATGGGTCAGAGATGAATAAAGCCGGGTGCGATGGCTTATGCCTGTAATCCCAGCACTTTGGGAGGCCGAGGCGGGCGGATCACCTCAGGTCAGGACTTCGAGACCAGCCTGGTGAAACCCCGTCTCTACTAAAAATACAAAAAATTAGCCAGGCATGGTGGCAGGTGCCTGTAATCCCAGCTACTCAGGAGGCTAAGGTAGGAAAATAGCTTGTACCCGGGAGGCAGAGGTTGCAGTGAGCCAAGACGGTGCCATTGCACTGCAGCCTGGGCAACAAGAGTGAAACTCCATCTCAAAAAAAAAAAAAAAAAGAATTTCATTCTTCAGATTTTGAGACATAAGAAAGGCCCACTGCTTTGTTCTCATGGAGCTAACTTCTTAAGATACCGTCTTAAAGTCATTATCCTTTATTAAACCGTATTTTCTGTTATCTTTAGATATTCTAGAATACTTAACATTTTATCTAAAAATAGACAGGTGGAGATTCATCTTTCACAATAGCTTCCTAGTCAATCTCTTAGCGGGTAGCAGAGGGAATCAAATCAAGAGGTTAATCAATTTGTATGCTATTGTGGTGATTTTCCAATATCCTCACAAAGACCATATTAGGGATATTGATTTCTTGAGAGGGATAGGAAAGAAAAAAGTCAAACTGTAGCCTTCCTGGCTGAATTTGCAGGATCTATGTTAATTCACTAATTCAGCAAATATTTTGAGGGTAGTAGTTCCTATATTTTCTGGCATTCCAGATTCAAAAGGAGAAACAAGTCAGGCTTCTAACAAGGCAGACAGTCACCTATCTTTTTTGGTGAGTCTGCCAAGTGGACTGCTGCAGTCTTAAGTAATCTTCTTCATCCAATTGTTTAAAATTGTAAATAAATTATTTACATGATAAAATTTCATAGACTCTCTGAAGCTTCACATGCAGACAGAAATGCCCAAAACTTTAGGGGCCAATGCATTTAGCTGGGGCTCTGGAGCAGCTCGTGTATCTGAAGCTGTGTCTTTCACACTACAGATGGCAAGGTTCAGAGGGACAGAGATTCATTTTTTTGTGTGTGCCAGGAAGAGTTCCAGATCCTTTGGCCACAAGTCAGCATGGCCCCTGCCCCCAGGAAGCCCCGAGCATGGTGGCACCTTAGTACCACCCAGGCTGAAAGACAGGGGCAGGAAGGTCCTTAGACACCCATTTCCTAGTACACTTCCTGCTATTTTGTGAATTCCAAAAGAGTGCTGAATAGAGTTCCCATTTTCATATTTACCTGAGAGGATAGATGGGTGAGATATGAATAAACAATTCTGGTTTTTATCAAATAGGGAATCCTTTCCCCATCAATAAATGGTGCTGGGAAAACTGGCTAGCCACATGCAGAAAGCTGAAACTGGATCCCTTCCTTACACTTTATACAAAAATTAATTCAAGATTAGTTAAAGACTTAAATGTTAGACCTAAAACCATAAAAACCCTAGAAGAAAACCTAGGCAATACCATTCAGGACACAGGCATGGGCAAGGACTTCATGACTAAAACACCAAAAGCAATGGCAACAAAAGCCAAAATTGACAAATGGGATCTAATTAAACTAAAGAGCTTCTGCACAGCAAAAGAAACTACTGTCAGAGTGAACAGGCAACCTACAGAATGGGAGAAAATTTTTACAATCTACTCATCTGACAAAGGGCTAATATCCAGAATTTACAAAGAACTTAAACAAATTTACAAGAAAAAATCAAACAACCCCATCAAAAAGTGGGCAAAGGATATAAACAGACACTTCTCAAAAGAAGACATTTATGCAGCCAACAGACACATGAAAAAATGCTCATCATCACTGGCCATCAGAGAAATGCAAATCAAAACCACAATGAGATACCATCTCACACCAGTTAAAATGGTGATCATTAAAAAGACAGGAAACAACAGATGCTGGAGAGGATGTGGAGGAATAGGAACACTTTTACACTGTTGGTGGGACTGTAAACTAGCTCAACCATTGTGGAAGACAGTGTGGTGATTCCTCAAGGATCTAGAACTAGAAATACCATTTGACTCAGCCATCCCATTACTATGTATATACCCAGGGGATTATAAATCGTGCTGCTATGAAGACACATGCACACATATGTTTATTGCAGCATTATTCACAATAGCAAAGACTTGGAACCAACCCAAATGTCCATCAATGATAGACTGGATTAAGAAAACGTGGCACATATACACTATGGAATACTATGCAGCCATAAAAAAGGATGAGTTCATGTCCTTTGTAGGGACATGGATGAAGCTAGAAACCATCACTCTCAGCAAACTATTGCAAGGACAGAAAACGAAACACCACATCTTCTCACTCATAGGTGGGAACTGAACAATGAGAACACATGGACACATGATGGGGAACATCACACACTGGGGCCTGTTGTGGGGTGGGGGGAGGGGGAGGTATAGCATTAGGAGATATACCTAATGTAAATGATGAGTTAATGGGTGCAGCACACCAACATGACACAAGTATACATATGTAACAAACCTGCACATTGTGCGCATGTACCCTAGAACTTAAAGTATAATAATAATAAGAAAGAATTCTGTTTTTTAGAATTTGACACCTAGGAAAACTCTATTGCTTTGCTCTCAGTGAGCCAATTTATGGAGCAAATAAACTCAGATATGTTAGACTTTGGTAAGCAAAACGTATGTGACCAAAAATATTTTTATTTGTTTATTTACTCATTTATTCACTGGTCACTTATCCAACAAATATCTGTGGAGCAGCCATGTTTGCCTCTGGAAACCCCTCCATTGGCTTAAATAACATTCTCTTGTTCTTCCTTTACCTCTTTCTGTCCCTTCTTTTGATGGCCTTTCTTGGTGCATCCCTTAAATGCAGACACTCCCAACTGACCAGTCCTGTACACACGTGCCTCTCTTGACAGTCTCCATTAGGAATCTCATTTACACTAAAGATTCTGCTGATCAATAAATGACTCCCACCAGCATTTGTCTAAGCCTGGCCCCTCTCCAATATTCAAGCCCCTCATTTCCAGTTTAAAGCAGACACTTCTATCTGGAGATGTTGGTAGTTCAATCTCGATGTGTTGCAAATAATCACCTTTTTAAAAAACTTTCAAATGGTTCTTTCTGCTATGCTTCTGTTTGTGTTGAAGACATTTATCTGAGCTGATAATCAACTCCTGTCACTTCCATGCTCCCCACATCCAACCCACTGGAGAGTTCCAACTATTCTTACTTGGAGAAATACCTTTCCTCTACTCTGTCTTTTTGTCATCAATGGCATGATTCTGATTCAGATCTCTTTATTTCTTCCCAGGGTTGGAGCAGTGACTTTCCAGCTGGCCTCTACTCTTCTCTCCTGCCTATCCATGCTATCAATGGCCTCTAGATTAATCTTTCTGAAGTCCATCTCTTGATGAGGATTCCCCAGTGAAAGTCTCTAATATTTTTTCTTTCCCAAAGGGCTAAAGCACATCTCCCCAAAACTCACGTGTTGAAGTCCTAACCCCCAGTGTCTCTGAATGTGACTGTTTTGGAGACAGGGCCTTTATAAAGGTAACTAAGGTTAAATGAAATAATTAGGGTGGGTCCTAATCCAATATGTCTGGTGTCCTTATAAGAAGGAGATTAGGACACAGACAAGCACAGAAGAAAGCCCATGTGAAGCACAGGGAGAAGATGGTCATTTGCAAGCAAAAGAGAGAGGCCTCAGGAAAAACCAAAGCTGCTGACATCTTGATCTTGAACTTGAACTGGAGAAATCACTCAAATCAGTCCCTCCAATGTCTCAGAGGCTGAGGTTTTTATAGACAGTTTGGTGGGCAGGGGGCCAGGGAATTGGTACTGCTGATTGGTTGAGAATGAAATCACAGTGGTGTGGAAAACAGTTCTGGTGCACTGAGTTTGCCTCTGGGTGGGGCCACAGGACCAGCTGAGTCATGAGTCATGAGTCCAGGTGGGGTCAGTCAAAAAGATATCTCAAAAAACCAATCAGATTCTGCAATAGTGATGTTATTTATAGCAGCAATTGGGAAGACCAAACATTTGTAACCTCTGGCCACACGACTCTCGAACAGTAAGGGATTATACAAACTACACCTACATCTTAGCAGAGTTCAAGCCCCTCTCATATTCCTAACTTTGTGTCCTTTCATTAGTTTTACAAAGGTGGTTTAGTTTGGGGAAGGGCTATTATCATCCTTGCTTTAAAGTTAAACTATAAATTAAATTTCTCTCAAAGTTAGTCTGGCCCATGCCCAGGAATGACGAAGGACAGCTTAGCGGTTATAAGCAAGATGGAGTCAACGATGTCAGAATTCTCATACTGTCATAATTTTACAAAGGCAGTTTCATCTTCACTTGTTCAACATTAAGGCCCTCCTCACATGCTACTTCCTCCACGGGAACCTCCCAGTCAGGGGTAATCCGGCTTCTCCTAAAGTACTGATTGTGTCACTACCATTTTTATGAGATTTTTCACTTCTACTTTATTTTATGTCTGTTTATATGTATATGTCTCATTTCTTTTATTACAATGAGTATTTTTTGAAGTCGGTGTATTTCAGCTTCATTCTTAAATTTCCAAAGCCTGTGGCACAGAGCTTGTCAAACCTGAGAGAAAACGACATCTAAAGCTAAGCTTCTCTGTTTTAGTATAAAAGTGGGCACCTTTAATCCTTTCTTCTACCACCACTATTAATTTGCATGCATTAAGGAAAGAAAATATCAGTTAAATGATAGGAGAAAGCTAGAGTTGGATTACATTTATACATATATTGTAATTATAGTTGGATTGCTAAAACCAAGTAGGCCAAATAAAATTTAAAAATGCCAAGCCACTCAGATGAAAATAATCATAATGGTGATACTAACAAGGGTGGTTGGTAGTATCAAATGCCATCATTTAGGAAGTGTTCAACTACTTACCACATAATAAACTGTCTTACACGCAGTATTTAATTTGGTCCTCACAACAACCTTGTGTCAAAGGTATTATTTTTAAAAAGAATAAATTTGGTAAGTAACCAGACCAATGGCCACAAAACTAATGAATGCATGCAACCCTGTCCAACTCAAATCCCCTGCTCTTGACATTTACCCCTGTGGTAGAACCACCCAATCAATGTTAAATCAGTTTGACTACACATTTCCACTGAACATTTATGCATAGAGTACACTCCTGGTTTTATCAGTAGTTTCTGCCTGCACATCTCTTATGTGCCAGTGCTGTCTTGCCCCAGCCTCTCCTGCCTTCAGTCACCACCTGCATGCACCTGCAGCTCCAGTACCAGATCAGAGCTGGGGCTCGGTCCTGACTCCAGCTGGAAGCTCCTCTACCTTCATAATTTCACATTTGATATCCAACAAACCATACTGTAATTTAGGTCTCAGTTGGGATATCATGTTTTTGCCTTCACAAGAAACCTAGTTTATACCAGGCACCCCTTCATTCAATAAGAAATTATTTACTGAGTATTTGAATCCCTAAAATAGGTTCAATACTATTCCTGGCATTGGATGTGTAATGATGACCAAAACAAATATATGCCCCTGTTCACTGCTTTCACCCCAACACCTAGACCACTGCCTAGAAAGTAGTAGCTACAATAAATACTTGTTTAATGAAGAATGAATGCATGAGCCACTGGGCTTTTGCCTTGGCCCTGTGACTTAGCTTCTTCCTTTTCTTACCTAACTCACTCTTCCCTTCAGATCTCAAATTTTGATTAAAAGTTTTCTCTCTGGGCCAGCATTCTTGCAGCTCTCTTCACCTCCACCGTTGTATCTGGCCAGCTCGACAGCTGGACTAATTTCTGCTTTCAAGTTTCTACCACAGGGTGCTATCCAGTTATAAGTAGTTGTACCAGAAAGTTTAGGTCCAGTTACACTCTGGGAACTACCAATCCCAATCTCAGTGGCTCAGAATGGCCAAAGGCAAGTTTATTTTTCATTTGCATGACTGTCAACAGATGCACCTCTACTCCAAGAGCAGAATATCTGAGACAGGCTAATATCTGCTAGAAAGTAAGATGCTAGAGCCACAAGATGGCTCTTGGAGTTTCTACTTGGAAGGAGCATCTATTGCTGCCATTTATATTTCACTGGCCAAAGCAAGTCATGTGACCAAACCTCAATTCAAGCATGCAACAAGTCATCTATCCACACCCATGGTCAAGGAGGTAGGACATGTAACCGTTCCACAGGGAGAATCTGTGAACCAAGCCACGTCAAGCTGGCCCTTAGAAAACTGGTAACCTAGAAGGATATTCTTCCTCCAAAATCAATGGAACCTGATTGAGTTAGAAACTAGACAGGCCTTAAAATAAAGAAAGGACATCATCGTCTGATGCCACCCACGGACTGTACTGATCTCACAGTGATATTAAAAAGCATTATCTTATCATCTTAAGCTTGAATTGTGACATCCAAACTTCTTTTCATCTCCACATTCAATGTAAAAGAAAAAAGTGCTGAAAGTGTCTTTGTGGAACACTCGGCAGTATAGACCATTCTGGCTTTGTGGCCATCATTTTAACATCTCTTAAAGCATGAATATGAAATCTGGGGAAGAGTTCGATTGACAATTTTCGAGATTACCCTGAAACCAGAATAAGCAATGTTCAACAGAGGAGTATCCACTTGATACAGTATGTTACTGTCCTCACATTGGAAATCTTCCTGTCAGTGGTTACTCTTTGTGACTACATGCACTTTTGACAGCCAGGCAGTGTGAAAAACCAGCAGCCTCCATCCCCTTTTGCACTAATTAAGATTAGTCCTCGGATTTGCTGCTAGTTGAAAATCTTGTCTTTTTCAAGGCTGTTCCTCCCTCTTTAGCTTCAGCAAATTGCTACTCAAAAGTGGTTATTCATTCCTTTCAAAATATGAAATGTGCCTTTAAAATGAAGTTTTGGTGGCTTTTTGTTTTTCTGGGGTGAAAAATTAGAATTCAGGCCGTTCTAAACCAAAAGGTAGGAGTTATATTAATATAAAGACAAAACAAGGTGTTGGATAGTAAGATTCACAGTGACAGCCAAAAGCTGAGCAAATTAAATGAAGACAGCTACTGTTTTTGTCTAGGCATCATTTTTATGAAGAATTCTAAAAATTTCTAGCTTTTATCAAAATAGGTAACCAAATCCACTTCTTGTTTTTCTACCAGCTGCATGGGTCACCAATGGCCAAGTTTGGTGTCCTCATACAAACACATGACACCATATGAGAGAGCTTGTGGGCTTGGTCTGGCAGGGCAAGATTCCATGTGTATGCCAACCCACAGGGTGGGAGAGAATTTGACCTTGGGAGGAGCTTATCATCCCGTGACTGAAGCAGCTTGAGCTCAACGTGACAACAGGATCAACAACAACTATGTGTGAAATGTGAACCGATTACTTCTTCAGTCAATCTTGTATCACAGTTTAATCAGAGGAAACAAAGAATGTGGTATTTTATTGAATTGGACAGTACAGTGACAGAAACAGGTGTGTCTATTTGTGGGAAAGTTTTTGGAAGATCCCTTGAGACCATGTTCTATTTGACTATTTGACTGCAAATCAAATCTCTGCTTTAGGTTTGCTAATCTCCAAACCTCCCAGAAAACATTCAAATATCAGAGTTACATCACGTGCAAGACACCATTTGAAATTAAAGCTACATTTAACATGTAAGAGCAAACGTCTGTGAGTTTCATCCCTTTTAAAGAAGCTTCTATCACTACACTTAGTTCAAATGCTGCCCTTCCAAGGACAACACTAGAAGAGAAAAAATGTCTCACTTATTAGGTCACAAGCAGTTGATGGGAATGAATTAAAAACTCTTCAAGCCTTGCATGGCTAACGAGGTAAAGTAGTGTTTCTCAATTTTTTTTTCATCAACCATTTCCCCATTTTAATGCATTGAAATCTCACTCAAGAAGTGATCTCTGGCCCAGTGGAAACTATATGCTGAGCCACAGAGGGAGATTGAGATGCGGCAGACTTCAGACAAGGGGCCAGAGGTTTTGTGGCTAATGAAACTATGGTAGTAAACCTTCATTTTATCCTTTGCCAACTGTCTGGATCTTTGTTAAAGGGGAAAACTTCCAGGTTATCCTTCCTACCAACTCTTTCCAGTGATGGTGTCTTTATGAAAGGAAGTAAGTGGCTCTTTCTTACATTAAAAAAAAAAATGGGAACATTTACAGTCACAATTTAGTTTTACCCCAAGTCGTCTTACCTAGTGGAAATATTTTATTCATTCAATCACATACTCATTCCTCCATTCAGTAAATATTTACTGAGGCTATCTGTTATGCCAGCAAGTATGCCGTGAATGGAAATGCACAATTAATGTAAGGTTCTTCCCTTATGTAACTTACATCCTAGGAGAGAACAGACAAGGAAATTGATTGTAAAACAGTCTGGGACATGGGGAGACTGGAGTCTTGGTCTCAAATGTTAGGTGTTTCTGAAAATCAAATCCAACTTCTAAAGTTTAAAGCCTCCTTGCCAATGAGCCTATGTAAAGCGATGTATTGAAAGCACATCCTTTTAGCCTCCTTATTTCCTGAATTGGTCTTCATATCTCTTTTATTCTACTTCACTGTATGTTTCCTCCTCTTGTGTTGCTGTAAAGAAATACCTGAGGTTGGATAACTTATAAAGAAAATAGATTTATTTTGGCTCATGGTTCTGCAGGCTGTACAGGAACTGTTGGTGCCAGCATCTGCTTCTGGTGAGGCCTCAGGACGCTTCCAGTCATGGCAGAAGGTGAAGGGGAGCAGCATATCACATGGCAAGAGCAGGAGTAAGAGATGGAGAAGGGGAAGGTCCCACACTTTTAACAACCAGATCTTGTATGAACTGATTCATCACCAAGGGAATGGCGCTAAGCCATTCATGATCCAATCACTTCTCACCAGGCCCCAACTCCAATGCTGGAGGTCACATTTCAGTATGAGATTTGGAGGGGACACACATCCAAACTACATCAGTGTCCTTAAATATTTTCACTTGTTGCCACTACTTTAATTCATGCTGCCACCATTTCTTGCATAAAATTCTACTCCTGCCTTCCAGGCTCTTTCCTCCTACCACACCCCTTTCCTCCCTACCATTCATTCTCTACATCTGGAGGCATTTTATTGAAGTCCACATGATGTATTTCCTTGCTAAAATTCCTCCACTGACTCTCACAGTCTTTCAGACCTTATCTAAACATCTACAGATGACTTAGGACTATCTTAGTGAGTGGGCATCTGTTTACCTCTCTAACTCAACTTTCCAAAGCCTAGTCTGTACAACAGCAGTTCCTTGGAAGTTAATAAGGGATCTTCAAGGAGAAAAAATTTTATGGTGAAATAATTTTGGGAACTGTGGAAAAAACCAGTTACACAGGTTTTCTCATTAGCGTCTTCAACATGTAAATGAATTTTCTGAATCTCCAAGAAAGAAATACATTATTCAGTGTTTTACAAATTTGTCTAAAGAATCTTGATGCATACATACGAACAGGCACACACACAAATGCACATACACACACACACACATCTGCACACTCCTTGAGGGTGTCTCTACACTATAATAGACAGAATCATGGTGCCCAAAGATGCTCAACTCCTAATCCCCATGGCAAAAGAGGCTTTGTAAACATGATTAAGGTTACGGACCTTGAGATGGAAAGATTATCCTGGATTATGTAGATGGGCCTAATTTAATCACATGAGCACTTGAAGCAGAAAACTGAGTGGGGCTGAAATCAGAAGAGAGGAAACAGAAGGAAAAGCCACAGAAACTTCAAGCACAAGAAGGATTCCATGCTCCATTGCTGAGATGTAGGGGGCCTCATGGAGGAACCGGAGAGAGAGCTCTGTTGCTAAAGGTGGCCCCTGGCTGACAGCCAGCAAGGAAACAGCAACCTGGGTCCTATACACATGGAGTGGATTCTACCAACCACCTGAATGTGCTTGGAAGCAGATTCTTCCCCAGAGCACTCAGAAAGGAATTCAATCCTGCCAACCCCTTAATATCCGCCTTATGAGACTGTAAGCAGAGGACACAGCTGAGACAGGTTGTACTGGACTTCTGACCCACAGCACCAGGAGGTAAGAAACTTGCATTGTTTGAAAACTCTGTGTTTATGGTAATTTATTATGGCAACAACAACAACAACAAAAACCTAATGCACAGGTACAATATTTGCCTTCATGTCTCATCTTTGCCTACCTATATTGTGCACACTCTATATTGCCCAGCTGGGATGCCCTAAAAACAGGTGTTCTCTCAAATATCTTGGGTTTGATCATGATGCCTGGAATGCTCTTTCCTTTAATTCTCTTCTTTCCAAGACACAGGCCCCAATACTCACCTCTGAGTCCCAGCCTTCTGGCTAGGCCTGACTGCTAACTCCAACTAATTCATCAAGACTTGATTTAAGCATCATCTACTCTAGCATTCTCTGGCTTTCCCATATGATCTTGTGGTACCCTGTTCACTTGCCTATCTTCCCCTGGAAGGCCTTGAGGACAAGAACAATAACTTACTCACCTTTTCCTCTCCCTTATCAACCTGGCATAGAAAAGATGATCAGCAAATGTGCAGAACCAATGAATTCAGTTAAAGATAACTAATTAAGAACTGATAATATAAGGCTTAACCCCAAAAAAGAGGTGAGAACTGCCAACGGAGATACAGGATCATTCAATATATGGATGTCCTTTGAAGTGTGTGGATAACACGTTTAACCTAAGCACAGAGAATGAGGATAATAGTCTTGAAAAACATATTACAAAATATGTTCCAAAGTATTTTTCAGTCCCTGTAGATTCTATTGCCCTGAATCTCTCATTTCATTAATTAAAAATCATTCATTTCTTCAAGGGAGGGACAATACAACCTAGAGAAAAGTGTACTTATTGGCTCTGAGTTTCCTATTAGACTTTTTGATCCATAGTAAGGCAATAGACATGAACCCCAGCTCTGCAGAGAGAAGCAAGGGTTTTCTAAATTCCGAAAGCTTTTCATATGAAGACCTGGGCTTGAAGGCTGAGCATATAATTTTAACATAAGCCACAATGTGGCAGGTATTCATACATTTTAGTAAATTGTCCAATGTTACACATCTAGTGACTTAAAGCAAGTAGTTCAACCCAGGTGTGGGTGACTCCCAAACCCACACTTTCTCCCACTGTGCCATGCTGTCTCAAAAGAATTTACTGCTTCTGGAAATGGTGCATTCCCTGTCATTGTCATATACAAGTGAGGCTTAAGGACCTTATACCTTTAATGACGTAGAGAAGATTTACACACAAAGAGATGTCACTTTAAGTGACTTTTCAAGTCAGGTCCTTAGACTCTAGAATGTTATGAAAAAGTTTTTTTCTTATTTAAATATTAGTTTCAAATTTCATATTTGCCTCATATTTAAAATTAAACACTCTTAACCACTTCAGATGATTCAATCAGCCATTCAACTTATAAGGAAAAGATATTAGGCACATAAATTTTTTGACTGAAATGAGCAGCAATTTGGTTTAAAGTGACAAATGGTTTATGATATCACTCCTTTCCACTACAGAAAATTAACTTTAGGCATGGAAATATCATATGCATTGGAATCCCATGTAGCTATTTAAAGAATAAATTTAGTGTATACATGGTGAAATATTCATGATCAACTTGAAAAAATCAAATTGAATAGTAGTATGTGTGGTGTAATTCTGTTTTTATTTAAAGTTATCCCTCATTATATAAAATATCAGTAGAAAAGCCTGGAAGTATATGCATACACGCTTGCCTTCATTTCACTTAGCTAAGCTGTGGTTATTTTAGGAAAGTGGAACTAGAGCAGGAAGTATAAATAATGTATATATAAATGGAAGAATCATTTATACATACATTCAGTTATTTTTATATGTGTGTGTGTATATATATACACACACCCATATATAAAATACACACACATATGTATATAATCAAACTTTTAAAGTTTTAGACAAGAGCTGTTGATGTTCTAATTCTTTGAATAAAAATGCATGTTCTCAGCTTACAGGGCTAACTGGCCTTCAGGAGAAGCGAAAGTACTGGCGAATGTCTCCAGTGCTCTGGAGCTGACGGCCCTGTGCTGAATGCCTCTGTGATCCCTCCCCTGCCCACATTTAAAGGCCCAGTAAGCCTCCAGTCCCAGTTTCAAAGACCCTCCAAATTCCACCAAAGACCCTCCAAATTCCACTCAAACCGTGATTCATGGTTTGAGTCTTTGGTCTCAGTTCCGCAGGACCCTACTGACACAAGAAACTCAGTGGGCACAGAGCAGGCAATTTCCACAAAAATTAAAACTCAAAGGATGCAGGAAGTCCCCGGTGATCAGGGCAGCACGCCACAGGGCAGCCAGGAGAACGGAGGTGCTCGTATGAGCATTTGCTTCTGTTCTGCTGTGGATGCACTTGTGGCCCTGGGCAGGAGAGTTTTTCTGAACAAAAGGGATGGAAGCTGAAGGCAAAGTGCTCAGAGTAAAGCAGAGAAATAAAACAGGCTGCTGGTAGAGGGTGTAATTGGTAGAGCAGGTGTTGTTATTTTTTCCCTTTCACTCTAGAAAGTGGAGGATGCTCAGACCCAGTAAGGAGCCATTGGGAGGAGAGCACACAGGAAACTAGAAACCGCAGAAGAAAGAGACAGCAGGAAAGTGAGTCTTGGAAGAGCTGTGACTGTGTATAGAAAGTTACACTCCTGATCCACGAGACAGACAGGATGACAGAGTGAATTCAGGTAAAAGAGACGTCAGGAGAAAAAGATCTTCAATGACATGAACAGAGAGTGTGACAACTAGAAATATCATTATCATTATTAACAAGGAAAGCTATTTTAAATGATCTCCAGGAAGCCAGAAATAAAATTTTCAAGGGAAATCAAACATATAACCATAAGACTCATTGCACCTATTATGTCTTGAAACATGTTGGTGTATTCTCATAATGAATATGATTCTCATGTTCTGTATTTTCTATTCCAGAAAAGACAAAAATAACTTGTCAGTACAGTAAAGGCAAGGAAAAAGCCCTTAACACTGCTTTCTTTTATACTGACTGAAATTGCCTTCAGCCTGCTTTCTTTCTGTTCTCTGATCTATCTCAGAGATAATGGGGGCTATTTCACCACGGTAGTGGAAAGCATTCACTGTGGTTATCTGTTTGGGATCACCTGACAGCAGACAGAACATGATGAAATGTGGTTTACAGAGCACCTGAGCTTCCATCAGGGCTCCTCACCACAGGCAGCCATGTGGTTATTAACTAGTTTTCCCAAGAACTCTGAAGAGGAGTGAACTTATGAATCATTTGCAAAGGTGAGGAATGAAGCCACCAATCTATTCCATGACTGTCAGAAAAGAGTTGCCTTGCTTCTTTACCTAAACCATCCTCTTTTCATCTCCTGTAAGTTTCTAAAATATGTGAACATTTTAAAAGCACAAAACTGTCTTTAAATGTGTGTAAGTCTTGTTTTGGAACTTGGATTCATTTTTTTAATAGAGAAAATAGTTATGGGGCTCATTTTTGCTCCCTGAGTAATATCAATATTGTGTTAACCCACAGTGTTTCTGAAACAGGGCATACTCAAAAAGTTGTTGTGGGAAGGAATTCTGGAGCAGGGAGGAAACAGAAGGCCTGGGAGAGAATGGCAGGCAGGAAGATAAAGAGGGGAAGGTGTTTTGTGCCCTTTAATGCAGGCAGGTTTAGTAATATTCAAAAACCTAAAAGAGCAATCCTTCCCTTTGGCATCCTTCCACCTCCCTTTCTACATGTCTCCTCTTCTGCTTCCTGGCACCTGCCTCTCAAGGCTTCAGTCCCCATAGCACTAGGTAGGTGAGCCTCAAACCGGATATGCTTGCCTCTGGCGTACAAGGGCAGCACTTTTACCTCTGTAGGGACTTTATTTTCCCCAGGTGTACTCTTGGTGAAATCTGACCTTCAAAAAACACTCCTGAGATCACATGTGCTCTCCTTTGTGATTCCTCTTCCACAATCACCATATTCCCACTTTGTAAAAACAAACCTCTTAACTCTCACCCACCTTGTAAATTGTATGACAGAACCTAGTCCAACCTAAGATCCTAAAGTTGGAACTTGTGTTGAAAAGGTAAATGCCTTTTTTCAAGTCAGCTGATCCCAAAATCTTTACTGTCAATAAAATGGAGTGAGATCCTGGCCCAGTGGCTCATGCCTGTAGTCCCAGCTACTCAGGTGGCTTAGGTGAGAAGATCACTTGATCCTAGGAGTTTGAGTCTAGCCTGGGCAACATTGCAAGACCCTGAGTCAAAAAAAGATGGAATGAGACTTAACAATGTTGTTTCTGCTCATAAATTATTTTAAAAAATGTTTTTGATGGTAGAATACAGTAAGTTTTGGCATATGATAAAAGATATTGTGGCACTACTATTAAAACTACTTTCATACTTTTTCATGTATTAATTTGAACAAAGTAGCTCAGCATTTATATGTCCAAAAATTTTAAAAATAGGAATAAAAATGACACTGAACTCTAAATCATTCTAGCAATCAGTAATAATCATGGATGGATACAGGAACAAAATGAAAAGAATGTTTCATTCTTATAACTAAAATGTATTCCCAATAGCATTAGATTTTTATGTTAAATACTTGTTTATTGAAACACACTATATTTTGAGCAATTATGTTTTGAAAAGAAAATAATGACTAATCAATTTAGAAGATATATTTTTTTAACATTTACATATTTATAGGCAGAATTTTATTCCTTTGTTTATTCAACAAAGATTTCCTGAATATGTATAATGGCTGTTCTAGATGATGATAATACAGCTTAATTTAGCCAAACTACATCTCTGGTCAATTCAGAGAAAGGCAATAAAGAAATAGGCAAAAAAATATCTATAGTTAACCACTATGCGGAAAATTTAAACATAGCAAGATGATAGACATAAAAGGGTGTCTCCCTTAGACAAGTCAGTGTGGGCTTCTCCGAAGAAGCCAATGCTAAAGTGTGATCAGAAACACAAGAAGGAGGAGGCTGTCTGAAGATGAGAGGAAGTACTGTTCCAGACCAAGAGAACAGCTGATGCAGCCTTGGGCAGATAGCAAAGTAGGTGGCATCAAGGGAGCAGAAAAGAAGACAAATGTGGGAAGAGTAGTTGGAAAAAAGGCTCTAAAGTGGGCACAAGCAGTTCACAGTTAATATCAAGAGCAAGGGTGAGGATGCTGGGCATTTTTTTAGTGGGGTGATGGCCTTGAAGCAATTTTAGCATGTAAGGGAATTTTATGTATGTCATGTGAATATAGAATAATATACAGCGATAGATTATTATCCATTTCCCTACTGATGGGTATTTAGGTTGTATCCAGTTGCTCACTGCTGGGAACAGTGCTTCTGTGAATGTTCATTTTCCTATTTCCTGTGTTCCTATCTGAAGGTTTCTCTGGGATATACACATAGGATAGAACTGAGTAAGGATATGCTTTTTCAGTTGGACAAGAGAGTGCCAAATTGCTCCACTAGTGTTTGTACCAATTCACACTCTCACCAACCAGCATCATATGGGAATTCTATTTCCAGACAATTTCCCTATCTGTAATATTGTCATCTTTTTAATTTTTGCTAATCTAATGTGTGTGAAATGATATCTTGTTATTTTTAAATTGCATTTCCCTAAATAATAAGGCACCCTTCCCTGTTGCTTAACCTTAAAAATACATTCATTTTTTCTAAAAAATGTCTTTTTCCTCCATCATGGCTCCATCCTCACCTTGATTCCCATAATAATTCACAGGTATCTTCATAACAGTACTTACAATTTTGTACTCAGTTAACTATTGATTCATTTGACTCCCTGCAACTCGTGAAAACCTCCGGGATAACAACTGAATAATATTCATTTGCCCTAGATCATGGTTGAAGTTCAGAAAATGTTTATTAAATTTAAATGCATACTTGCTATTTTTCTTTGCTTTTAAACGTTTTTGCAATTTTGAATTTTTTTACTTATTTACAACTTTCACCTACTGCCTTGCCATATATTTTTTTCTGTTTTTTAAAATAAAATATAAATTTAACACCTCTTATTATATGATCTCAAGCTTTGTATATCTGCTTATTGGAATAGACTTTTCAAGGAAAATAGTCAAATTCTATTTAGTTGCAAAAGAACTTAATTACCAGGAGTATTTAATATAATGAAAGTAATGATCTTGAGAAGTTATTATTTAACTGGAGATCAACAAAATGTAAGTGTGTACCACTAGAAAAAACAAAGTTCGATTCTTTGAAATTGTAACATTGCATATTCAGCAATTTTTTTTTAATCTTATTTTAATTACACTTTAAGTTCTAGGGTACACGTGCACAACGTGCAGTTTTGTTACATATGTATACATGTGCCATGTTGGTTTGCTGCACCCATTAACTTGTCATTTACATTAGGTATTTCTCCTAATGTTATCCCTCCCCCATGCCCCCACCCCACGACAGGCCCAGGTGTGTGATGTTCCCCTTCCTGTGTCCATGTGTACTCATTATTCAATTCCCACCTATGAGTGAGAACATGTGGTGTTTGGTTTTCTGTTCTTGTGATAGTTTGCTCAGAATGATGGTTTCCAGCTTCATCCTTGTTGCTACAAAGGACATGAACTCTTCCTTTTTTATGGCTGCATAGTATTCCATGGTGTATATGTGCCACATTTCCTTAATCCAGTCTATCATTGATGGACATTTGGGTTGGTTCCAAGTCTTTGCTATTGTGAATAGTGCCGCAATAAACATACGTGTGCATGTGTCTTTATAGCAGCATGATTTATAATCCTTTGGGTATATACCTAGTAATGGGATGGCTAGGTCAAATGGTATTTCTAGTTCTAGATCCTTGAGGAATAGCCACACTGTCTCCCACAATGGTTAAACTAGTTTACAGTCCCACCAACAGTGTAAAAGTGTTCCAATTTCTCCACATCCTCTCCAGCACCTGTTGTTTCCTGACTTTTTAATGATCGCCGTTCTAACTGGTGTGAGATGGTATCTCATTGTGGTTTTGATTTGCATTTCTCTAATGACCAGTGATGATGAGCATTTTTTTCATGTGTCTGTTGGCTGCATCAATGTCTTCTTTTGAAAAGCGTCTGTTCATATCCTTTGCCCACTTTTTGATGGACTTGTTTGATTTTTTCTTGTAAATTTGTTTAAGTTCTTTGTAGATTCTGGATATTAGCCCTTCGTCAGATGGATAGATTGCAGAAATTTTCTCCCATTCTGTAGGTTGCTTGTTCACTCTGATGGTAGTTTCTTTTGCGGTGTAGAAGCTCTTTAGTTCAATTAGATCCCATTTGTCTATTTTGGCTTTTGTTGCCATTGCTTTTGGTGTTTTAGTCATGAAATCCTTTCCCATCAGCAATGTATTTTCATAATTGAATTAATTTAAGGTTAAATCATGATAAATGACATTTCAAAACGTGTTTGGTGATAAAAGCTAATGCTTATGAGAGCATACTCTCTATGACACACCTTCTAGTGTTTGACATGCATCCATTTCATTCTTATAATACCCTTGGATGTTAGTACTATTGTCAGCATCATCCCAGTTTTAGATTGGGAAATCAGACACAGAGTTGTAAAGTAACTTGACCAAGTTTGGTGAGCTGGGATTTCCACTCAAATGCTTCCCCTCCAGAGCTCTGGTCCTGCCCACAGTGCCTCAGGCCACCATAGGGATGGAGTGTCCAGCCATCGAGCTTGAGAAAGAAGACTCTCTGCAGTGCTCTAACTTACCACAATCATCTTTATCTTTTGCTTGGTTTTAATTATGATAGATTAGACATATTGATTCTATATCTGCAGAGTATAAAGTAAGTAGAGTATTAAATAGTGTACTTAAGAAATATTCACAAATTCAGGGGTTTGGAAAAATACTCAGACATTTTAACAAAATCTGCCAGTGGCTTCTTCTGAACCGCATCTTTAGAACACCATATGTCTCTATAGAATACATTTCAAGCCCCAAATTGACTTTCAAGTGAGAGCTGATCCCTGCTTAATATTCTTTAAATGAGCTTTTCTGAAGGGAACACTGTTCCAGGAATACATAAAGGACTATACCTTCAGTGAAATAACTATGAGAAATAATCTCCTGTGGACAGTGAGAAACTATATGAATCAGTGGAGGAGGTGTCCACAGGCAGGAAACATTGCTGGGCGGCAAGCTCAGGGCATCAATACCTGGATGCCTGCGAAAATGGAGAGGAGTTTATTTGAGGAAATATATAAGTTAAGTTTTCTTATAAAGTTTCATAATAAAATACTCAAAGAGTGATTCATCTGGCAGCTACTAGTTTCCTATAAGGAAAGCTCAAGTTTGCTGAATTGAAATTAGCCCAATAAAAAATCTTAACAGTTGCCTTCAAAATAATTAACCCTAGGATTGTAGGTCTAGGTGCTTGCTTATAAATAATATACATATTCACACACACCCACACATATACACATTCACACATAACCCAGTTTTACAAAAGTACAGTATTTTAGTGCATGAGACAATCTAATATGCCTCCCATCACCAAATTCCAAGAATTGTCTTTGACTTACAAAGTCGTGTTTAAGGGTTCATGGATGTAGAATAGGCAGAGAAAATCAGCATTAATTGAGCCCTGGCAAGTAATATGAAAGATTCTTTATAGATTCTATTTGTTTATATCTTCTAAGAAAACAGTTAGCAAGATCTTATTATCCCAATTTTACTGGTTAAAAAAATTATGACTCAGATATTTGTGTTTATAACATTTCTTCTGATCTTAGATTTTTTTCAAGTGACACACATACATATTCATGCTTAACAATGGGGATATATTTTCAGAAATGTGTCACTAGTCTATTTCATCATTGTGCAGACATCATAGAGTGCACTTCCACAAACCTAGATGGCATTGCCTACTACAAACCTAGGCTATATGATCTAGCTTATTGCTCCTAGGCTATAAGCCTGTACAGCAGGTCACTGTGCTGAATACAGTAAGCCATAGGTATTTGCATATAGAAACATATCCAAACCTAGAAAAGGTACAGGAAAAATGTGGCATAAGAGATAAAAAATGGTACACCTCTATAGGGCACTTACCATGAGTGGAGTTTGCAGGACTGAAAGTTGCTCTGTGAGTTATTGAGTGAGTGCTGAGTGAATGTGAAGGCTTAGGACATTACCATACACTACTGGAGACTTTATAAACTCTGTACACTTAGGCTACACTAAAGTTATAAATATTTTCCTTCAATAATAGATTAATCTTAGCTTTCTGCAACCTTTTACATTATAACCTTTCTAATTTTTTAACTTTTTGACTCTTTTGTAATAGCACTTATGTTAAAACACAAACATTGTACAGCTGTACAAAAATATTTTCTTTCTTTATATCCTTAATCTATAAGCTTATTTATATTTTAAAAAATTATCTTCTTTTCACATTTTAAACTTTTTTTGTTAAAAGTTTAGGACACAAACACATGTTAGCCTAGTCTACACAGGGTTAGGGTCATGAATATCACTGTCTTCCACTCCACATCTTGTCCTGATGTAAGGTGTTTAGGGGCAATAACAGGCATGGGACTGTCATGTCATGTGACAACAAGGCCTTCTTTTGGATACCTCCTGAAGGACCTGCCTGAGACTGTTTTACAGTTTTTTTTTAAAATAAGTACATGGAGTACACTTTAAAATGATGATAAAAGTATAGTATAGTAAATAGATAAACCAGTAGCATAGTTGTTTATTTTCATTATCAAGTATTATGTACTGTACATAGCTGTATGTGTTATACTTTTATACAACTCATAGTGCAGTAGGTTTGTTTACACCAGCATCACCACAAATACATAGCACAAACGTGCTATGATATTAGGATGGCTATGACATTGCTAGGCAATACAGATTTTTCAGCTCTATTATAAACTTATGGGAACACAATCATGTATGTGGTTTGTCCTTGACCAAGACATCATTATGCTATACATGACTGTAAATAAATTCTACTACTGTTCTATACCTCAAGTCTGCAGTCCTTACCTCTTCACTTACTTCTCCAGGGGAGGGTGAAGAACTGGACACTTCTTTGAGAGCTGTCATCTAAGCAATTTGGAAATTTCGGAGAGGCAGAGGAAAGAAAGGACATAACAAAGCAAGAACAACTCTGCAATGGTCTAGCCAATTAGTTCTACCCCAGTTGTGGGGGTGGGAGGAAACATTTCTTCTTTTGGTCTTGAGATTTTTTTTTTCTGAATGGATAGGTATTTCTATTTTTGTTGTTTTTATTTATTTTTTCTATTCAACTTTAATTTTAGGTTCAGGGGGTGCATGTACAGGTTTGTTACATGAGTAAATTGTGTGTCACTTGGGTTTAGTGTCAAATGATTTCATCACCCAGGCAATAAGCATAGTACATGATAGATAGTTTTTCAGTTCTCACCATCTCCTCATTTTCCATCCTCAAGTAGGCCCTGGTGTCTTTGTTCCCTTTTTTGTGTTCATGTATACTCAATGTTTAGCTCCAACTTACAAGTGAGAACATGTGGCATGCAGTATTTGGTTTCCTGTTCCTGCATTAATTTGCTTAGGATATGGTTTCCAGGTCCATCCATGTTGCTACAAAGAACATAATCTTGTTCTTTCTTATGGCTATGTAGTATTCCATGGCATATATGTACCACATTTTCTTTATCCAGTATACCATTGATGGGCATTTAGGTTGATTCCATGTCTTTGCTATTGTGAATAGTGCTGCAAATGAATGTACACATGCATGTGTCTTT
The DNA here is from genome assembly GCF_028885655.2 of Pongo abelii. NCBI lineage: Eukaryota > Metazoa > Chordata > Mammalia > Primates > Hominidae > Pongo > Pongo abelii. The sequence goes on from NC_071992.2 coordinate 72,702,248, forward strand.
ACAGTAGAATAATTTATGTTCCTTTGGGTATATACCCAATAATGGGATTGCTGGGTTTAATTGTAGTTTGTTTTAAGTTCTTTGAGAAATCTCCAAACTGCTTTCCATAGTGGCTGAACTAATTTGCATTTCCACCAGCAGTTTATGAGTGATCCCTTTTTTTCCCACAACCTCACCACCATCTGTTATTTTTTCATTTTTAAATAATAGCCTTTCTGACTAGTGTGAGATGGTATCTCATTGTGGTTTTGATTTGCATTTCTCTAATGATTAGTGATGTTGAGCATTTTTTCATATGCCTATTGGCTGATTTACATTTTATTTTGAAAATTTTCTGTTCATGTCCTTTGCCCACTTCTTAATGGGGTTGTTTGTTTTTTGCCTGTTAATTTGTATGAGTGTCTTATAGACTCTGGATATTAGCCCTATGTTAGCTGCAGTTCAAAAACATTTCCTCTCATTCTGCAGATTGTCTATTTACTCTGTTGATAGTTTCTTTCACTCTGCAGAAGCTCTGCAGTTTAGTTAGGTCCCACTTGTCAATCTTGGTTTTTGTTTTAATTGCTTTCGACATCTGGATTGTGAAATCTTTGCCACAACCTATGTCCAGAGTGGTATTTCCTAAAGTTTTCTTTTAGGATTTTCATAGTTTTAGGCTTTACATTTAAGTCTTTAACCCACCTTGAGTTTATTTTTCTATATAGTGTAAGACAGGGGCCCAGTTTCAATCTTCTGCATAAGGCTAGCCAGTTGTCACAGCACCATTTATTGAATAAGGAGTCCTTCCTCCATTGCCTGTTTCTGTCAACTTTGTTGAAGATCAGATAGTTGTAGGTACGCAGATTTATTTCTGGGTTCTCTAACCATTGCCATTGGTCAATATGTCTGTTTTTGCATCAGTACCATGCTGTTTTGCTTACTGTAATTTTGCACTGTAGTTTGGAGTCAGGTCGTGTGATATCTTCAGTTTTGTTCTTTTTGTTTAGAATTGCTTTGGCTATTTGGGCTGTTTTTTGGTTCGACATTAATTTGAAAATAGCTTTTTCTAACTGTGAAAAATGTCTTTGTTAGTTTGACAGGAATAGCATTGAATCTATAAATTGCTTTTTGTAGTATGTCCATTTTAAAAATGTTGATTCTCCCTATCTATGAGCATGGAATACTTTTTCATTTGGGTAATCTCTAATTTCTTTAAGCAGTATTGTGTCATTCTCATTGTACAGATATCTCACCTCCCTTGTTAGCTGTATTCCTAGGTATTTTATTCTTATCGTGATTATTGTAAATAGTATTGTGTTCTTGGTTTGGCTCTCAGCTTGGATGTTCTTGATGTATGCAAGAGTAACTGATTTTTCTACATTGGTTTTGTATCCTGAAACTTTGATGAAGTTGTTTCCCAGTTCTAGGAGCATTTGGACAGAGACTATGGGGTTTTATAGGTATAAAATCACATCATCTGAGAAGATAGACAAATTGACTTCCTCTCTTCTTATCCGGATGCCTTTTATTTCTTTCTTTTGCTAGATTATTCTGTCTTGGACTTCCAGTACTACTTTGAATAAGAGTGGTGAGAGTGAGCATCCTTGTCTTGTAATAGTTCCCAAGAAGAATGCTTCCAGCTTTTGCCCTTTCAGTATGATGTTAGCTGTTGGTGTCATAGATGGCTCATATTATTTTGCATTATGTTTTATGGATGCCTAGTGCATTGAGGGTTTTAAACATAAAGGGATGTTTAACTTTATCAAAAGCCTTTTCTCTGCATCTATTGAGTATTGAGATGACCAGGTGGTTTTTGTTTTCAGTTCCCTTTATGTGGTGAATCATATTTATTGATTTGTGTATATAGAATCAACCTTATATACCAGGAATAAAGCCTACTTGGTCATGGTGGATTAGCTTTTTGATCTACTCCTGGAATCTATTTGCTTGTATTTTGTTGAGGATTTTTAAATCTATGTTCATAAGGGATATTGACCCAAAGTTTTCTTTTTGTGTTGTGTTTCTGCCAGGTTTTGGTATCAGGATGATGCTGGCTGCCTAGAAGGAGTTACAGAAGAGTTCTCCTTCTCAATTTTTTGGAATAGTTTCAGTAGCGATGCTACCAACTCTTCTCTGTATGTCTGGTAGAATTAGAATTCAACTGTAAATCTCTCTGGTCCAGGGCTTTTTCTGGTTAGTAGGCTTTTTATTACTGATTCAACTTTGGAACACCTTATTGGTCTGTTCAGGATTTCATTGGCTTCCTGGTTCAATCTGGGGAGGGTGTATGTTTATAGGAATTTATCAATTTCTTCTAGTTTTTTTAGTTTCTTTGCATAGAGGTATTTATAATAGTCTCAAAGGGTTTTTTTGTATTTATATGGGGTCAATGATAATGGCCCCTTTGTCATTTCTTTTTGTGTATATTTGAATCGAATTGGTTTTTTCTTTAATAGTCTAGCTAGCAGTCTACCAATCTTATTCAGTCTTTCAGAAAACCAACTTTTCATTTTATTGATCTTTTATATGGTTTTTTGCATCCCAATTTCATTCAGTTGGGCTATGGTTTTGGTTATTTCTTTTCTTCTGGTAGTTTTGGCATTGGTTTGCTCTTGTTTTTCTAACTTCTGTAGGTGTGATGTTAGGTTGTTAATTTGAGATGTTTCTTTTTGATGTGGGTGTTTACTGCTGAAAACTTTCCTCTTAACACTGCTTTAGCTGTGTGTCAGAGATTCTGGTGTGTTGTATCTTTGTTGTCATTAGTTTCAAAGAATTTCTGGATTTCTACCTTAATTTCATTGTTTGCCCAAAGGTCATTCAGTAGCAGGTTGCTTAATTTCCATGTAATTTTGTGGTTTTCGAGAGATCTTCTTAATATTGATTTCTATTTTTATTATGCTGTAGTTCAAGAATGTGGTTAGTATGATTTCAGTTTTTTTGAGTTTGTTAAAAATTATTTTATTGCTGATTGTGTGACTGATTATAGAGTATGTGCCATGTGCAGATGAGAAAAAAATGTATATTGTGTTGTTGGGTGGAGTGTTTTGTAGATATCTCTTAGGCCCATTAGAATAATTAAATAGTCTTGTTGAACTGGACTCTTTAACATTACGTAATGCTCTTCTTTGTCTTTTTTGATCTGTTTAAAATCTGTTTTATCTGAAATTAGAATAACAATCCCTGCCTTTTTTTTGTTTTCTAATGCTTGGTAGATTTTTCTCCATCTCTTTACTTTGATCCTATGGGTGTCATTGCATGTGAGATGGGTCTCTCAAAGACAGCACACTGTTGGGTCTTGCTTTTTTATCCAACTTGCCACTCTGTGAGTTTTAAGTGGGGCATTAGCACATTTATATTCAAAGTTAATATTGATATGTGTGGATTTGATCCTGTCATTATGTTGTTAACTGGTTATTATACAGACTTGATAGTGTAGTTGCTTTATAGTATCAATGGTCTCTATACTTGTGTTTTTGTGGTCAGTAATCATTTCCATGTTTAGCACTCCCTTCATGACCTCTTGTAAGGCAGGTCTGGTGATAATGAATTCCCTCAGCATTTGCTTTTCTGAAAAGGATCTTATTTCTCTTTAGCTTATGAAGCTTATTTTGGCTGGATATGAAATTCTTAGCTGGAATTTCATTTCTTTGAATGCTGAATATAGGCCCTCCAATCTCTTCTGTAGGCTTTTTGCTGAAAGATCTGCCTCTTCTCTCTAGCTACATTTAATATTTTTTTCCTTCATTTCAACCTTTGAAAATCTGATGACTATGTGTCTTGGGGATGGTCATCTTGTATAGTATCTCACATGGGTTCTCTGCATTTCCTGAATTTAAATGTTAATCTCTCTAGCAAAATTGTGGATATTTTAGTGGTCAGTATCCTCAAATATGTTTTCCAAGTTGCTTGCCCTCTCTCCCTCTCTTTCAAGAATGCCAATCAGTTGGAGTTTTGGTCTCTTTCATAATCCCATATTTCTCAGAGGTTTCATTCATTCTTTTTTATTCTTTTTTCCTTATCTTTGTCTGACTGAGTTAATTCAGAGAACCAGTTTTCTAGCTCTGAGATTCTTTCCTCAGCTTGGTCTATTCTGCTGTTAATACTTGAGATTGTATTATGAAATTTTAGTAGTAAATTTTTCAGCTCTATCAGATCAGTTTGTTTTTTTCTTAAAATTGCTATTTCATCTTTTAGCTCTTGTATCAGTTTATTGGATTCCTTAGAGTGCTTTGATTCAGTTTTGACTTTCTCCTGAATCTCAGTGATCTTCATTTGTATCCAGATTCTAAATTCTATGTCTGTAACTTCAGCCACTTTAGTCTGGTTAAGAACCATTGCTGGAAAGCTAATGCAGTCGTTTGTAAGTAAAAACACACTTTGGTTTTTTGAGTTGCCAGAGTTCTTGCACTGCTTCTTTTTCATCTGTGTTGGCTGATGTTCCTTTGATCTTTGAAGTTGCTGTCTTTTGGATGGGTCTTTGGCTTTTATATTCTTTGATGGCTTTGAGAGTTTGACTGTGGTATAAGTTGGGTTTAGTTGACTGGCTTCATTTCTGGAACATTTTAGGGGGCCAAGGCTCAACTCAGCACTCCCGGCCTGTAGCTCTAATCCTGGAGGACTGGAACTAGGTCCACAACTTTGTTCTCTGGCCCCTTGAGGCTAAGCAAATTTGCACTGGTGGAACTGAGACATTCCTGGTCCACTTTGTCTAGAGGATGTTGGCCAAAGTGCTTCATCAGGTCAGTGGCAGTGGGGTCCATGCTTGCCCATGTGTGCCAGCAGTGACAGCAGCACAGTAGGGCACATGCATTGGAGGGGGTGGGTGGTGGCAGGGTGTGCACACAACCATGCTGGCAGGTGCAGGGCTGCAGTGGCAAAGTCTGTGCATATGCACAACAGTGGCAACAGCAAAGTGGGTTCTGCACATGTTCATGCACCAGGAAAGTGGTGGATGGGGTGCTGTGAATGAGTAATCACCAGCCAACTGGTAGAAGGAGGTTGTGTGTGTGTGTGTGTTTGTGTGTGTGTCTGTGTGTGTGTGTGTGTGTGTGTCAGTGGGGGCCTCTCTGCTGAAGCTCTCCAGTGGTTAGGTAAGGTCTGCCAGTGAAGGAACTATAGCAATGGCCACCGGGAAGCACCCTGTTTGGCCATCCAAGGCTATGCTGTAAGCTGGTGCAGCCAGGCAGGGACCCCAGGAGAGGCCAGCAGACAGTGGGCTGCTGAGGTCACTCTGGCTTCATGCTATGGAAAAGACAACCCTGCTCTTTCCAGGCCCAACAGTCAACAAAGGCCAAAGCCACCTAGAGAAGTGTGAGTGTGGCAAGATTTGAGGTTGGGAGCACCTGGTCTTGCCCCACTGTAGCCGTTCTCATGCCAAACCCTCTGGCCTCCAGACAGGCTGGAGTCTTGTCCCTGCCACCTCTCCAAGCAACTCGCTCTGTCAGCTCAAATGTCTGTGGGGGTTATGGGGTCTCCTGCAGCTAGGATCGTGAAGGTCTATGGTGAGAGTGAGCCGCATCTCTTGTATTTAACTCATCCCTTCCCCTGAAGTTGTTGGGGGCCAGGAACAAATCCTGGTGTTTGGCAAACCCATGCAGAGTTCCCAGATTCCTCCCTCATCAGCCAAGGGTCTGCATATGCTCTTTGTCCCCTCTCAATTCATCTGTACAGAGATCTGCTCGGCGTGTGTTAGTCTTCTTGATGGTCTGTTTTTTCAGTGGGAGATGCTTTTCCTGGCTGCATCTCATTGGCCAGCTTGGCTCCCAGCGATGAGATTTTTGTTTCCATTTATTTTTAAATTCAGCATTGAAATCAAGGTCATATAAATTTCACAATTTCCTTCATAATAAATTCATGTTTGTTTTTACATGTATATTCCTCCAAAGAGCAAAAAAGCAAACTTCCTCACGCTCTCGACACCTGGAGAGCTGTGCCATGCCTCCCCCCACTGGCCATTTTGCCTTCTCTCACATCCTCTTAAGCTTGTGTTTTCTCCCAGGGAGAAGCAGAGATCCAGGTAGCAGATCTTCCAATGTAGGAAGATTTTAAAGAGCCATGCTCATGTTTATCAAGAATTTTCATTTAAGAATAACAAAAATTGTTACAGTAATGTAGAATGTTAACCTGAAAATTACCTGACCTCAATCTGTGTTTGCTAGACTCACATTATTATAAAAATATGATTAGTTTATAGCTCTATAAAAATAATTCATTATACTTACCCAGTTTTCTGAGAATTTTAGGAGTCTGCTCATAAGTTAGACAGAGATTCATCTACTTAACTTGTATACTTAGAGATAATTATCTTTTAAAAGTTTAGCAAAGCAGAATAAAACCCAGTTTCAAAACATAAAAGTAGAAATAGCTGAACTTCCCTAAAGCATTATTAAGTATTGTTGGGGATAGATGGGAAGTATGAATCAATTTGAAAGCTTTTAATATTTAGACCAGATTATGGGGTCATTTTTAACCAACTAGAGGTTTTAAAAAGCACGAAATTTGTTTATATAAAATAAAAAGTATGCAGTGCTTTGTTCAAAAGAATCTACATGTTGATTCATCACCATAGTCATTATATATGTAGATATATATGTAAAACATCTCCCTTTGAGAAAGCAGCACGTGAAACATAAATACAAACTTGTGAAATATTAAGAAAACTCTAGCTGCTGATATATTATTTGCTATGGTAGCAATGAGAAACAAGTTATTTCTGAAGTAAAAATCTATGATACGTATGAAATTGAATTGATTCCTTTCATAATATACCGTGTTTTGAATCAGAATGATGGTTGAAGTATATGTCTTTCATTTTACATGAAAGACAGTATAGATAGGAGACATAATGAGAATGGTGTTAATGGAATAAAGGAAAAGACAGGAAAGGTAAAGTGTGAGCCCTCATGTAGGACAGAGCTTCTCAAACTTTGGCATGTAGTGAAATCAACAAATAGCTTGTTAGAACCCACATTGCCAGGCACCCCCACCCCAGCCACAAAGATTTTACTTCATTGGGTTTACTGATGCAACTCAACAGTTCAAACTCTTAACAGGTTCCCAGGTGACACTGATGCTGTTGGTTTAGGGTTCACACTTTGAGAAACATTGATATAGGAGGGTTTGAAATATTTCAGTAAAGTTGATACCATGCTATCATGAAGCTTGGTGAAACAGATTCCTCTGCTTCTGTGACTATAAAACTGCTCATTTAGGTTTTTTCTAAATGAAAATATGTAATTCCCAATAAACTAAAACTACCTTCACATTGTTTCTTTTTCAAACATGATCTGATTCACATTGCTGTTTGCTATTTATTTTTACTCAAATAAGCCTTCCTACAGAACTCTGTCACTGCACATAGTCTCAATTCGCCATTAGCTAACATTCCATCTGAGCTGAATCAGAGCTGGAAGAACGATTATTTCACAATAAATGCCTTTGGGTCCAATTTTTATGTAACTTTATATACTTATACAGCAAATCCCCTCCTCATGTGTCAATGGTCTGAGTAGACCTCATGTCCAATCCAGAACTAATCCCAACTCTGGATTATTTTAGGGTAGCTCTATGCATTAATTGGCATAAACTTCCTTTCTCCTAAGCCAATCACTGTGGTAGGAAGAATGGAGTTACTGCTCTCTCTGAACTACATTACTGCTATGCAATAACATAGGCTTTGAAAGAATGTTGGTGTACTGTCTCAGGCTGGGTTTCTCAGATGCTTGCCCAAGACAAAGATTTGTATGCACATGATTTATTAATTATCTCAAAAAGACAGGAAAGAGAAAGAAGCTAGCCTTGTATAACTGCAGGCAACGATCCCAGGATTGCAGTGTCAGCATGAACCACAGGGGAAGCTCTGAAAGGAAAATGAGCTCTCAGGGTAATCCTGACCTTAGATAAGACAGCTGGGCTTTCCTGCTTCTCTGCCATCCTTCAGCCTGAGGCTCAGGCTGCCCCCAAAGGATGGAGGCTGAGCTCAGTCCCATAGAAACAGTAAGATCTAAGGAGGTATGTGCAGGACAGCAGCAGTATTCACTACAGGGTGACAACCAGACTCTGCCACACCAAGATTAAGAGATTTTATTTTATCTAATATGTCAGCACATCCTGCCAAACATGTGCAAAGAGGGAAAAATGGGACAGAGAGAATGGATAGTTCCTGAATTTGAAAAATGCTGGACTAAATAAAGTTAAATAGAAGACATTCTGCAGGTCTTTTATGAGCCTTTACTATATTAATGGCTGTTGTGAGTCAAACCACAAAATTGTTTTTATAAGACTATCTCTTGGGTGTATCTTCTGTGAGACAGACTTTGGAAAAGCTGCTGTGAGCAAGGGGCTGTCAAAGACTTGTAGAGCAGCATAATCAGATCAGGATTTATGGCATGAAGTAAAAAGGGATGGAGAAAAGGAGCACTAAGACAACAAGATCACTTTGCTTCTGCAAAAGAACAAATGACATATAATTAAGTCATGAAATAAGCAAGTGGTATAGAAAACGAAGGAGGAAATGAACTAGACTATCTAATAGTTAGAATTGTCATAACTATGAAGGCTGTGGGGCACTAAAAAGTTGGAGATCCCAAGGTCATTGGCTCAAGTGACTCCACAGCTAGTGAGGCCCTTAATGATGATGAAGAATTAATGAGGAGGACAATTTGGAGAGGCAAGATTAAAGTTTGAAAACTACATGGAGATGTGTGGTAGACAACTAACACTAGAGGTGTGGATTTTGGATTTACCAGCTTTGGGCTGTGACTTAGTCTGCTTGGGCTGTCATAACCAAAAACCACAGACTAAGTGCCTTAAACAATATAAATTTATTTTCTTAAATTTCTGGAGGCTGGAAGTCCAAGATCAAGGTGTTAGCATCATCAGTTCCTGGTGAGACCTACCTCCTTGGCTTGCAAACAATCACCTGCTCACTTGTCCTCACATGACTTTTTTTGTGGAAAGAGACTCTTCCTCTTCTTGTAAGGACACTAGTCCTATCATGTTAAGACCCTCATCGATCACTTTTAACATGATTGATTACTCTTTCATTATCTCATTTAACATTAATTTCTTCACTATCTCCAAATACAGTCACATTGAGAGAATGGCTTCAAAATATAATCTTTTGGGAGATAGGAGAAACAATTCAGGTCTTAACTGAAAATAAATTCAGTGCTAGTTGGAGCCTAAAGAACTAGGAAGTTGACTAGACTGAGAATTGACTGAGAATGGGACTCAGGGGGCCTCCAACCTTTGTAAGACAAGGGGGATAAAGGAGAGCCAGACCTATCAACTCTCAGAGCTAGCAGACTTGAGAAAACCATGTTCACTGCTCTGCACTTCTGTTGCTTCACCTGTAAAAAGGAGCTAATGAATGTTTTTGTTTATGGAACTTTTATGAAAATAATATATGAGTTAGGGCCCAGTTGGGAGACAGAACACATACAATGTTTACAACCAAAAAGTGTAATATAAGGAATTATTAACAGAAGATTTGCTTATGGGGAGTTGCCTGTTGAGAATTAAAGAGAATTCTAAGGAACCTAGGAGCCACAGATGGAAGGAGCAGGCGTGATTCCCAGGGCTGACATGAAGCACCCAGGGAAGATCTCCTCATGACCATCGTAGCTGAGCTCCAGACGGTGGAGAATGCATGGCTGTGACTCACTGATGGCTCAGAAATCACTCAGGTGTTTCACAGTTGGGAATTGCTGGAAGTCTCTCCTCTGGAGTGCTGGAGAGACTTTCCACAGAGGGATGCACATGCCTCAGAACCTGCTAGGTGCTGGGAGATGCTGTTGGCCATTGGGCACTGCTATTTCAGGCTTGCACAGATCTCTGGGTTGTTTGGTTTAGGATGGCTCTGAGCTAGCTGTCTGGGAAAAAGGTTGGGGCTGGCATACAATGAGTACTCAGTAAATGTTAGCTATTTGCTCCTACTATGATTCCCTACTGGTACTCCCGCTACTGTTGCAGAGTAGTTAAGAACTAGACCTTTACAGCCTGGCAAACCTGGGCTCACACCCCTTATATGCCATTTATTAGCTGTGGGATAGTGGGCAAGGGACTTAATCACCTTAAGACTCAATTTCACCATCTGTGAAATGGCATTAATAATGTATTTATCTCCTGGGTTTGCTGAGAGCAGTAAATAGGAACATAAAGGCTAACTGCCTTATACAGTAGCAAGCAAGTAGTAATAGATTTTCTTAAGCGGCTTTTAAAATGTTTTAAATAAATGTTAGATCACTTTCTCTCCATAGAATGTTCTTGACATTAAGTATGAAACTGAAACAAAGAATATAGTGAGATAGTAAATAAATAAGTTAAATGAATGAAAGCTAAGTGACTTTTAATATGGTGATTATTCCATCTTATCTGTGTGTTGAGTCTGAATTTACCAGACTAATTTTAACTGGATGCCTTCTTTATCAAGTGTACACCACAGAGAGGAATTCTAATTCAATTCAGAAGTTCTGAGACAGTAAATTCTCCAAGTGCCAGGTCAACAGCAAATGTATGGATCATTCTGCCCTTCCAAACTCTCACATCGATACTGGTACATAAGACTGCAGTTCCACGTAGAATTGAAATTACCAAATCACGCAGAATAAACTAACAGGCATCTTCTGCATGAGTCAATTAAGACCTTAAATGAAAACATAGTATCTTCTTTCTAGTCTCAGTGATTACATTTTTAATTACCACATATTTTCAGGCACATCATGGAATTTGACAATTGATAGATTTGGTAAATTCTTCCTGGCTGCTATGGCTGGGAATTAAATTCCAGTTCACATAATTGTGTTTGTTGTTGATGGTCCATTATGGATATCTACTACAACTGATAAACTCTCTAATCTCAGCTCCACTTGGCACAATGTGGACAAGTCCAAAAAAGAGAGATTTGTTATTGTCAAAAACAATGAGTTTAAGTGAAACCTGTGACTACTCAAAAAGACCACATCCTTTGAGAGAATAGTCAGAGACTTTCAACAGCAATGTTAAATTAGTCTAGCTCAATTACCATTCTCTAGCTTAGTAACAGAAATAATATATTTCAGAATCTCAAGATATTACTACCCCAGGACAGCAGTTCCTTGAGTTCCTTATTCACTGTGCTTTGATTTCATTTTGTGTAGTTAGTGCTTATAAATAAGTGATTTCAATATGTGAGATTTCATCTGACCTATCCAAATATCTGGGGAAAAAAAATAAAAAGAAGTGCCTAAGATTCTGTTTGTTTCATAATTGCTGTGGTCTCCTCTTTGATATTTCAAGCAGATTATTTGCAAACAAGTAGAAATCTCCATGCTAAATAGTCATCCAAACAAGGTTTAAAGTCACTGGCAGGAACTCCATTGCAAAACAGTTTCTAAAAAAAAAAAAAAAAGCCCAAATAGAATAAAATAAGAAATTTTCACCATTATATATTGGTACCATTAGGAAACATGGCAGAAAAATAATTTTTTAAAATTTTCTTGTAAGAACAATGTTAATATTTGATATTAGATGTTGTGTTGTTCACTAAGAATCTAATATAAAATAAACCGTATATGATCAATTATAGAAGTTTAGGTTATAAATGCACATATATTTATCATCCATAATTGATTCACGTGTTACTATAATATTCCAGCATCTGCTAAATTTAGGCATATTATTTCACCTTCTTTTTTTTAACAGCTTTAGAAATAACATTTATGTTTCCTATGTGCAACATATACTGGTGTTTTCTTTTTTAAAAAAACTATTTCCACAGGCTTTTGGGGAAGAGGTGGTATTTGATTACGTGTATA